>NC_136948.1:2903122-3030622 GCF_949987615.1 Pollachius pollachius | reverse complement strand
GTCGGCCAAGCTGAGTTCATATCACAAGAGACTACAACCACAGTGGAGCATCAACTACATCTCCCAGCAGCCCTTTCCTCGATAGAAGGACTACAGAGCCAGCCCCGTGTGGAGATAATGGGCCAGAACTGTGATAGATGGGGGCCCCTTACACACATCACAAGGACCCCCAGACTCACTGAGTGAGCAGAGGCTGGGGCTCAGAGTTCCACATTGAATCATTCAGCAGATTACGCTTTCATCCACGCTGCTTACAAGTGAGGCTCGGAACAATCAAAGCATGCGATCAATATTGGAGGAGCTGCAGGGCGTCCTAGATACAGCTGCAGAGAGAGCCGGACCAGGGCTCAGCATCGCGTTAGCTCGAGCTTAGCACGTAGCTTAGCTCACTGTCCAGCAGCCAAGCAACGTAGACAATACTTCCTGAGATTTGTTTTAAAATGTTTAAGTCACCGCACGGTTCCTTCTCAGGACCTCTTCCTTGTTTGTGAAGGTTTTTTTTCTTCTCGCCCTTTGGGGGGCTAGGGTAAGGGGAGGTCATAAATACATGGCCTTTTGCCCTTTGAGACTGGAGCTGTGATGACTGTCTTTACAAACACAATTGACTTGGATTGATTTAAGTCCTGTGAGAAGGTTTAAGGGAAATCTGACTAAATGTGTAGTTTATTAACAATGACAACCAAAACAGCTTTTATTTAATCAAATTCCTACTTTAGATATTCCCTGTGAAAGTGGTATGAAATGGTTAAAACCTGTACAAGAGGAATAGCATCCCAAAGTCTTCAGTTTGAAGACTGCTTCATATCACTGCAGTCCGCCTGCCAGGCTCAGACCACACACAAACACACTTTTACGTATCCCGCTCTTATTTTGAAACAGGAAATCAAACTTTCCGGTGTTTTACATCCTCCTGATTTCCTGAAGACATTCCGATAAGAGCCGGCCCCCGTAGGTGAGCGGTGAAACCAGACACGGACCCCCGGCTCTGGAACATCATTGTTTCCTGAGCCGGGACGTGGAAGGGGATGGGGGAAGGGGGGGGCTTGGCCAACTGCCACACCGTTGTCGTGGAAACTGATCTTTCTATCATGGCCGCCTGTCTCACCTCAGGCGGTGGAGAGAATACGAGGAATCCCCTCTTCCAGGAAACAACAGCGGGCCTGTTCCTAGCCCCCTGGGTGAAGCACATCCACCTCCTCGCTCAACCGGTTCAACTGGTCTAAGCACAGCCGGGTCCACCTGGTCCGACTGGTTTCAACCAGTTCATACTAGCTCCGATAAATTCAAAACTAGTTCTGACTAGGGGCGAAATTGATGGTTATTATTCTTTATTTTCAATCAATTCACGTCAGATTCATGATTCTTATCCTATTGAAGTTGTGGGTTTATTTATTCATTTTTTCCTGATGTCTTAAGTTTACCTTTATGTGTATACATTATTGCTTTATATAATTTTATCAAATATAAAATCAACATAATTTCGTACGCTCTCTGTTAGCGCACAGCGGCACGGCGTCGACCTTGAAATCAGAATCCCGATGTGCTGAATCGAGAATCCGCTTTGAATCAGGGGACAGTTTGGATCGTGACCCCAAGAACGGGAGACCTTCACGTGGGACGGTGAGGCACCGAAAGAGTGCGTGTGTCCTTCCGTTGGTCGGTCCACCGTGGCGAGAGGCGCCATGATGTCTACCTGCACCTCGAGGGCGGGGTGGGGGGGGGATGTCTGTAAAGGTGCAGAGGATCAAACCCCCCCAGGGAGATTCTTGTGCACGCAGCGCTGGGGGGCGAGCGCGGCCGCCATCGACGTACATAAAGTTTCACCATGTGCGGTCACACCCCGAGCGTCTACGTCAGGCCGCCTGCGTCACCGGTCGCTACGGGCCCGCCACCGAGCGAGCGCACGAGCGCTACGTCAGCCGACAGAGAGCCACTTCAGACCTCAGAGGTACCAGGAGACCCCATGGATTATTGATCTGCTGTTAACTACCTCTCTCTGTCTCCTCACGCAAATATCACACGCATCAATCATTCATTATCAGGGGTGATTGGGGGGACGGACACACACACGCACACGGACACACACACGCACACGCACACGCACACACACACACACACACACACACACACACACACACACACACACACACACACACACACACACACACACACGTTTGGGTTATGTTAGTCCTCTGGATACGCCATCCCAACACAAATCAAGAGTTCAGAGGCGTTCCTGTGATTTCCTTGACCTTATGGCCTCCACTGAGTCACTAACCCTACCCCACGTCACTAACCCCGCCCGGCCATCTCCGGAGGAGACAAAAAACACCCGTCCACCATATGAGCAAACACTTTGTTTTCAAGGGAAGAGAATAGCGGAAAAACACCAGAGTGATTCACCACAGAACAGGTCAAGGATCCAAACACGCTATTGGCCCAGCCCGACCCCAGATACAGGATGCTAGGCTGCTATTGGTCCATCCATACCAAGGACCCCAGCTTTCCATTGGTCGAGCCTGATCGCAGACCCAAGAGGCTTTGCTGCCATTGGTCCAGCCTGACCCAAGATCCAGGATGCTTATCTGCTATTGGTCCAGCCTGACATCAGAACCAGGATGCTTAGCTGCTATTGGCCCAGCCTGACCCAAGATCCAGGATGCTTAGCTGCTATTGGTCCAGCCTGACCATAGACCTAGTATTCCCTCGTGCTATTGGTCTAACCAGACCCCCGCAGTGATGTACGAGGTCTGGCTGAAGTCGATGTCCACATTGATCGTCAGTCCGGTGAGAGCTGGACATGAAGATCTCACTATACTACAACATGTGCAATGTGGTTTATTTCTCTATACTATGTATATGTACGTTTTTAATTTCCACTTTAAGTATGTACATAGATAGTGACTTCTTCGTTTGTAAATTGTCTCATGTGCAAAATCATTTCTCTGTGTGGATCGATGGAGAAGCATCAGTCCTCCATCCTTCGGGTTGAAACATGCAGCAAAGCTTTTCTCCTCAGTCTGCAGTCTCCTCATACAATATGAATGCCAAGACCAGGCCTGACCTCACTCCATCTTGCAGTTTTAAACAAGACTACTGTGCACAACATCACAACCTTCTCTCAGCCTCACTACATCACAACCACCTCTATACTACAACACAACCTCCATACTATACTACAACAACACCTCTACATGCTCAGACTCACTACTATACTACAACACAACCTCTACACGCTCAGCCTCACTACAACCTCACTACTATACTACAACACAACCTCACGGCTAAACTTCAACAACACCTCTACAGGCTCAGCCTCGCTTCTATACTACAACACATTCATTTAAAGACTCACTTCCTGCTTATTTGAATTAAAGAAGTAAACCTCTGAACACCAGCTCGGCCGCGACACCAGAGTCAATATTTGCTGACGATAGGAGGCAGACGTGAAGGCAGCTAGGCGCTGTTGTTGACAGTTCATTAAGGCTGGAGCCACACTCCTACCCCTGACCTTTACCCTCTGACCTGCAGTGATGATAACGGCATGCTTCCCTTCGAGTGGACCTCCAGTGACAGTTCTGAAGCTTTGTTGGACGGACGCTAAAGAGGCGTCAAACAGCCACCATAGGTCTCTACCCTCTGGGTCATAGATCTCTACATAACCATGGGTCTCACTCTCTAGTTCATAGATCTCTACATAACCATGGGTCTCACGCTCTGGGTCATAGATCTCTACATAACCATGGGTCTCACTCTCTAGGTCATAGATCCCTACATAACCATGGGTCTCACGCTCTAGGTCATAGATCTCTACATAACCATGGGTCTCACGCTCTAGGTCATAGATCTCTACATAACCATGGGTCTCACGCTCTAGGTCATAGATCTCTACATAACCATGGGTCTCACGCGCTAGGTCATAGATCTCTACATAACCATGGGTCTCACTCTCTAGGTCATAGATCCCTACATAACCATGGGTCTCACGCGCTAGGTCATAGATCTCTACATAACCATGGGTCTCACTCTCTAGGTCATAGATCTCTACATAACCATGGGTCTCACGCTCTAGGTCATAGATCTCTACATAACCATGGGTCTCACGCTCTAGGTCATAGATCTCTACATAACCATGGGTCTCACTCTCTAGGTCATAGATCCCTACATAACCATGGGTCTCACGCGCTAGGTCATAGATCTCTACATAACCATGGGTCTCACTCTCTAGGTCATAGATCTCTACATAACCATGGGTCTCACGCTCTAGGTCATAGATCTCTACATAACCATGGGTCTCACGCTCTAGGTCATAGATCTCTACATAACCATGGGTCTCACGCTCTAGGTCATAGATCTCTACATAACCATGGGTCTCACTCTCTAGGTCATAGATCTCTACGCCCTTCTCTAAACATAAAAAGCGAAGGACCCTTTCAGGACCAGAGTGGGGACCCCCCCACCACACCCCGGGCTTCACCCTCAACATGATGACCCACATCTGTCCCGTCTTCCCGCTCTCCTCCGCCCCAGGAGGGGAACAAAGAAACAGGAACCAGCCATACAATTTCCCAACGGCCACGAGGGAATCACACCAACAAAAACCAAAACCCAACTCTGACGACGTGGTTTTTTTCTCCTGGTTCCCGTCGCAAGGAGTGACCCTGAGAGACGTTTCTGGGGCCGTGCTGGAGCGGACATCTTTTCTAACCAAGGTGTTTTTCTCCCTGTGCTTTCCACACACCGGCAGGCTCACAACAAGAGAGCCTGCTGACAATAGCCTTCTGCTTTGTTGCTCCATGAGCGCTGCTCGCTGTTTTTCTGCCAGCTTAGTGGCCAGCGGAGCCGGCCTCTCCGCTACAAAGGCAAGAATCAATGAGCCTGTGGAAAAACAGATGAAACTACGGCGGAGGGAGAGAGGGCTTGGACCAGCGCCACAGAGAGAGACCAGGCTGGTCTAGAGACAGAGAGACCAGGCTGGTCTAGAGACAGAGAGACCAGGCTGGTCTAGAGACAGAGAGACCAGGCTGGTCTAGAGAAAGAGAGACCAGGCTGTTCTAGAGACAGAGAGACCAGGCTGTTCTAGAGACAGAGAGACCAGGCTGGTCTAGAGACAGAGAGACCAGGCTGTTCTAGAGACAGAGAGACCAGGCTGGTCTAGAGACAGAGAGACCAGGCTGGTCTAGAGACAGAGAGACCAGGCTGTTCTAGAGACAGAGAGACCAGGCTGGTCTAGAGACAGAGAGACTAAAATAAATGTCACATGTTCCAGTATTGGATCAAAGATACCGTGATATTTGCCTTGGTCAAGAGTGCAGCGCTGCACGTGCACGCACACGCGCACACACACACACACACACACACACACGCGCGCACACAGTGTGAGCGGCCTGACATGGGCAGGACTAGCATCACCAGATAATGAGCGGCTACGTGACAGATGCTCCCCAGGGTGTCGGGCGTCAGACGGCATGGGGCCAGCCGTGTCCCTGCTCGTCTCATCAGAGAGAGCCACGCCCGCTCTCAGCGTCAACACGTTGCTTTCCGCACCTCGCGGCCATCTTTGTTCTGAGCGCTCCCCAGGAACCCAGCACTGGCCCAGGCCCGGCTGGGAGGCTCCCACAGACACAGAGCCGTCTAGACGCCACTAGGCAACAAAGCTCGGTAAGATGCCGCGATTCTCGCAAGCTAAAGTAACATTGAGTCATTTTGGCGGAGGATTTTATCCGCAGTAGCCAACCGTGAATCCAGACACAATACATGCCGATAGGAGCAGGTAGGGGCTAGGGGTCTGCTTGCTCTACGATTCCTACAGGTTAGGCTGCGGACATCGCAATCCAGCAGGACTGAAACAACCCCTGGTGCATTTGTAAGCATTCACTAAGCGTGTGAGGAGTCTGATGTGCATGAGGCAAGGACCCTGCAAGGCATCGTGGGAAAGTTCAAATTCCTGGTCGAGATACAACTTGACCATCACGGGATATTCAGTGCATTTTCAGCCCAAATCGGATTTCGGAACCTCAACACTGAGCCAATGTGGCCGACGCCTAGCACGTATGACCAGAGATTTGTAGATAGCGGAACCTCGGGTTGTGAGCCTGTCAAATCCATATGCAGTGCTTTAATCAGACCTGCAGGGCTCCCAGGGCTCCAAAGGACCACGTTCTATGGCCCAAGAAGGAGTGATCCCTCCTTCAGGGGACGGCTGGCAGTCTGCTAGGCGCTCAAAGGACGGACGTACGACAGTAGCCTTGTACGATACCAGGGTGAAGCCATGAGTCTCCAACAGCAGAGGAGAGACAGACAGACAGACAGACAGACAGACAGACAGACAGACAGACAGACAGACGGACAGACGGACGGAACGACGGACTGTAGCTCACCTTCTGCAGGCTGTTGGGGTTGAGCTGGGTCTTGTCTATGATCTTGATGGCCACCTGTGGACAGAAGAAGCAGTGAACTATAGGCTCACCACTCTGAACTTTAGTGCTGCTTTAGCACTAGCATGTTGCTACTCTAGCCCTAGCATGCTTCTCCTATACAACTAGCATGCTACTACTATACTACTATCATGCTACTACTATACTACTAGCATGCTAGTACTATACTACTAGCATGCTAGTACTATACTATACTTTACCAGACACAACCCAAATATAGTAAATAGTATTTATAGTTAAGGTACATTGCTACTGTAGTAGTACTAATATAATACTATGTTTCTACTACGGCTGTGGACCACACAATCTGAAGTTTTCAACAACAGAACAGTTTGTCTTTCCTTGTGGAACGTTCTGATAAAGTACCTGTACATCTTACATAAAATGCTTTGGTTTGTATCCAAGTAATCTCTTTTATGGTTCAAATTCTTTCTCTTTACAGAATGAAAGCATGTGACCTGCTCATAGTAGCATAATGTTTTGACACTAGAGTAAGACTGTTACGGTGGGTTAACAGTCCTAAATACCTTAATACCCTCTTATTAGGGCTGGTAATAAAATAATTTGGTCTTGCCCACGGACTGCTCCATCTTAAAAGGGGAGGATTTACGGAGATCTGGACATGCTAGTTGCCTCGACAACAGACACATAAGCAGTAAGCCAGGTCTTTAAGGGTGTGTTGGGGGGGGTCAACTCCCCTCTGCTGTCACCAGATGGTAAAATGAACCCTAGAGTTAAAGAGCCTCAACGCCCAGGCCTGGACTGGAGGGAGAGAGAGTAGCCAAGGACCATCAGGTACATTCACATTAGTGTTATGTACTGGTTTAGATAGTACGCCTTTCGCCCTAACCTGGTGACGCAATGAGAAAGTGTCATGTTTGTTAACCTTTATTAATCCCAGAGGGAGGGACCTGAAAAGGGGGTATCTTTACCGGTGCAGTCCGTGAAACGCATCGCTGCCTGGTTTTGTATGAATTCCCCATCATATGAACTGAGGTAAACACACACTTTAATGTACGGCCGCCTTCGCCGCCGCGGCGTCGGTCGGCGACCCCCGACCCCCGACCCCTGACCCCGGCTCACCTCTCGGCCCGTCAGGATGTGTCTGGCGAGCTTGACCTTGGCGAAGTTTCCCTTGCCGATGGTCTTCAGCAGGCGGTAGTTCCCAACGTGGGGCTGCTGTGGCTCTTCCCCGCCGCCCGAGCCGCGGGACCGGCCCCCCGACCGCACCGAGCGGGTGGTCACCTCCTGGCGGCCGTTGGTCGTGTGCTGCGGGAACCACGGAGACACGCCGGTCACATGACGCACGCCACGGTCACGTGACGCGCAACGGAAGCCTCCACTGGCGTACTGGGCAGAGAATCCCAACCTGGCTCCAGAGACCTTTACTTACCCCCCCCCCCCCCCCCCCCCCTCACCTGAGACCCCCACAGAATCAAATCTAAACGTCAATAACACCGCCCTTCAAAACAATGACAGCTGATCTTCCACAGTAGCCGGCGAGACGGTCACAGTTTGAAACCCCGGCGATAGATTCATCAGTGCTCCATCACACAGTCACGTCAGCGCGCGACCTACAGACCGAACCACATCCCACAAGTCCCAGCGTAAGATCTACACAACATGCTTACACAACAACCGAAAACTACTTACTGCGAAACACTAACCGTCTACAGTGTCCCTACACAACCACAACAACACACTCTACATCCCAATGACACACCAACATCCTGCTCTGTCCCTATAACCCCCCCCCCCCTCATAGAACCCTGTAGGGCACCACAATGTGCTGGCGTCTCTCCTCTGCACCACCGGGTCCTCGAGTGTGTGAACACACTTGAGGCCTGTGTTTGCTTTAATGGGTGACGCGCGACTCTTAATTACAGAGCGGGCTTAGTATACATCCTGACTGCGTGCGTCTCACGTCCTGTGTCTCACCTCAGGATGGCTGACGGGTGTGCGAAAGAGAGGACGTTGTGGTCGCTAAACTAGCCTAGCATCTCTGAACGTGTGGTGAGAAGCGTACAAAACAAGACTTGTTTACTAGTCGAGATTAGCGGGCCTGTCTCCTCTATCTGGTCGTGAGAAGTGAACAGGAAGTTGGGAGAGAGTCTCGGACTGGCATGAGTCCAGGGTTCGACGGCCAAGGGAGATGGGAATTGATTCCCTTGGTGCTATTTAAAAACAACAATCAAACCCTGGCTCCGCCCAGGACCACGGAGCACAGACAGCTCCTCTGGGGCGGGACAGTATCGATGAGGGTGACCCTGTTGATCTCCCACCCAGTGGGGACGGGTCAACACTTTGACTTCCAACTTCATGCATGGCCAATTCCATGGGAAATAACCTGAATACTAACAGAGCTCGACTTTCATTAATAGGATAATAATTCTGATTCGCACATCCATATGTGCCGCCTCTCACTGTAAACACAAAAAAAACACTAAATCCCTAACGAAGACTCTCCCCCGGCCGGGTACTCTCCCCCGGCCGGGTACTCTCCCCCGGCCGGGTACTCACCCAGTCGCGGCGTTTCCTCGTCGACTGGGACCCGGTCATGGTCTTGCTGCTAACCTTAACGCGGTCTAGATCAACGGTGGACCTACTAGGGGGTTTTGTTCATAGGCACCATATCCCCCGAGCCCTGGCTGCCGGTCCGATACCCACAGAGACAATGAGCTGACAGAGTTTCTCCTGGTCAACAGGGGTGGGACACAGGAATGCCCATATTTGGAAGGGCAGCGATTGAAACCCTCGAGTGACACTTTGGAAAACCAGTAGGAATACCAGTACGAACACAAGTACTCTGGCACATAGGAGACAAAGTGTTGCACTTTAGTTCGTAGTTAGGCCCTAAACTGGGCTACTCCCCGAACATCCACCTCAGAACTTGGTTCAATAACCCATAAACGGTCTTAAAACAGAGACTAGAGCCGTGAACCTCCGAGGCCACAGCGGGGAGGATTACAGGGCGTGTTGGGCTGAAGGGGACGAGTGTTTACGAGTTGTTTAAACAATCTTTCAGCCCCTTATAAACCCATTATCAAGCAGTATATGGACCCCCACAGCGGGGGGGTCGTGTGCTGCTTCAGCACAACAAGTCCTTCCTATGGGTGTGCTCAGGGGATGTGAACAAAGTCAGCAGTCTACTTACGCTCTCCGTCGCCTTCTCGTTGACGGTCGGAAGGGGGGTTTTGGACGACATGTTAGTCCTGGACGGGTCGACGCCTCACTGTGAGTATTAATATTCAGCTGGGATTCTGCAGCGCCTAGTCTAACCCTGGGAACTAGTGCCTTCTCGCGGCTCCAGACCGTGCAGCCCTTTCGGAAAACAGTCTCAGCATTGATCCGTGACGGGTCCCGAGCAGACGTGGTCCCCCTGGCCTGGTGAACCCTGATGACGACCGACACCTGTCAATAAAACGCATCAAACACCCCGACCACGGCCGTCATTCACACCGCGCCGGCACTCCGTACATGGCCTGGGCTCGGCGGGGATGCGACCCAAATCACGGTCCGCTCGGCTCGATAGTCGGGGGGGGGCTAGGGCACGGCTAGCGCAGCTCGTCGGAAATCACCCTCGGATTCAAAAAGTATGTCCTCCTAACATGCCATGTGACTCAGGGTCGTCCCTTGGGGCTTTCTGAAAGAGATTTCAAAGTGTTTGGGTCGCTGACCGCCTCCGTGTCGGCTCCATCTCCGGCCCGCTGCCTGCTCCGCTTTAGGTGGGACCAAAATGGCTACTGAGTGTCTGGGATTAATGTGCGCCGAGGCAGAGGAAGTGAGGAAACCCTCCGATCTCTGCACTCATTGGATCACAAAGTAGAGCTGTCATCTCACAAGACTTCACTTCCAGAGAACGGCGGTTCACTCCCCAATTCTGGGGGGCTTTTATGAATCCGGTTTAGATCTATAACCCGTCTATAACAGACGCGGGTCTTCTCCCCGCAACTCTGAAGCCATGCTTTGTCATAATCGGTATATTGCCCTGGTTACACAACTTCGTCATTAAGTTTTCAATCAAGTTTTCCGTTCATCTCGAGCCCGAGATGAACGGGTCTATTGATCAGCTCCCCCTGATCGATATTGTATTTTACTCACCTTATCGGTTTGCTGACTAACGTTACATAACACACTATATAGGTCATTGTAAAAATATTTGCCGACCCACTTTTAATGATGGTTAAAGTTTATATAACATTTAATAATGGGTGATAAATCATTAATAACCTAAAACAATAAAATATTAATAATCTGAACTAACCATCAATAATCCACTGTAGCATTTATATTAAGGTCGCCCAGTAAAAACAGTTTCAAGTGTTGTGGATAGCAAAACATTCTTTATTAACTGGAAAAATACAGACAAATTAAATGTGCAGTCAAATGATAACCCCCACCCCAAGAACCCACAAGCAACTTCATTTCCACTGAATACATCTCAAAATCACAGCAGTTAATGTGCAGCTAGGAAAGCGCTATAATATTGAATATCATGCCACAGAGCTGAGAGTTGGTGTGAGGAGGGAGGGGTTAGCTGATGCAGGGAGGGGGGGGGGGGGGGGGCAGCCAGAAGGAGGGGGCAGCCAGGGGGAAGGCGGGGGGGGGTAGTACAGGCCACCGTGTGAGAAGCCACAACACACACACAAGCAAGAATCTGATGGAGCTCTCCGTCTTCCCCGGTCAGATGGCGTCTATGTCGATGTCTTCGATCTCCTCCCGCTGGGCCTTGGCCGGCTTCACCGTCTCCACCGTCAGCTCGCGGGCGGAGGAGGAGTAGACCACCTGTTGGGGGCAGCAGGAGGGGCAGGCTGTTAGGTGTGGTCCTAGACACACACTAGGCGGCCGTGCTGCCTCTGAGGCGCCGAGGCTCGTGGGTCAGATAGCCAAGAGAAACGTGACATCACTAAACATCAGTCGTGTTTGCGAAACCATTCTCAGAATCATCACTCCCGAGTCCTCCACCCGCCCTACAGAGTCCTCCACCCGCCCTAGAGTCCTCCACCCAGCCTAGAGTCCTCCACCCACCTTAGAGTCCTCCACCCGCCCTACAGAGTCCTCCACCAGCCCTAGAGTCCTCCACCCGCCCTAGAGTCCTCCACCCGCCCTAGAGTCCTCCACCCGCCCTAGAGTCCTCCACCCGCCCTAGAGTCCTCCACCCGCCCTAGAGTCCTCCACCCGCCCTAGAGTCCTCCACCCGCCCTACAGAGTCCTCCACCCGCCCTACAGAGTCCTCCACCCGCCCTACAGAGTCCTCCACCCACCAACACATCATCCAAAGGGCCTCCCCCTCGTGTCAGTAGTTCTGAGGTTAAACCTTTCCTGTGCGTTTCAATACTCACTTGGCCTTGTTAAAACAGCCGCAAGTAAACAAAGGCATCCAGACTAGGTAAGGGGTTAGGCACTTTTTCTAAAAACACCAGGTTTAATAAGAGATAAAGAAATACGCTTGTTTTATTAATTGATCCTTTTTTATAGGCAACTGTTAAATCATTTTGAATGATTTGTGACGGAGGACCTTTTTTTACGGTTCTCCGTTTTGTCTCTAGCTCCTCCGACGAGGGGAGCCAGACCACCGGTCCCCAGCCTCACCTCAACGTTCTCGTCCTCTTCCTCCTCGTCCCCGTCGCTGCCCTCGCTCTCCTCCTCCGCCTCCTTCAGCCACTTGACGAAGGGCGCGGCCTTGGCATGGATCTCCTTGGCCAGCTCCTTGGACACGTACTTCTTGGACACCTGAGGAGGGGAGGAGGGGCCCAGGTAAGGTCAGGTGGTTCAACTCCTCCTCCACCTGCCCAAATATGGGCGATGAGGGGGTTGCAGGTGAAACAGGACTGGGATCCTAGAACCCTGAGGGAACTTGATGGGTTCTAGGTCTACAACAATAGAACCAAGCAAAGTTGGTTCTGGTCAATTGGCGAAAATCCTTTAGATGCACCTTTTAAATAAGTGTTACTACAAGTGCAACGAATAAGAGCAGACTACATGGCTATAAACCACAAAGACAAACTTGGGACGGAAAGTCAGACATGAAAAACAATCGATAGAAAACTGTAAATAAACCACATTCTATATTGTCAGCATGCACCGCTTCCACCTGAACACCCAGCCTCGGTGGGCTGTGGGCAGCTCCTCTGGAGTTAATTTGAGTTACTGGCTGTGATATATTACAATATCCCTTCTTAATGACGGTCGGGGCCAGTAGTTTGTCTGTCTTGGGACTTGAGCAATGTCCAAATGTTGTAGTCAGGTCCCGTCGCACTAGACGGCTGTACGGTTTCAGAAGCAGCGGCTCGTGGGTCAGATAGCCAAGAGAAACATGACATCACAAATCAGTCTTGTTTGCGAAACCATTCTCAGAATCATCACACCCCATTCCCGCTCTACAGGACAAAGTCCTCCGACCCGCCCTAAGCGAGCTAAGTAGTATTTAAACATAGTAACCACCTGAGTACAAGAATGAAAGCAATTGTTGATCCTACAAAGTGAAACCCAACACCTAAACTGTGGGTGTGTGTGCGGGGAGGCGGTACCTTCTCGGCCCAGACGAAGATGACGTCCTCTTCCAGCAGGTCGGCGTCGTACAGGTCCTTGAGGATCACGGCCACGCGGGGCAGCAGCTGGGCCTGGTGCAACTTCACCAGGCACTCAAAGCCCCCCAGCAGGTACTTCTGGGCCTTCTTGTTGTTGTGGCAGAACTGAGGGGACGAAAGAGGTGGAGGTGGTCAGCCCCAACAGGACCTTAGAGGAGGAGGTGGTCAGCCCCAACAGGACCTTAGAGGAGGAGGAGGTGGTCAGCCCCAACAGGACCTTAGAGGAGGAGGAGGTGGTCAGCCCCAACAGGACCTTAGAGGAGGAGGAGGTGGTCAGCCCCAACAGGACCTTAGAGGAGGAGGAGGTGGTCAGCCCCAACAGGACCTTAGAGGAGGAGGAGGTGGTCAGCCCCAACAGGACCTTAGAGGAGGAGGAGGTGGTCAGCCCCAACAGGACCTTAGAGGAGGAGGAGGTGGTCAGCCCCAACAGGACCTTAGAGGAGGAGGTGGTCAGCCCCAACAGGACCTTAGAGGAGGTGGTCAGCCCCAACAGAACTTCAGTGACTCTATTTACTCATTTTGACTCGTCTCTATCAGAAGTTACTTTGATACGTTTTAAATAAGCTCAAATGGGCCTCCATCTCTCCGACACATAACTTTTTTGTTTAAAAGAGGCAGAGAACGCCGAAATGGTATATATATATGCTCTGAAGTACGTCTGTAATTAGCGTGTAATCACACCTAGCACAGAAGCAGTTGTGGGTCAGATAGCCAAGAGAAACGTGACATCACAAAACATCAGTCGTGTTTGCGAAACCATTCTCAGAATCATCAATCCCCATTCCACCACCCGCTCTACATGACAAGAGTCCGCCACCATGATCTATCCCTAAGGGGTTTGTGATCCTAATCCAATTCAAAAAACAGATTCAGAAGAATCGGAATAACGATGTTCCCCAACGGCCCTTTAACCAAAGTGGCATTATAACCAGACAGCACGGTTGGAGCACCGTTCCCGGTGTCCTGCCGGAGTCTCCCATGTCGTCTGGCGTCTATTTATAGAGCAGCACCCGACTCGACCGCAAATAGCCTCAGGACGTCACGAGACCCAGCGCAGGAGGAGGAGGAAGAGGAGGAGCAGGAGGAGGAGGAGGAGCAGGAAGAGGAGGAGTGAGAGGAGGAGTAGGAAGAAGAGGAAGAGGAGGAGCAGGAAGCGGAGGAGGACTCACGCGGAGAAAGTGGCGGTGGTACTTCTTGATCTGTTCGCGGATGTCCTCGTTGAAGAGCAGTTCGGTGAGGATGAGGGGGCCCATGGCCGTGACGTCCAGGCGCTCCGCCTCCGCCAGCACCTCCCTGTCCGCCACGTCCATGGAGCCGTCCTCCTTACGGTCCTGCAACCACACAACACCCGTCAGCGCCGCGGGACGGAGACGGGGGGGGTGGGGGGGGGCCAGAGGAGCGACGTAGAGAAGCAGCTACAAAACAAATCGGTCCTACAAGACGTGTGCGCGGTCCGACCCACCTGACGCAGCGCCGAGGCGCTCTCAGGACACGGGGGTACTGCTAGTGCACACAACCACATCCGCTCAGTGCTACACATCTCCCGGGGGGGGGTGGAAGATCCACGAACGAACCCCTTGTATATGGTCGGCATGCACGGCGTCTACCCCAACACCCAGCCTCTGTGGGCTCAGGTCGACTCTACTGGAGTTAATTTGATGAACAGCCCGGGATATGCTACAATATCCCCTCTTAACGATGGCTGGGCCGGTAGTCATCACTCCCCAGGTCAGCTCTATGGGACAGACCTCCACCTGCTCTAGGGGACAGCACGGCGCTGCCATCCTACCTTCACATAGTTGTAGAAGAGGTTGACCCTCTCCTCCAGGGTCTTCTCCAGGTCCTCGCTGAGGGTCAGGTTCTTGGCGTGGTCGCTGATCTCCTCCATGCGCCTCCTCTGCGCCTCCTCCGTGGTCTCCTCTGCCCAGTCCTCGTCGTCGTCGTCGCCGTCCTAGCAGCAGGAGGAGGGAGTTAGTCTGGGTGGAGGCCCGGTGTCAGGGGGTACTGGTGAACCATGGGTCTGGTACAGCCTCTTGAGCACCACCAATGTTGTGGCGCTTCAGAAGTGTGGAAACTTGCTGGATTTTGGGTCACTCTACTCATACATAAAAAAAAAAGTACAAAGATTTTTTAATGACTAACTCGTGTTGTGGGGAAGTCAGCCCCGACAGACTTTATTATGCGGCGAACATGGACAATTTAATTGCTCTTTTTTTGACTTGTTATTTTCCCTTTCTGAAGTAACTTTGGTTTGGTTCTAAACGAGCTCAAAGGGCCCTCTACCTCTCCGGCTCAAACCTTTCCGTTCATTATAAAAGGTCAAGATCACAGAAATAGATTATAATGCTCTGAAGTAGGTTTTAAATCAGTGTGTAATCACACAGAGCCCTGTCGTGGGTCAGATAGCCAAGAGAAACGTGACATCACAAATCAGTCTCGTTTGCGAAACCATTCTCAGAATCATCACTCCCCATTCCTCCACCCTCTCTAAATGAGACCTCCACCCGAGTGCTCCACCAGGACCATAACACATCTATCCCTATGGGGGTATTGGTCTTCATCCAATTAATCTGAATGAGGACGTTGTGAAGGGCTAACTGCTCGGTGTCTAGAGCAGCGGGGGGGGGGTTCAGGCCGGTTGCCTGGGATACGCACCACGGCCTCTGGGGCGTCGATGTCGTTGTTCTTCCCGGCCTCTCCGCCGCCGTTCTCCTTGTCCTTCTTGCGGTTCTTCTTCTCCTTGTCCTTCTTCACAGTGGCGGAGCCCGTCTCAGGGGGCTCTGGGGACAAGAAGAACCGCGTCAGCGCTTGACTTAGGCTCCGTCCACTGGTTAACAGGCATCAATACCACAGGCTCTGTCCACTGGTTAACAGTCAATACCACAGGCTCTATCCACTGGTCACTACTAACCAGTAGTGTGCCAGAAAGACCTCTGCAGTACTCTAGGCTAGATGGAGAGTATATATTGTGATAGAAAGGCCTTTGTACTACTCTATACTAGCTACAGTGTATATAGTGTGATAGAATGGCCTTTGTACTACTCTATACTAGCTACAGTGTATATAGTGTGATAGAATGGCCTTTGTGGCAGTTATGGGTCAGATAGCCAAGAGAAACATGACATCACAAATCAGTCTTGTTTGCGAAACCATTCTCAGAATCATCACTCCCCATACTATTTACCATGCAGTATAGTGTAACAGAAAGGTCTCTATACTAACCAATATTGTAACACAAAGGCCTCTAAAGTACTCTATACTAGCTTCAGTGTATATAGTGTAACATGAAGGCCTCTAAGGTACTCGATACTAGCTTCAGTGTACATAGTGTAAAATGAAGGCTTCTACAGTACTCTATACTCTCTTCAGTGTATATAGTGTAACATAAAGGCCTATGAAGTACTCTGTACTAGCTTCAGTGTATATAGTTTAACATAAAGGCCTCTAAAGTACTCTATACTAGCTTCAGTGTATATAGTGTAACATAAAGGCCTATGAAGTACTCTGTACTAGCTTCAGTGTATATAGTTTAACATAAAGGCCTCTAAAGTACTCTATACTAGCTTCAGTGTATATAGTGTAACATAAAGGCCTCTAAAGTACTCTATGGTAGCTTCAGTGTATATAGTGTAACATAAAGGCTTCTACAGTACTCTATACTAGCTTCAGTGTACATAGTGTAAAATAAAGGCTTCTACAGTACTCTATACTCTCTTCAGTGTATATAGTGTAACATAAAGGCCTATGAAGTACTCTGTACTAGCTTCAGTGTATATAGTGTAACATAAAGGCTTCTACAGTACTCTATACTAGCTTCAGTGTATATAGTGTAACATAAAGGCCTATGAAGTACTCTGTACTAGCTTCAGTGTATATAGTGTAACATAAAGGCTTCTACAGTACTCTATACTAGCTTCAGTGTATATAGTGTAACATAAAGGCCTATGAAGTACTCTGTACTAGCTTCAGTGTATATAGTGTAACATAAAGGCTTCTACAGTACTCTATACTAGCTTCAGTGTATATAGTGTAACATAAAGGCCTATGAAGTACTCTGTACTAGCTTCAGTGTATATAGTTTAACATAAAGGCCTCTAAAGTACTCTATACTAGCTTCAGTGTATAGAGTGTAACATAAAGGCCTCTAAAGTACTCTATACTAGCTTCAGTGTATATAGTGTAACACAAAGGCCTCTGCAGTGTTACACTAGCACTAGCTCTATATTAAACCTCCCCACTGCCGGTCAGGTCAATTCTATTCTTATAGCTTCACAGGTCACATGTCAACCCCCCCCCCCCCCTAAGCCCTCTGAAGGGCCCGACGACACAGTCCTGAACCTTGCCATTGTGCCAGGGCACGGTTGGTAACCTAGGCAACCAGACCCGACCGAGCTAGCTAGCGACTAAAGTTGAGTCCTAATATGGGCATGCCTGGGGCCAGAGTTCGGCTGACGCAGGGCGTGGTGTTTTTCGGGGGGGGGGGGGGGCTCACCTGGGGGGTTCTTCAGGATGAAGGTGCAGAGCTTGTGTCTGGTGTCCAGCATGCCGCGATAGCCGCACGCCTTGCACGAGTTTCCAATAGTTTGTTTTTTGGGGTTTACATGCTGCGGCAGAGGAGAAACAGTTCCCAGGTTAGTCCCTGAACGCAAATACCCAACAGTCCCTTTATTCACACAGTCACAGACAGTGAAGACTCAAAAGCACACACAATTACACTTAATCCCTAAAAAATGCTCCAAGTCTGCAGTACGTTTTAATTGGTGTGTAATCACACAGAGCACTGTTGTGGGTCAGATAGCCAAGAGAAACATGACATCACAAATCAGTCTTGTTTGCGAAACCATTCTCAGAATCATCACTCCCCATTCCTCCACCAGCTCTACATTGAGGCCTTCACCCGCTCTACGGGACAGAGTCCACCACCTAAGATACACTCGATCCCTTGAAAGCAAACTGATAAGTCAAAACTACAACATTTCATGCAAATCATCTACATGTACCCAAAGCAAAGACTGTTGTGTAAACAGACTGATGTACATTTGGTCCTGTGACCAGGTACTCAGGGTCTGGGTGACTGAACTATGGACTACTTCACGTAGCCACAATGGTCGCATCATTAAACCCCACAAACGCTAATTCCTGGTTTGACATTAAAAAAAATTGGGGGCGTGGTCTGATATTAAATGTTTTGGGGGCGTGGTCTGACATTAAATGTTTTGGGGGCGTGGTCTGACTAGTGAGGACCAGGATTCGCCGGGTAACCCTCAGCAATGGGTCAGTTACCAGGTCAGTTTCTGGGTTGTCGCACTCGGGACACAGCACGAACTTCCTGATGAACCCGTCCAGCATGTCCTGGAGCTTGTTGGCCTCGTGGGACCCGTTGACGATGAAGCGGTCGTTCTTGGCATCGAACTGGGTCTGAGCTCCCAGCTCACAGCCAAAAAACTTGGTCGGGTCTGCGGAAAAAGAGTGGAACTTAGGACTGAGATCCACAAGCAACGGGTTGGTGGTCATCCGAGCCTCCTTCTGGGTTCTGTAGTTTGGTAAATACTCATTCACTACAGTAGAATGACTATTGTCTGATTTGTCATTGGAAGTTTGAACCTTTTCGGACTAAATAGCAGAACGGTAATCATATTTATAAGCGATAAAAGATTATTTAATGTTGCATTTTAGAAATACACTGACGTATATTTTAATTAGTGTTTATTCACACTGAGCAGAGAAGAAGTTTTGGGTCAGATAGCCAAGAGAAACATGACATCACAAATCAGTCTTGTTTGCGAAACCATTCTCAGAATCATCACTCCCCATGCCTTCGCTACACGAGTCTCCTACATCAGTCAGCGATAGATTCTGCGGTGACGGCGGTATTTAATCGCGGCGCTTTATTTCCCTACGCGGCGGTATTATCAGAAGGCTGATGCATTTTTATGCCCATTATCGCTGTATCAAGGTAATCGAATCCCTTCCACCGCTGCACGTGCACCGCATTGGCCGGGATCAGTACCCACCGGGGGCTCTGGTTCCTGACAGCCTGTGAATAATGAATAGCCCGCCGCCATCTCCAGCTCAACACTAAGGCAAGGGCTGGCAGCTTCTGCTCAGCGGGTGTATCGGTTGATCCACACGCTCCGGTACGTTCTCCATCGTTCTCATTGGTCGGACAGTCGCTGGTGTAACTTCCACACGGAAGAAAGCATTTCTTGATCCATTATTTCAAGGGCGGGAAGGAGAAATGTGGACGGATGGATTTTATTTTTGGGTGATATACTGGGTCAGGAATAACTGCTTTTGAATACAAATTATATTGAAGTCTGTAGTTTGTCATTATCCTATAATTTCATAGAATATAAGACAGGACAAACTCCCTGTGAACTCGCCAAACTTTAGAATAACTGCTTGCAACTATTTACACCGTGTAAATTAAATCGTTAAGTAACGCTTTTGGTTAAAAAGGACTAAGGAATTGTATGCATTCAAACAGTAGCCAGACGTTTTCTTATTCTAATGTCGTTTGCGATGCTGTGATGCCCGGTCAACCTCCGTGTTTAACGCCCGATAGGCTAAGAGAAGCAGACATGGCACCTTGGCCCGCATCGCAGTGTCACCCATTGGAACCCGTGGTTTTAAGCACAAATCAAAACCTAGACTCTAATGCCGAAGTGTTGTCGCGCTCCATGGCTGGTCTGGTGTGACCGGCTGTACATTGAAGCTCTGCTGTAACAGAGTCAGACTCTGACCAGCTGTGGATCTGAAACCCTCCAACTTCCTCCAAACAGCACTTCGTTATATTTAGTCTAGCAGGTAGAGTTGAGTGCACTGTGGCCGATTAAGTTAATCTAGAGACGACGTGAATATTTCTGTATTTCTATTGCCCTCTATAGACCAATCGATTGGTCGTGGAGGTCGATTCTCTACAATCCTGTGTCTACAGGTGGTCCCACTGGAGCACGGGACACTTGGCGTGTTCAAATGAGACGACTGCTTTGTGATTGTTAAATTCCAATGCTCCTTCTGTTCTGGAGGTTGATTTTGGAAACGACCTAGACCACATGGGCGGAGAACATTCCGAGTGCGTTATTGGCGTGTTCCTAGCGTGTTCTTACATGTTGGGGGTCTGTTCAGAGCCTTGGCAACATCCACCATGTTGACAACGACCGTCTTGATGCCATTTCCTTTGCCTTCCACCTGGAGGGAAACACAGACGCGTCAGAACCCACTGACCAGTACACCCCTTGAGACGCTCCGATGGAGACTGGGGGGGCCTACCTTGGCTATCAGACGGGGCATCTTGTAGCGGTAGAACTGGTCCAACACACTGCGGTTGACGTTGACAGACATCTTGGCTGGCTCTGAGCGCTATCAGTAAGATAAGAGGATCTGGAATGGGGATTTTTCGGGATCTTCTGTCTGGAAAAGAGGGGATGACATAAACGGCTGCAAGCGCGCTCGGTCTCTGACATGAAAAACGCTGTGCCGCTGTGGCTGCAAGCTCCTTGCTTGAAGGCTAGATGTCCACCACACAGGTTCCAATGGCTGCGCAACAGCTCTGCAAGAAGAGAGGGGACAGAGGTCAGGACCAGGGGCACATGATTAGTTGACAACACCGCATTACAGACACTTTTTTTCTACAGAAACGGATCATCGTCAAAACAAGATGGATTCGCTAGATTCCTCTGTTCATATTTATTAGGGTTAAAAGATGACCGAATGTTTTATTATAGTAATACTCTGAAGTATGCTTTAATAAGGGTTTAATCACACAAAGCACAGGAGCGGTTTTGGGTCAGATAGCCAAGAGAAACATGACATCACATATCAGTCTTGTTTGCGAAACCATTCTCAGAATCATCACTCCCCATGCCTTCGCTACACGAGACCTCTACTGGTAATCTTGGGATGTTTATAAAGCAATAAATTGAGTGTAAATTATTTTATCAATTTGTGTATCTCAACTTCAATGTTGCTTTGGATTAAAGCTTCTGCCAAGTAATTTACTTAATGGTAAATTGGTGAGCACAGCAAAAGGGTAAATAAATGTACCAATTTATAAAATATACATTAAAAAACGAGTACCAACATCCATCTTGGTATGGGCAGAAACTGAAAGTGTTGAATTGCGCACCAGTCCACATGAAAAAAAAGGACGAAACGATTTAATCCGGTTAAATGTACAATGTACATCACGAATTTGCCATTAACTAAATGCAATCCATGTAGAAGGTAAAAGATGCTTCGTTCTAGCCCCGTGTTGTCGCCCACAGTGGCCTAGTGGCTACACACGCACTCCGCTACCCCGCAGCTACGTTGCACCGTGTAGGCCTCGAGTACGACACTGGATCCACGATAACAGCAATAACTCTTAATTACCCAGAAACGATCGGGCATAACTTAACGACGGGTAAGCCTCATCGCGGTCCACTGCTAGCGGGTGAGCGGGTTGCATAACGCGGGGCGGCGGGCCCGGAGCCCGGGGCCGTTCTGCTGCAGAGTGCGTCATGAACGCTGCACACGAGTGCTGGCGATGGGAGACGCCATTTTGATCCACTTGCTCACAAACATGCCATACTGCACTAACAACGCCTTCCCCCCGGCCCGTTTTAAACCCTCTTAACCCAGCCCGGCGTCTCCGCGCAAAACACACAAACATACATGGGACAGGGGGAAGGGAAGGAACCGTTATCTTACCGTTTTCGCAAAACAAAGACATAAACACAACGCTGGTCGTCCAGAGGCGCAGTGAAGGGAGCCGAGCTGCTGCTGCTGCTGAGTGTCGGCGAGGCGCTGTACTGAGTCCGGCTGTCAGAGACGTGCGGGGGTAAAGGTCCGGACGCTGCGGGGTCACCAGGCTCAGAGGGGGTCTGGAAGGTCCTGGGGGCTCGGGGGACCTGAGGGGATAAAGCGCATTGTTACCCCGACCGCGGTGAAAGGCTGAAGTGCTGCGTCGTCAGCAGGTCTCTGGACAGGAGAACACAGGCTGGTCTGGTGGAGGTCTACATCATCTGATGGGACTAGAGCTGAACTGTGGTCGGGGTCGTGGTCAGGGGGACCAGCAGTCACCAGGTCTTGGGTGCACGACGGGCCGTGTCGGGAGCGCTACTCGCGTCCTTTTCCGGTCACAGTAGTCAGGTTGTCGTCACTTCGATAAATAACTCGAGATATCGTGTAGTGACGACGTGGGCACTCGTATCTTCAAGAACTAGTCGGTACCCGCGCCCGGGATGCGACCCAGCATGCTGACGTCATACTGACGTTAGCTCGGCGCTAACGGTAGCTAGCGGGACCACAACGCGTCGCACGTACTGTCGAATTACATTAATTATTAATTATAATGATTGAATTAATGTCTGTAGACGATGGAGAAATCAGAGTTAGTGATCCTTTATTGGGCGACGTCGTGTTACGGACGACGTCCGAATAGCGCGTCTTTAGCTTACCTCTCGAACGTTCTGCGGAGTACTGAGGCTCGCTGCTGACAAGTGTACAGCGGTCACACCACACTTCCGGTGGACTGGCTTCCAGAGTAAAAGGCCCCCCTAACCTAGAACTAAATAGCAACAGAGGTCAGGGAAGAAGGATTTGCCAAAACAAAATTTAATGATTGGGCTTTTCTAAGTCACTTGCTTGTTAAACGATGGTTTTATATCAATTGCCTTATACGAAAATAACGTTATTCTGATCTGTTCATTTGACAACATAAACTACAATTTACACATTAATTATGCTGCTCATTTATATTTAGTTACATTTATGTTTAAATGTTTTAACCTAACGCCCTTATCTCAATGACTTGCTTTTTCCAACTCATATTTTATTTTGAAGAACCCAAAACCAGACACCGGAAGTCTCACTGAAACCAACTGTGCCCACCTCCTCCTCTCTCATTGGTTGACGTCTCCGGGATTTACGTGCGTCGATGCTTCCTGAACTTGACTAGCAGCAGCAGAAAAATAGAAGATGGTAAGTACTAAAATGTAACACGGCCGATTGTCTCCGCCTCACAGGTGGTGTTGTGGGCACCGAACCCGTCACGGCCCCGCGCGGGGCCTCCGCGAGGCCGTGGAGCTGAGTTCTGGGGTCCATCCCGAGGCGGCTCCCGTCACATGACCAGCACTCACCCAGCTCTGTGCTACACACTTCCAGCACATCTGCTCGTTTCTCGTTCATTGACACGATCCTTGTTCTTTTTTGTCACCTTTCGGTTCTATTCATTTGATTGTCTGTTGCGTGGAAACAATTCACACACATACTGACAAATAGACACACACACACACACACACACTGTTGGCCAACATGTCAGGTTGCTAGGCTAGGAAGCTAACATGTTTTAGTATGAGCAATTTATGCAACTAAGCTAAAAATCAAGTTTGGTGACATTACCTAGACATTATGGTCTTTTTATTTGATTCTGTAGATGGTTCACAGGATGAATGTCAGTGATGTATATTTAACTTAAGCGTAGTGTTACTTCATTTGTTTTTGGATTTCAGTATTTGTCTTTCCCAGTCTTAAACGGGATTAGGTCAATACAGGCGGGTTCACCCTCACTCCACTAACTAGCACTAACGCAATCACTTTGTCATTCGATTTGTTCTGCTCTTTATTTATTCATACTAATAAATCAGCCTGCCATCCACTTTTAATTTCTAATTTCCCTTTTACTTCTTGTCCCAACTTGTTTCTTCTCTCATTTTTGTTTTCCACCTGAACCTTCGACCTTTGACCCATGCACCACCTCCTCTCCACACAAACCCTCCTTACTCCCTGTCCCACCTCTTCCCCCCCCCCCCCCCTTCTGTTCTCCGCTCCACCAGTCTGGTCACCGGGTAAGTTCCAACACTCACGCTATCTACCGGCTCACTCTAACCCTTGGCCGACTCTCTGTCTTCCAACTGCTAGGTCTCTCGAGGGAGCATAGAGCTTCCTTCTTCCTCCTCCACCTCTTCTGCTCTCATTAACCCATGAAATCTCAACCAAAACCTATTTCTTAATGTTAGACCTTCATCCTCTATCTTTCACCGTGTGTTGTTGTGACTGTTAGATTAACCCTACCTGGTTGTGGGGGCGTGGAATGTATTGTGTTGTGTTGTCGGCCCTTCCAACCAGATAAACTTCCTTAAAGACTGACCACAGAGCTGTTTCAGTCTCACCAACGTGATTTCATAATCCACGTCTTGCTTGACCCGTCCTCATAATAAGGAACAATTATAATGTTTAATATAGTGTTGCAGAGTATACCGATGCTAGAAAGGTATCACGATACCCTCACACAAAAAACGATACGATACGCAAATCTTTTAGCATCGATACTTAAAAGAATAAAAGTTCAGACGGACCAATTGCGAACTACTGCAGCTGCTGATGCCCTCTCTCGAAGTTAAAAAGTGGCCGCACCCACCCCAAACCAGTCGGAATAAGTATATACATGTCGATTATAGCGGACTACACCACCTCTTCTATTCCACAGAGAGCCAGAGAGATAACGTTATGCATACATATTTATAATTCGAAATTCGTCCCAGCCTTTATTCCACAGATACTCTAGGGTCTATAGAATATAACCGCGTTGTCTGTTTACAGTTGAATTCATTCATTTTTCACAATTTGACAGCTCTCGTTTTGAAGACTCAATCACCGCGCCATTCGTCTCAATGGGAATCGCGACGGTCTATACTTTAAACATAAAGTGTGCATATTTATATTTGGAAATTCATCTGGGGCTTTATACCACAGATACTATAGGGTCTAGAGCATATAACCGTGTTCTTTTGATTACAGTTTAATGCATTTTACAAAATTTACCAGCTCTCGTTTTGATGGCTGAACAGACAATCAGAATCGAGTATTCCCCCAGACCGTGGTATAAATATTAATACGCCTCAATCGGAATACAATTCTCTGATCTGTAGAATTCATTTATTAACGTTATTTCCTCAAAAAGCAGGAAAGGACCAAGCTGCTAGATTTTCACCGTGGTATCGGTTCAGTATCGAGGTATTTTTGGGCAGGTATCGTATCGAAGTCATAATTTTGGTATTCGTGCAACACTAGTTTAATATCTCATGAAAAAAAAAACGTCTTTGAGAATCTTTTTCTCAGCTTTAGAACAACAAAGGTGGCGTCAGAATAAATGAATATATTATTATAATAAATAATAATAAAAAAATATATATTATTAATATCAAAAAGCAGACAAGACAAACTAATCTCCGCATGGTGGACCTCCTAATAGACTCTCACTAATCCCTGTGGTCTCTCGGCCTCTCTCGCTCTCCTGAGCTTCTGACCTGTAGCTAGTGCCCCCATGCTACTCTGGGCGCTGGCTAACGTGTGTGTCTGTGTGTGTGTGTGTGTGTGTGTGTGTGTGTGTGTGTGTGTGTGGGGCCACCTGTCTTTCTGGTTATGCGTGTGTGTCTTTCTGATTATGTGTGTGTCTTTCTGGTTATGTGTGTGTGTGCGTGTGTGTGTGTCCACCTGTCTTTCTGGTTATGTGTGCGTGCCCCTTTATGTGTGTCTGCGTGCGCCTGTGTGTGTGTGTGTGCATGAACCCCCCACCCCTCGTGCCCCCCAGTTGGTCCTGGTGCTAGGCGACCTCCACATCCCCCACCGCTGCAACACGCTGCCGGCCAAGTTCAAGAAGCTGCTGGTCCCGGGGAAGATCCAGCACATCCTGTGCACGGGGAACCTGTGCACCAAGGAGAGCTACGACTACCTGAAGACGCTGGCCGGAGACGTGCACATCGTCAGGGGAGACTTCGATGAGGTGGGTGGGCCCTACTGGGACCCTGACCCTGGCCCTGCGTGCACACAGATTAGACCTCCAGCCAGGCTGCCCGTCATGAAAGTCCATTTGTTATTCAAATACTACTAGTGCAGTGAACAGTGAGGTGCTGTTCCTATAGCAGCTGGTCAATTAGTGAACGGTGAGGTGCGGTTGCTAAGCAACAGCTGGTTAGTTAGAGAACAGTGAGGTGCTGTTGCTATAGCAGCCTGTCAGTGTAGTGAATAGTGAGGTGCTGTTGCTATAGCAGCCGGTCAGTGTAGTGAACAGTGAGGGAATGTTGCTACAGCAACCAGTCAGTGTAGTGAACAGTGAGGTGCTGTTGCCATAGCAGCCTGTCAGTGTAGTCAGTGAGGTTCTGTTGCTATAGCAGCCTGTCAGTGTAGTCAGTGAGGTCCTGTTGTTATAGCAGCCTGTCAGTGTAGTCAGTGAGGTGCTGTTGTTATAGCAGCCGGTCAGTGTAGGGAACAGTGAGGTGCTGTTGTTATAGCAGCCAGTCAGTGTAGTGAACAGTGAGGTGCTGTTGCTATAGCAGCCGGTCAGTGTAGTGAACAGTGAGGTGCTGTTGCTATAGCAGCTGTGTGTGTCAAAGTGTATCAAACACCTAGTGAACAGTGGGGTGCGGGTCAGTGTACTGGTCTAAAGAGTTGAAGCATACGTCTCTCCCCGCCCCGTCCAGAACCTCAACTACCCGGAGCAGAAGGTGGTGACTGTGGGCCAGTTCAAGATCGGGCTGATCCACGGCCACCAGGTCATCCCCTGGGGGGACATGGCCAGCCTGGGTCTGCTGCAGCGGCAGCTCGACGTGGACATCCTCATCTCCGGACACACGCACAAGTTCGAGGCCTTCGAGAGCCAGAACAAGTTCTACATCAACCCCGGCTCGGCCACCGGGGCCTACAACGCACTGGAAAGGTGAGTTCAACCTGGGAGGGGTCCGACGTAAGCGCCGCTAGCAGGGCTGCTTTTATCGCTACGGTTACCACCCGCTGCTGTCAGCATGGCTACTGTCAGCAGTGCTGCTGGTCGCAACGTTTATTCAGTACAACCACTCTTAGCAACGCCACTGTTGGCTCCGCTATAGGACTAATAGCACCCTTCTAGCACCGCCACTGTAAGCACCCCTAGAGGGCTATCGGCATCTTTTAAGCACTACTACTGTTAATACCATATGAGGCCTGTTAGCACTGCTAGAGGCCTGTTAGCACTGTTAGAGGCCTGTTAGCACTGCTAGAGGCTCATTAGTACAGCTAGAGGCCTGTTAGCACTGCTAGAGGCCTGTTAGCACTGCTAGGGGCCTATTAGCACTGCTAGAGGCCTGTTAGCACTGCTAGAGGCCTGTTAGCACTGCTAGGGGCCTGGTAGCACTGCTAGGGGCCTGGTAGCACTGCTAGGGGCCTGTTAGCACTGCTAGAGGCCTGTTAGCACTGCTAGAGGCCTGTTAGCACTCCTAGGGGCCTGTTAGCACTGCTAGAGGCCTGTTAGCACTGCTAGAGGCCTGTTAGCACTGCTAGGGGCCTGTTAGCACTGCTAGAGGCCTGTTAGCACTCCTAGGGGCCTGTTAGCACTGCTAGGTATGTTGGAAGTGATAACAGCCCACTAGCACATGTCATAGGGCTCTAGCGGTGTGAAAAGCGCTGGTTGGTACAAATGAAACCCAGTGTGAACCAGATGCTGTGTTAAGCCATGTCAAACCGGGCGTGTCCCGATGCTCCGGGGGTCTCACCGCCGGCCCGCTCTCTGTTCCCATAGCAACATCATCCCCTCCTTCGTGCTCATGGACATCCAGGCGTCCACGGTGGTGACGTACGTGTACCAGCTCATCGGTGACGACGTCAAGGTGGAGCGCATCGAGTACAAGAAGTCCTAGGACCCCTGGGGAGGGAGGGAGGGGGGAGGAGGGAGGGAGGGAGGGGGGGAAGGTGGTGTCGACTGCAGAGGAGGGGAGGGTGGAGTTGACTCCAGAGTGGCGGAGATGACTGCAGAGCTGAGGGTCGGAGAGGACCCGGGAGGACTTGAGGGTGGATGTAGAGGGAGGTTGGTGTCATTTCATTCCTTAAGAGTATACCCAAACTCATACTGGTGGCGTATACCCCCCCCCCCCCCCGGTCCCAGCAGGGTTGCCAAGGTGACGGGCGTTCCGCTGGTGTGTATAATGACCCGCCCGTCTGCTTGTGTCCGTGTACGACTCGCTAGCCGTAGACCGCGCCCAGGTCACATGTATTTGTAATCTAAAAGATATATTTGGTGCCATTTTGTTCTTTTGTTGTTTTTTCACTCCTTAACCCTGTTTGGGTCTGCGCCATCCCGACCACGGCCAGACCGGCCAGCTAACAATTATGTTCTTTCCAGAATAAAGGTCTCATTACACTTGAGCTCTTGGGCTTCTGTTTACTTGTAGCTGATCAAAGTGGAAGAGAGGAATAATCCTCTTTTAATCAACCAAACCGCATTTTATTAGTGGTTAGCTATTGATTACGCCCCGATCCACCTAGATGGGGCCCCCTTGATCCACCTAGATGGGGCCCCCATGCTCCACCTAGATGGGGCCCCCATGCTCCACCTAGATGGGGCCCCCATGCTCCCCCTAGGGGCCCTTCTGGCCTCCTCATGACAACAAAGACACAGGGTGGTGGGGTCGGTGACAGCCGGTTTATTGAAGGAGAAGATCCCCATGAGTGAGTGGAGACGGCTGGGTTAACCTGTGGACACTGATTCCTCAACGTGTGTGCAGCCTCACCAAGCCCCAGGGGCCAATCGGACTCACTGGGCCAGATGAGGCTGCTCAAACCAGCCATCATCCACGCACACTCCACAGGCACACTCCATATGATTTCTAAAAGGACAGAGGGTGCAGGAGAAACGTTGACCTGACTATGGAGAAGGTAATACTGAAAAGGCTGGTCATACATTTGCACACCTCGATAATGTGAACCAATCCAAACTATAATGGTACTAACAGATACTGAGTGTGTATCCAAACTATAATACTACTAACCGATACTGAGAATGAATCCAAACTATAATACTACTAACATACTGAAAGTGAATCCAAACTAATATACTACTAACCGATACTGAGAATGAATCCAAACTATAATGGTACTAACAGATACTGAGAGTGTATCCAAACTATAATACTACTAACCGATACTGAGAATGAATCCAAACTATAATACTACTAACTGATACTGAGAGTGAATCCAAACTATAATACTACTCACCGATACTGAGAATGAATCCAAACTATAATGGTACTAACCGATACAAGCGTAGCAACCAGGGTGTACGTGGCCGCGGGGTCAGTCGGTCAGGGTGTGTGTCATTCCAAACCCTGTCGCGGGGGGTTGTTAAATTGTGCAAAGCTTGCGTGAAACTGAGACTACAGCTGTACGACGTTAGCCAAGGTCTGGTCCGACACATGTCTGCTCCGAGCCGCCCACAGCCCCGCAGAACAGGTAGCCACACCTGGTCCTGACTGCTTGTAAATACTGCTTCCAGAAATTATAACTTATACTATAGCAGGGGACAACATATGTAAACTAGCCTCTTAGGCTAACTCTGGCTCACTTACAGTTTGACTGTTGAACAGTGTGCAATGTCCCTGAAATAAACCAATCAAATAAAAATGAAATAACACAAAAGGTTGCATTCATATAAACATATCCAGGAGAGAGATCCGCCCCACAGCTCTGCTGAAAGAGTTCCCCCTCCCGACCTAAATAGTCTGCTCTTGATTTCCCCTACATCCGGCCTACCCGTAGGATACCTAGAGCAGGTGGCAACACGCCCTATCTGCTCCTCAACCCTCTGTAGCTCAACCACAACGGCACTTGGCTTAGAGGAGAGTGTCTCCACTCCCTTTGGAGTCACCTCAGAGAGTCTCTATCTGGGACCGTCCCCATAAACCGAGTCCAGGTCGTCCTCCATGGACAGAGAGCTCAGACTCTCCCTCAGAGAAGCTTCCAGGTCGTCTTCCCCCGGCAGCTCACTCCAGGAATCTGGGGGAGAACGGTTTCCTTTTGATATTGAAGATAACGCAACTTTATTGACTGGTTACAAGTACTACACAACTAAATGTGTCTCGCATGTAACCCATTACTATAAACATTCAAGCAGTATTAGGAGCATTTAACCATCACTAGCATCACTAGCAGCAGACAGGATGGCGACACAAGCTCGGACCGAGCATACAAAGAACATCATGAAACAAACATCCTAATGTTGTCTCGATGCACATGAAGCAGACTGAGTCATAAACATTACACGTCTCTGTCCCAAACAGAAGCCTCTGTCCCGCTATGAATAGAACTGAACAGCGGTTGTAGATGTATTGTATTGTACTGATACCTGTTTCAGTCTTGTTTTTGTTTTGTTTTGCGTTCGGCGGCTCGACCTTTGCACGAGGCCTGTTTTATGCAACACAGACATCAAAGCACAAGATAATATTTATCACATTCTTCATGTTGCATATAAAAAATGGACCCTCTATTACAGTTATACACTTTTATAATATAATTTATAATCTACTTTGATATTGTTTATATCGATTATAGAAATAAAATACTTTATTGATCCACTTTCCATGATGCAGCATGTTGGTGACTCACCTCTTCTTGGCAGGGAGTTTAGTGAGACTCGTTTTCCCAGAGTGCTTTGCAGCAGCGGTTTTGATTGGCTGCTTATGTTTTCCCCGCCCCCCAGTCTTTGACTGCGGCTCTTCGGGTTCCAGGGCAGGCTCTACCACTGCGGGCGCCGGTGCCATGCCCTCTTCCTCCTCCAGGGGGACTGCAGGCAGAGGAAGAACAACATAATAAAACTAAATGCATGTTTGAAGTGGATCAACATCTGAACCTCTGAATGGTCGTCGTTAATTCTTCTGTTGAATCAAACCTTACGCTGACATTGATGTGTCTCTCATGTTCCTCAAATCAATATTCATAAACAGACCCAATCTAAACGTTGCCTCGCGTTAACATTGTGGAGCTAGTATTGTGTTATGCATGTGTCTTACTTTATTTTGTATTTATTTAATGATATAGCACCTTTCAAAACAAAGTTACAAAGTGCTTAACAATAAGAACAGACAACCAAAGGCAATAAGAACAATGCAATACAATATATTACAAGATGCAATACGATAAAATAAAAAAAGATCCAAAACAAATAATAAAACAAAATAAAGTCATTTGAACAGTACACGAATGCCATCAGTAAGGAAAAGCCAATAGATAAAAGTGAGTCTTGAGAAGAGATTTAAAAGAGGGTTTTCCTGCCTTACTAGAGCTACGATACAGCGCAGACAGCTACGACCCGTCTCTCAGGAGTCCTGTGTACAGCGCCGTGAAGCTGAGAGCGAAGCAGCCTGTGATCAGAGGACCCACCTGGTCTGATGCTCCGGCGCAGGACGTTGAGGTAGTGCCGGTTCACCAGGCCGTACACTCGCTCTGCGCTCCGGGACCCCGCCACGCCGCCCAGGTACCTCCTCTGGGCCGGGGTCAGCTGGGGGTGCTGGAGCACGAGGTGGTTCTAACTTGTGTACGTTTCTCCCTGACAAACTTGACAAAACTGTGAAGCCTGTCAAGGACTATGGTGTCTCTTTTATAGATTGTTTATAAATGTATGTCCATATGAATTGTGAAGGTGCGATTGGAATGACATACTTTACTTTGTTCCCTCACTGTCATGTACATAAACCTTTAACAGACACACATACACCTATACACACGCTTACACTACCAGGGGACCACAATGGAAATAAACCTATGGGCTATTTTGTGTTATCCTTTTGAACTGATGCTTACCTTTCGACATATGTCGATAAAGTATTTCAATCAATCAATCAATCAATCAATCAAACTGTCGGACCCAGTAAGCTGCCATTTGCTGTGGTTTGGTGAAAGCATGTACTGTGCAATCTGTAAACAGACGCCTACACACGCACTCTTATAGAATCATTTTCATACTTATTTAAAAATTGTTGTAAAACAATATATATATATGACTACACCGTATGCATATATGCTACTTTTCTTTTTATATTGTATTTTTCAAGGGTGTATTCGAAAGTGGTTGCGTATTTTAAAATAAAGCGCTATGTGCATGCTCCAGAACGACCCTGTTTTCTACTGTGATCCCTGGGACGAATCAAAACGCATTTACTTTGACGGACCTTGAGGAAGGGGGCGGGGCTCAGTGTGGTGTGGATGCGCACGACGGTTCCCTCGACAGGCCCCTCCCCCTGGAAGCCTGGGATCACGCATACAATAAACTACATCATAGTGATTATATAGAGCTACATGTCCTCGTTATTAGTTAAGATCAGCTACACATTAATTATTTAACATGAACTACTCATGAAATAATCGCCATTCAACATGAGCTAGACATTTAATAGTTGTAATTTATCATTAGTTATGCATTAGCTATTCAGCTGTACTTTTACACGCTTTGCTGTGTGTTCACTAGAAACCACTAAACCAGTATATAAAACCAGTGTAGGGTGTCATTAAATGACTTACCAGCGACTGCATGATGGTCTGTATTCCTGTAAGGGAACATGGTTATCACTGATCAGTAATACTGGTTTTAGCAGTATCAATGCCAACATGTACTGCTGGTCTTCATTAATATACATTTAATATACAGAGTTCACCGCCGGCCACTATGGGATAGTATTTGATTAAAGACCGCTGACCGGTTCAGTTAGGACTGGAGTCGGTCTTATTGTGTTTGCCAGCATTACAGACGTTCCTGTTACAGAGGTTGAATATTAAGCTGTTAACATAATTCATGTAAGTCCATTATCATTCTTCATCAGGCTACTATAGCTGTTGTTGACAAGGTTGGTTAAGTTCCTGATGATATTTTGATAGACATCTGCATGTAATTACTGGTTGTAGCGTATGTTGTTATTTTGTGTATTGCTTCAGGGCTTCCTCATCTTTGTCACTCAATAAGTAATCTGATATCGAGGAGTGTATTTCTTCAATCATGTTTGGTTAATGATCAATTTAGGCTTAAGACAATGCATGAATGTTTTGGTTACTGATAAACTGATCATTAACTAAAGGCGTATATATGAGTTAAGACTGAACGACATTATAAGCCTACCTCTCCGCTGGCCCGGGGACCGTGCGGGCCTCGGGGCCCCTGACGGGGCCAGTGAAGGGGGTCTGGTGGTGTCTCCTCATGGGGGAGCCGGACGGACCTCCGGCCGAGCGGGGAGCGACGAGGGTGGACCGGAGCGTTCAGGGAACACATTCGGACACCGGAGCGTAGTTGGCGCCTCCAGTGCGTTCCTCCTCCAGCTTGGCACCGACCAGCCCAGACTACCGCACACCGGGACATCCACCAGGTGGTCAGGGGGAGGTAGTGCTGCCTGCGGGGCCGTCGTTCTGGTCCCGTACCCCGGTCCTCTCCACTCCCTCCCAGCTGCTTCATACCACAGTATATCATGGCATATCATTTATAATTTATATGGTTTATACCGTCTGTTTTTTTGCCCTGTTTGTTCTGTTTGTCTTTACTTTAGCATTTAGGCTACTTTAGCATTTACCTTAGCGACTATTTTTGTTTTCATTCGTATTGGCTACTTTGTATTTTTATTGTATTGCATCTTATCCTGTGTTTTCCACTGCTGCTGGGCTGTTGTAACAAATGACTTTCTCCTCCGTGGGATTATTAAAGTTGTTATCTATCTATCGATCGATCAACTCAGTTAGGATTAATTTACAGGTTGCAGCATCACAGAATCAATCAGACGGTATCGACGTCGACAGTGATTGGCTATTTTAGAACAGATCATACTCGAACAATTACGGTGGACGTCACTTCTCATCATAATGTAGTCCTACATTTATTTGACTGCAGACCTACAATAAATCAATATCTTCATGTTCATATCTGCGTGTTTGTGTGTGTGTGTGTGTGTATGTGCGTGTGCGTATGTGTGTGTGTGTGTGTGGTTGTGTGTGCGAGAGCCAATAACTTGAAGTCACGTGGTTTTGGATCAGCTCTCATGAAACCGAAAGTGGAGACGGAAATCCCTGACAATTCCAAACAAATGTTGTTTATTATGTAAAGTATTTATTTATAGTAATGGGGATTTAAGGTAAACCACCTGGCTCCCTAATTAGGTCATTATAATGATAATTATAATGTGATGTCATCACAAGGTCTTTCATCATGCAAACACCATGATACACACCAGCTGAGCTGTGTGTGTGTGTATGTGTGTGTGTGTGTGTGTGTGTGTGTGTGTGTGTGTGTGTGTGTGTGTGTGTGTGTGTGTGTGTGTGTGTGTGTGTGTGTGTGTGTGTGTGTGTGTGTGTTTGCCCACACGGTTTTGGATCAACAGGCAGCCTTAACCAATCAGGACGCAGCATTCGAGCTCACTCAACAAACCGAAAGTTTGGATGGGGAAACCCAAAGAATCTATGATTGGCTGATGCAACTATCCTTCACAAGCACAGCTGGAGCCCGAGGCGCAGGAGTTTATTTACTACACGACAGTAGTTTGACCAAATCATCCGGAGGGCGGCCAGAAAAAATATCTTTCTACACAAATAAATAATCAAAAGAAGACAGACATGGATCCATGGTGGAAGAAAAGTAGGTCGGCTACCTCTGCTACTGACGGTAAGGCTGTTTCTTGTGTGTTACACAGATATGCGTGTTTGTGTGTGCGTGTGTGTGTGTGTGTGTGTGTCTGTGTACCTGTGCGCGTGTGCGTGGGCGCGTGTCTCTGTATGCGTGTGTGCACATGTGTTGATGTCTACGTCTATTTCTGACGAGCAGGTGGTCTTGAATGACCAGTTGGTGGAGGGCTTAAAACACAGAGGATTGGAGTCGTCACATTGCTCAGAGTGACTTGGGTGTGAATCCAAACGGGTCACGTCCACAGCTTGGAGCGGGGTTTAAATACCATCAGGATGTCAAAACCGGCCTGGCCTGTTTCTCCAGGCTAGGCAGGACAAACAGACACGCAGACAAACCAGCAGCTCTCTACAGACACACTGCGTTTGCGTTTCATTTCTCGGAAACGCTTTTCCTTTCTTTTCACAGAACCAGCGGCCCATGACCACGCCCCCGCGTCACAGACATCCACCAAAGTGCCGACGGAGCCCCAGAATGAAGACTTATCCCCGGCTCTGGAACATCTGGACCTGGAACAACTAGCCGCGGTTCTGCGTGTGGATCCGGACGCCACTGCCAGCGCCGAAAACCTCATCCAGCGGTCAGCGGTGAAGCACTTCCCCTCGCCGCCACCAAAACTAAATGTGTGCGTGAAGTGGATCAACATCTGAATCTCTGAAGGGTCGTCGTTAATTCTTCTGTTGAATCAAACCTTACGCTGCCATTGATGTGTCTCTCATGTTCCTCAAATCAATATTCAAAAACAGTCCCGATCTAAACGTTGCCTCGCGTTAACATTGTGGAGCTAGTATTGTGTTATGCAGGTTTCTTACTTTATTTTGTATTTATTTAATGATATAGCACCTTTCAAAACAAAGTTACAAAGTGCTTAACAATAAGAACAGATAACCAAAGACAATAAGAACAATGCAATACAATATATTACAAGGTGCAATACAATTAAATAAGATGAAAAACATAATAAAGATAAAATAAGAAAACCAGATAAAATAATTTCATTAGTTCACGAATGCCATCAGTAAGGAAAAGCCAATAGATAAAAGTGAGTCTTGAGAAGAGATTTAAAAGAGGGTTTTCCTGCCTTACTAGAGCTACGATACAGCGCAGACAGCTACGACCCGTCTCTCAGGAGTCCTGTGTACAGCGCCGTGAAGCTGAGAACGAAGCAGCCTGTGATCAGAGGACCCACCTGGTCTGATGAAATAAACCTATGGGCTATTTTGTGTTATCCTTTTGACCTGATGCTTACCTTTCGACATGTGTCGATAAAGTATTTCAATCAATCAATCAATCAATCAATCAAACTGTCGGACCCAGTAAGCTGCCATTTGCTGTGGTTTGGTGAAAGCATGTACTGTGCAATCTGTAAACAGACGCCTACACACGCACTCTTATAGAATCATTTTCATACTTATTTAAAAATTGTTGTAAAACAATATATTTATATATGACTACACCGTTTGCATGTATGCTACTTTTCTTTTTATATTGTATTTTTCAAGGGTGTATTCGAAAATGGTAGCGTATTTTAAAATAAAGCGCTATGTGCATGCTCCAGAACGACCCTGTTTTCTACTGTGATCCCTGGGACGAATCAAAACGCATTTACTTTGACGGACCTTGAGGAAGGGGGCGGGGCTCAGTGTGGTGTGGATGCGCACGACGGTTCCCTCGACAGGCCCCTCCCCCTGGAAGCCTGGGATCACGCATACAATAAACTACATCATAGTGACTATATAGTGCTACATGTCCTCGTTATTAGTTAAGATCAGCTACACATTAATTATTTAACATGAACTACTCATGAAATAATTGCCATTCAGCATGAGCTAGATATTTAATAGTTGTAATTTAACATTAGTTATGCATCAGCTATTCAGCTGTACTTTTACACGCTTTGCTGTGTGTTCACTAGAAACCACTAAACCAGTATATAAAACCAGTGTAGGGTGTCATTAAATGACTTACCAGCGACTGCATGATGGTCTCTATTCCTGTAAGGGAACATGGTGATCACTGATCAGTAATACTGGTTTTAGCAGTATCAATACCAACCTGTACTGCTGGTCTTCATTAATATACATTTAATATACAGAGTTCACCGCCGGCCACTATGGGATAGTATTTGATTAAAGACCGCTGACCGGTTCAGTTAGGACTGGAGTCGGTCTTATTGTGTTTGCCAGCATTACAGACGTTCCTGTTACTGTTCCTGTTAGAGGTTGAATATTAAGCTGTTAACATAATTCATGTGAGTCCATTATCATTCTTTATCAGGCTACTATAGGCCTAGTTGTTGACAAGGTTGGTTAAGTTCCTGATGATATTTTGTTTGACATCTGCATGTAATTACTGGTTGTAGCATATGTTGTTATTTGTATTGCTTCAGGGCTTCCTCATCTTTGTCATTCATAAGTAATCTGATATCGAGGAGTGTATTTCTTCAATCATGTTTGGTTAATGATCAATTTAGGCTTATAACAATACATGAATGTTTTGGTTACTGATAAGCAGTGTTGGTAATAACGCCGTTTAAAATAACGGCGTTAGGTAACGCCGTTATTTTTTCAGTAACGGGGTAATCTAACTAATTACTATTTCCGTCGTTACAACGCCGTTACCGTTACTGTACGAAAAATGCGGTGCGTTACTATGAATTGATTGAATAAACTGCGTAATCCGAACGCACCCTTGGCTCCAAACACAAACTGCTAGTGAGGAGACCGGGTGAGTTAACAACGAGATAAGCGATTATGATTGGCTAAGGCAGAGTCATGTTTCATGGTATCCAAACGGAGCCAGTGTTTTTACGCACAAGCCAGGAAACGCGCGCCACACACACGCAAACGCACACATCAAACAGATTCGATGAAGCAAAAGAAATGGCGAGTCCGGAGCAATCCGATGAAAAGTTGGCATCTGTAGTATTCGTCAGATGTTCCACAGCCTTTGCAATCAAGCAAATTGAAATTCAGGCCCCATCCACACTAACCCGGGTACATGTAAAAATGCACATCCGCAATAAAAATGATCTCCGTTTTCAGATCGTTTTCGGAATGTTTTGCATCCACGTTCCACCCTGAAATTATTTTGATAAACAGTTGTTGTCATGGTAACTCCTCCACGCCTCTCTGTTTAGATTACAGGCGCGCGATCAGCTGATATTTACAGTTGATCAGCTGGTTAATCATCTTCGACCCGGTCTTGTCCAGAAACGCCGCTCCAAGTACGGTTTGAACTGTCGTCTTTCGGTTTTTTTACCATCACTGAAGAACATTAGTACAGCACTCGCCTCCGGCGTTGGAGCAACGAATATGTTTGAGCCAATATGTCGAGTTGTTTCTGGAGATAAATTAGTACATTGTACAGAGAGATCATCATTTTCATTTCACCTGCCATTTTTTTGATGAGCGTCTCGGTCTCGAGCGCAAGCTTGTGGCAGTGACATGGCAACCGAACGTCATCGTTTCTGAAAGCCTCCGTCTACCCTGTCCACACTACAACGCGAACCCAGCGTTTTCACATTTATCCACCTCAGCGATCATTTTCGAAAAGCATAGTTTTCAGTGTCGGAATTCTCAGTTGTATTGTGGACGGAAGGGCTAAACTGATAATTATTTATGCGTTTGTAAATTAACCCGGGTTAGTGTGGACGGGGCCTCAGTTGGAAGCATATCGGGGCCTTGAATGGGCAGTTCAACCATTTAACACATTAAGGCCAAATGAAAACTGCTCAGAAAAATCCAAATTCTTTGACATATAGCAACTTTATTTTTTTTACACTAACGAAAATAGTTACTTTCCCTGGTAACTAGTTACTTTTATTATAGAGTAATTCAGTTACTAACTCTATTACTTTTTGGAACAAGTAGTGAGTAACTATAACTAATTACTTTAAAGTAACGTTCCCAACACTGCTGATAAGTTAATCATTAACTAAAGGCGTGCATATGAGTTAAGACTGAACGACATTATAAGCCTACCTCTCCGCTGGCCCGGGGACCGTGCGGGCCTCGGGGCCCCTGACGGGGCCAGTGAAGGGGGTCTGGTGGTGCCCAGCTAACAAGGGACGTCCTGGGGACGTTCGGGGACGTCCCTGTTTGGTCCCCTATAGGTTATACCGTGAAGTTATCCTTAGGACGTTGTTTAGACGTTATTTAGACGTTATTTAAGTTCCTAAAATGTCACATTAGTAATTTAATTTTGAACTTTCAGGGGACGTTCCAGGAACGTCCCTAGTTGGTTATGATATGACATTATTTTTAAAAACTTTCGGGGGACATTCGGGACGTTCCAGCAACGTCCCTGGTTAGTTATGAAAATGACATTAAATTAAAAACTTTCGGGGGACATTCGGGACGTTCCAGCAACGTCCCTTTTTGGTTATGAAATTACATTATATTAAAAACTTTCGGGTGACATTCGGGACGTTCCAGCAACGTCCCTGGTTGGTTATGAAATATAAACACTTTCGGGGGACATTCGGGACGTTCCAGCAACGTCCCTGGTTGGTTATGAAATGACATTATGTTAGAAGTTTTCGAGGGACACTCGGACGTTCCAGAAACTTCCCTGGCTGTTCGTGACATCTGACATGACGTCTCGTGGACCTGCCTGGTTATTTGGTTGGGTCCCTAGGGACCCAATCAAATACGATTCACGGGTATATATACGCTCGTGAACCGTGAATCGTTGTAGAGTGAGACGTCGAGAGAGAGAGAGAGAGAGGGACAGCAATTTTTTGATCCCACATCCAGCTAGTAAAAGTACCGTTTTATAATCATTTTGTGTAAATATATATTTAACTATAATTATATATATAATATTTAATATTTAACTTAAGTTTTAGTATTGATAGTTTAGTTATTTAGTTGTTATTGTGTTATGTTATAGTGTAATTAGTGTTATTAGTATAGTGTATAGTGTTATAGTTGAATAGTTTAGATTAGTCTTTTGTGAAGGTGGGAAGGACAGACACCCGAAGGACATCATTTGAGGTAAATACATTTTAATACAAACTTACGTTCTACCTGTATCTATGTATTTGTATGTTTATCTAACGTGAAAATGCCATAGCTATGAATATCGATATTAATAACTGTACAACTAGCTCAAACTGAAGAGAAGTCGGCTAAATTGAGATGTCGTGACATACCCGTATAAACAATGTTATCGATAGCACTAAGTAGGAATATGCCTACACGCCAGTTGTGTTGCCCCATTAAGGATATATAAAATACAAAAACAGCTGAATTGGCTACTTTTGGACAGGTGAAGACTACTGCTATAGTCTAGTAGCTCAAAAGCTAGTTAGCCTACTTTTGAACAAGAGCCACAAACCAACTGTCATTCTGATGCTTTTCTCGCTTAACGTCGCTACGCGCGCCCTGCCTTGAGGTGATTATTCCGTTTATTCTACTTCGCGCCGGCCAACATAATAAAACAATTCAAATACTTTAATAATTAGCCTTTTTCTTATTCGTATTGCATGCTTATTAAATGTATACTCTGTTTAAGTTCATCTCCCTCGAAAAGTTTCCCTTTAGACCTACGGTGAATAACGTTAGCTCAGCTGTCGTTAACGAGCGAGTGTTCTTGAAGCCTTAATGTTCGCATTTGCTCTGCAGTTACTCCATGTGAATCCTCCATTATCGGATGTTTTTATGTTAATATACTAATGCATTACATTACATTATAATTCTCACTAAAAGCAGGTAAAATTGCTCTGTTGTCTAACTGTAGCTAATTGTTGCAGGTATTGATTCCGGACGACCTGGTGGAGGACGAGGAGGAGGAGGAGGAGGAGGGGGAGGATGAAGTGGAGGAATAGGAGGAGGAGGAGGGAGAGGAGTCAATCCAGGCTTTAACCCATAAATAAAGAATTTGTTTATACTTTAAACAGTGTTTTTTCTTCTATAAGCATATACATAATAAGTTACATACACAATACAGCCTGTTATGTAAGTAGATTTATTTTAAATAAAGAAGTTAAATAACGGTGTTGAGTACACATTTAGTTTAGTTTTTCACTATAGGCTACATTTTACTAGTTAATATGCATATATACTTTGTATACAGAAAAATATCCATTAAATGCATGTGACTAGGTTGAGAAATTGATCCTGCATTTTGGTATATGAAGGTCCAAAGCATGACCTGCTACAAAAATCTGGGGATGTCCCCTGAACGTCCCCTAAATGTTGTGAGGACGTTACATAGACGTCCCGGGGACGTTTGTTTGCGACGTCCCCGGGACCTTTAGGGAACCATACAAAAAGACGTCATGGGCACGTACCGGGGACGTCCCGGGGACGTTTGTTTGCGACGTCCCCGGGACCTTTAGGGAACCCTACAAAAAGACGTTGTGGGGACGTTCCCTTGTGACGTCCTTATAACTTTCGGGGACGTTCAGGGGACGTCCTAGGGACGTCATTTTGTTAGCTGGGTGTCTCCTCATGGGGGAGCCGGACGGACCTCCGGCCGAGCGGGGAGCGACGAGGGTGGACCGGAGCGTTCAGGGAACACATTCGGACACCGGAGCGTAGTTGGCGCCTCCAGTGCGTTCCTCCTCCAGCTTGGAACCGACCAGCCCAGACTACCGCACACCGGGACATCCACCAGGTGGTCAGGGGGAGGTAGTGCTGCCTGCGGGGCCGTCGTTCTGGTCCCGTACCCCGGTCCTCTCCACTCCCTCCCAGCTGCTTCATACCACAGCATATCATGGCATATCTGTTGTTATCATGGCATATATGTTTTATAGCGTCTGTTTTTTTTGCCCTGTTTGTTCTGTTTGTCTTTACTTTAGCATTTACCTTAGCGTTTATTATTTCGTTTTCATTCGTATACTTTCTCCTCCTATGAGTTTGTCTGTGTTTGTGCGTGTGTCTACGTGTGTTTGTCCGTGTGTGTGTGTGTGTGTGTGTGTGTGTGTGTGTGTGTGTGTGTATGTGTGTGTGTGTGTGTGTGTGTGTGTGTGTGTGTGTGTGTGTGTGTGTGTGTGTGTGTGTGTGTGTGTGTGTGTGCTTGCCCGCATGGTTTCGGATCAATAGGTAGGGCGTGCACGTGAAGGCTGTTTTCCAGGCCTTAACCAATCAGGACGCAGGATTCGAGCTCATTCTACAACCGAAAGCTTGTATCGGGAAATCAAAATCATCCATGATCGGCTGATGCAGCTATCGTCCACAAGCACAGCCGGAGCCCGAAGCGCAGGAGTTTATTCACTGCATGACAGCAGTTGGACCGAATCATCCCGAGAGCGGCCGGAAAAATATCTTTCTATACAAATAAATAATCAAAAGAAGACAGACATGGTTCCATGGTGGAAGAAAAGTAGAAGGTCGGCTACCTCTGCTACTGACGGTAAGGCTGTTTCTTGTGTGTTACACAGATATATGCGTGTTTGTGTGTCTTTGTGTGTGCGTTTGTGTGTGTCTGTGCGCGCGCGCGCGTGCGTGGGCGCGTGTCTCTCTATATGCGTGTGTGCACATGTGTTGATGTCTACGTCTATTTCTGACTAGCAGGTGGTCTTGAATGACCAGTTGTTGGAGGGCTTTAAACACAGAGGATTGGAGTCGTCACATTGCTCAGAGCGACTTGGGGGTGAATCCAAACGGGTCACGTCCACAGCTTGGAGCGAGCTTTAAATCCCACCAGGTTGTCAAAACCGGCCTGGCCTGTTTCTCCAGGCTAGTCAGGACAAACAGACACACAGACAAACCAGCAGCTCTCTACAGACGCACTGCGTTTGCGTTTCATTTCTCGGAAACGCTTTTCCTTTCCTTTCACAGAACCAGCGGCCCATGACCGCGCCCCCGCGTCGCAGACATCCACCAAAGTGCAGCCCGAGCCCCAGAATGAAGATCCACCCCCGGCTCTGGAACATCTGGACCTGGAACAACTGGCCGTGGTTCTGCATGTGGATCCGGACGCCACTGCCAGCGCCGAAAACCTCATCCAGCGGTCAGCGGTGAAGCACTTCCCCTCGCCGCCACCAGGGGGCGACGGTGTGTTAACCCCGGAGCACATGAAGGAACACCTGAACAGCGTGAGGCGGGCCGTGCACGACGAGCTGAAGCGGTTGAGCCCTCGGCTGCCTGAGCAGTTCAAGAGCCGGCTCGTGCCGCCATACCACCGCCTTGCGATGGACCTCGTGCACACCCTACTCGAAAGGATCTCGTCTTCACAGCAAGCCTTTGTGCTCATGGAGTGGCTCTGCAACGCTTACTTAAGGTTGTCTGCCTAAACACACACACACACACACATGCACACACACAGGCACACGACATACAAACTACCCAAGTAAACACATACATACAGACAGACAGACAGATAGACAGACAGACAGACAGACAGACACGTATACATACATACATACATACATAGTTAGACCTGTAGCTGTAGATATAACCTTATGGTTAGACCTTTAGCTCTAGATAGAACCTTGTAGTAAGATCTGCAGCTCTAGATAGAACCTTCTAGTTAGAAATGTAGCTCTAGATAGAACCATGTAGTTAGACCTGCAGCTCTTGATATAATTAATGTAGTTAGAGCTGTATATCTAGATAGAACCTTGTAGTTAGACCTGCAGCTTTAGATAGAACCTTGTAGGTAGACCTGCAGCTCTAGATAGAACCTTGTAGTTAGGCCTGCAGCTCTAGATAGAACCTTGTAGTTAGACCAGTAGCTCTAGATAGAACCTTGTAGTTAGACCAGTAGCTCTAGATAGAACCTTGTAGTTAGACCTGCAGCTCTAGATAGAACCTTGTAGTTAGACCAGTAGCTCTAGATAGAACCTGTAGTTAGACCAGTAGCTCTAGATAGAACCTTGTAGTTAGACCAGTATCTCTAGATAGAACCTTGTAGTTAGACCAGTAGCTCTAGATAGAACCTTGTAGTTAGACCAGTAGCTCTAGATAGAACCTTGTAGTTAGACCTGTAGCTCTAGATAGAACCTTGTAGTTAGACCAGTAGCTCTAGATAGAACCTTGTAGTTAGACCTGCAGCTCTAGATAGAACCTTGTAGTTAGACCTGCAGCTCTAGATAGAACCTTGTAGTTAGACTAGAAGCTCTAGATAGAACCTTGTAATTACACCAGTAGCTCTAGATAGAACCTTGTAGTTAGACCTGTAGCTCTAGATAGAACCTTGTAGTTAGACCAGTAGCTCTAGATAGAACCTTGTAGTTAGACCAGTAGCTCTAGATAGAACCTTGTAGTTAGACCTGCAGCTCTAGATATAACCTTGTAGTTAGACCAGTAGCTCTAGATAGAACCTGTAGTTAGACCAGTAGCTCTAGATAGAACCTTGTAGTTAGACCAGTAGCTCTAGATAGAACCTTGTAGTTAGACCAGTAGCTCTAGATAGAACCTTGTAGTTAGACCAGTAGCTCTAGATAGAACCTTGTAGTTAGACCTGTAGCTCTAGATAGAACCTTGTAGTTAGACCAGTAGCTCTAGATAGAACCTTGTAGTTAGACCTGCAGCTCTAGATAGAACCTTGTAGTTAGCCCTGTAGCTCTAGATAGAACCTTGTAGTTAGACTAGAAGCTCTAGATAGAACCTTGTAATTACACCAGTAGCTCTAGATAGAACCTTGTAGTTAGACCTGCAGCTCTAGATAGAACCTTGTAGTTTGACCAGTAGCCCTAGATAAAACCTGTATCTGTCGACCTTAACATCCTGGTTGTGCCTTCACAGTCGGGGGTTCCTGGGAGACCCAGTCTTCAGTGAGAACCACCAGGGGAGTCCCGTGGACATGCACCTGTACTCTGAGACGGTCGAATGCGTCAACCAAACCCTCCGGACCAGACTGGAGGTAGGAAGACATGCTGCAGGAACTAGAACACCCCCAAGATAAAATGGTACTTATTATACTATTATTAATCAAAGACAGGCCATCAATCCCGCATCTCTCGATTGCTAATCTACCTTTAAATTAATCTCTGTCATAGCTAACAAACTAACAGAGGACAGGCGGGCCTAGATTCATCTTGTCTTGTTTGACTGCAGCGGGACGTCCAGAGTTCTCTAGATGAGATCTTTCAGCGCCAGGAATCTGAGTTTTGGAGGTCCTGGGAACTCCACACAGACGTCATTAAGGTACAGTGGACACGGGACGGTTCCGCACACTGGAATAACGTTAATAACATAGAAACATATAAGCAGAATATATTGAGGATACAAATTTGCTTTTTTTCTGTAGTGCATTGATGAACCGATTGTCAGAGCGGAGTCCATCAGTGAGAACGTGCAGAAGTTCACCCGGCAGGTCTGCTTCCTCAAACTCCAGGAGTTTCTAGAGAGGTATGTCAACCTTTTCTTCCTGACGATTGATGTTTCCAAGGTACCGTTGTGGCTTTGCGCGGTGCTTGTTGTTAAGTTGTTTGCAGTCAGGTTCTTCAGCTGTCAAGAGGCCTAAATGAGTCCTCCTTCTGGGTGTAGGTTCAACACGGCCAAACAGGAACTTCTGAAAAGATACGAGAAAACTCCCAAGCTGGAAGTGGAGACCTGCCTCAAGACACTCAACATGCTACACGGCCTTGTGTGAGTAAAGGGCCATGCCTCATGCTAGATGCTATATGCTAGAGTGTGCGAGCATCTGATCCATGTTAACATGTCTAATCCATGTTGCATGTCTGATGTTAAGATGTTTGAAGATTCTGAGCATTTCTGGTATTGTATTTTCCGCATGTTTTGTATCGATAATAGATACAATATATATACAATATATATTGTAGGATAGTTTCACCGTGTATCAATAAAAGGCCCTTGTTTTGCAGGAGCTACATCCAACCCACAACTGATGGAGGAACCAGGGACCTCCCAGCGGAGGAGACCCTGTCCTCACTGAGGACATTGGAGACCGCTGCCCAGACGTCCATGGGAGAGGCTCTCGTTAAGATCATCAAGGTGCAGAGAAGAACCGCTACTGTTGTTGTGTTGCTAGCCAGCAGCTACACTCATCGTGTTACACTAAATTCACCTGAGATGACAATAACCAGTTTATAAAACCTGTGGTTGTGGATTCGCTCAGGAACGCCTGAAAAGCCATTTCAAAAGCAGAGAGGAGGATTTTCTGCTGACGGAGATGAAAGACATGTTCAGTGCTGAAGACTGTTGTCCAGACGTCCAGAAGGTAGAGAGAGACTTTCACTGGATCTCCTTATCTTGAGGTCACGTGTGGTTGGACCTCAGCTGTAACAATCCCTCTCTCTCTCTCTGTCTCTCTCTGTCTCTCTCTTTCTCTCTCTTCTCTCTCTCTCTCTCTCTCTCTCTCTCTCTCTCTCTCTCTCTCTCTCTCTCAGGAGGCTCTTGACCTGGCCTATGAGCGGGTGTGCGCCTTGTACCTGTGCCAGCTGGTCGTCATCAAGAAGAAGAAGGAGCTGGAGAAGCGATGGGGTCGTGACGTGGGTCAGAAAGTGACTCAGGACGCAGAACATCTTCATAAGACCTTCTCAGACCTGGTGAGGCCCCGAGTACAGCACAGTACTTCACACTCAATGCTTCTCACTGCTTTATCTACCTCGGTACTTACAGTCCGTGTGTTTGTGTGTGTGTGTATGTGTGTGTGTGTGTGTGTGTGTGTGTGTGTGTGTGTGTGTGTGTGTGTGTGACAGCACCCTGCTGTCCTACAACAGAACCATGTGCTCCTGAAGGTGGAGGAGCTGATGAAGAGCCATGACGTGGACTCAGTGAAGATCACCCTCTCTGGGATGATGCAGCTCTGCCAGTCGGAGTGAGTCCTCTACAGTATCTCCATCTCTGTCTCTCTTCATCTCTCTCTTCATCTCTATGTATCTCTTTGTCTTGTAATATATCTGTATCTCTCAATTTCTCTGTATCTCTTCATCTGTTCCTCTTCGTCTCTCTGTTACTCTTCATCTCTCCTCTTGTCTTTGTCAATTTCCTCTTTCTCTGTAGCTTTCCTTTTTATTTCTCCATGTATATCTCCATATGTCTATCTCACTGTGCCTCTCTTCCTCCATCTGTACCCCCTTTAAACTCTGTCTCTGACTCTCTTTATCTCTATGCATCTCCATCTTTTAATCTATGATTCTCATGTGTATTTCCATCTCTTATCCCTCTATATTTTTCTATCTTAATCTCTGTTTCTTTCTCTGTCTCTATATCTCTCTTCAGCTTTGTTTCTCTCACTCCTAATATCTTTCTATCTCTTCTCATCTTGCTCTCTCTACCTCGCGCTCTCCTTCTTTCTCAAAATTGAACAGGCTTTATTGTCATGGAATATGTTACTTTACATTGCCAGAGTTCAGAAAGTAGAACAAGATACAACGTAGGAAATTAAGTATTAAAAGTAAAAATTACCTTATTTTTTATTAAAACGTCAAAAAAACAAAGTAAGACTATTTAATTCTCAACACACAAGGAAAGTAGGACTGTAATATTATCCCCCCCCCTCTCTATCTGTCTGTCTGTCTGTCTGTCTGTCTGTCTGTCTGTCTGTCTGTCTGTCTGTCTGTCTGTCTGTCTGTCTGTCTGTCTGTCTGTCTGTCTGTCTCTCTCTCTCTCTCTCTCTCTCTCTCTCTCTCTCTCTCTCTCTCTCTATCTGTCTCTCTCTCTCTCTGTATCACTGCTGCAGGGAATCTAAGAAATGTTTGCCTTCTCTGTTGAAGTGGAACAGCCTTTCTAGAGCTCTGGTACAGGAGGTCCTGGAAGCTGTTCAGGAGCCGAACACCAGAGAGACCAGAACATTTTTCTTATGTATCCCCACCTAGCGACCAGCGACTCTACTCTGACGATGGTACCAGATTAGAAAACTCTGCTGGCTGAAGACAATACGAATGCATTAAATAGGTTAACGTACACGTTAACCTAGGATACGGTATATTTATCATTTACATTTGGGGAATTTAGCAGACGCTTTTAACCAAAGCGATTTACAATTAGTATGTTTTGTCAGAAGAAGGTCAAACAATATATCGCTGTCGGGACAGTTAGGTACAGTTACAGTTAGTGTTGCTTTCGTCAACGAAAATTATGACTAAATATCGTCGTCAACGACCCTTTATCACGTGAGGAAAACGAGACGCAACGTAAATGCTGGTCATGTGACAATAACTATAATTAAATACATAATGCAATATTGTTGACGAATAAAAACGAGACTAAATGTGATTTACAAAATAATACTCTGCGAAAATGTCTCTTCATTTTCGTTGACCAAAACTAGTCGAGAAAAATTGTTTAGTTTATTTATTTCTGGGGCTGTATCAGGTTACGTTACTTCCGGAATCCCCGCTCGTCGCGGCAGTACTTAGATTCACAAGACGCAGCTGTGGTGGCAGCGTCAATGAAAACTTAAGGTCCCGTCAACACTAATCCGGGTAAATATAAAACGTACAACTTGTTACTGAAGATACATAGTACATTGCACAGAGAAATCCTCATTTCCATTTTACCTGCCATTTGTTTTTAGATGAGCGCAAGCGTGTGGAAGCGTCATGGCACAGTGTCATGGCAACCGAACGCCATCGTATCTGAAAGCCTCCCTGTACCCTGACCACACTACAACGCAAACCCAGCGTTTTTATATTTATCCACCTCAGCGATCTTTTTTGAAAAGTATCGTTTTCAGTGTCGAAATTCGCCGTTCTAATGTGAATGTTTGGTTGGTAAAATAAATAGGTTGTAAATTCATATCAGAGTGTCTTCCGTGTCTGGAATGGATGTATTCTTGAGTCTATAAGGTAACAATAATATAATAAGATTACCTTGTTTGAATTGTGAAATGGGATTGGCAAAAATAAAATGTTGGTATTGTCAATACTACTAGGTAGCCTACTTATACTATATTGACTGAGTTAAATAGAATTGCATTACAAAAAAGTGACTAATACAATTTTCTTTAACTAAAACTAGACTAAAATAGTCATGGATAATTCTGACTAAAATAAGACTTAAATGCTCAGAGACACACTCATGCAAACTTTGAAAAAAGTCCATACATGATTTTTTGAGTGAGATGCATTTCTGGAAGTACCCCACCTATAGTTACCAAAGGAGCGAGTCAGTTTCGGCACCTTTAAATATTACCTCCCACTCCCCTCCAATCAGAGCATAGCTAAGGTTTTGTGGACCAGCGGACGAGCAGCTCCGGCGGGGGGAATTCGGCGGCAGCCCGGCAGCTCAGCTACGGGAGTACAATCCCTTTCTCTGCCGGACTGCCGCCGAGCTTCCCCCACCAGAGCTGCCGGACTGCCGGGCAGTCCGGAGGAGGATACATGGAGGAGAAAGGGATTGTATTCCCGGAGCTCAGCTGCCGCTGTCCGGCCGCCGTCGAAGCTGTCCGGCCGCCGCCGAAGCTTCGGTTGCTTTCGCAGCCTTGACCCCTCTGTGGAGGGCCTCCTTTTCTGCCCTGGTGCAGCTGGAGAACCACACCAGTAGTCCGTAGGTGAGTGCGCTCTCTACTGTGCAGCGGTAAAAAAGTTGACCGTCAGTCCCTGTGGAAGTTTTGAAACTACACGCTCTATAAGCCTCAAACGATTCGGGGATTCATTTATTTTACTACAAATAATGTTGTTATTTATAGTGAGGAGGATTTAGGGGAAGTCCCTTATTGGCGCTGTGAAGAAGTCATTCAAATGATGTCATTAAAAAGGCATGTGTGTAGAAGCTATATTCTTTTTTATTCGCTAATTCATTTCTAAATTCTGTCTTGTTATTAGGCATAATATTTAGTTTTTCATGCTTGGTTTGGCGTCCCTAGGGAAGTAATGTACATACTGCGCATGCGTTTAGCACAGTTACGGGCTGAGGTGAAGAGGTGTGTCAGACTGCAGGGACTTTCAGAGTGCAGCCAGGTCACCATGACGACGGGACGGGAGGGAAAGCGAGTGCGGGTACCTGAGTGCATGGATGTTTTATGGATGTTTATGGATGCGTCAACCTAACTAGAATAACAATGCCTCCATGGCCGACTTTTAGTTTTATATATTTGTTTGAATGGTTTTGACTTGGCGCAACAAGTGTTTAGCCCACTAAAACAACCTGTCTAAGCGTATACCAATCAGGACGCAGCACGCCAACTACATGAGGAAACAATGGTAATTTAGGACTCGGAAAATCCCTCGGCATACCGTGATGCGCTATAAACACCGCAGGGCCCGCGACTCAATGCTGTAAACACCACTACGCGCGCACATCACCGCTATTAACACCGCAGGTAGGGCACCTCACCGCTATAGACACCGTAGGTAGGGCACCTCACCGCTATAAACACCGCAGCTAGGGCACCTCACCGCTATAAACACCGCAGGTAGCGCACCTCACCGCTATAAACACCGCAGGGAGCGCACCTCACCGCTATAAACACCGCAGGTAGGTCACCTCACCGCTATAAACACCGCAGGTAGGGCACCTCACCGCTATAAACACCGCAGGTAGGGCACCTCACCGCTATAAACACCGCAGGTAGGGCACCTCACCGCTATAAACACCGCAGCTAGGGCACCTCACCGCTATAAACACCGCAGGTAGGGCACTTCACCGCCACTTCGGACCTCGGACCTGAACATCCCAACATAAAGAGAATTCAAGAGATTTAACTACGATGGATTCGAGGAAAACAAGCAACGCCTCTGCGTCGTCAGGTAAGGTTATTGCGCACTTTTTCTTATCTGACCTCTGATGTGGCAGAGTTCCGCCTCTGGATCGTATCCGTCAGCAAAAGCAGGCTCGGGAATGAAAGTGACAGAGTTGATCAGATAAGATTATCAGTTATCATTATCTTATCTTCAGGACTACAGTGAGTGTGAAGCAACACGGACATATAGACAGACGTCCATACGGCACCACAACCAACAGGGACTAATTAATAACACGATAATTAATAACACGATATAAGTGACACATATGTGTCTGATAGACGTGGAGAATGTTCAAACGAGGAAATTATATTTTATTATATTATATCATATCAGATAAAGAGTGATAGATTTGTATGTATTTGTGGCTTTGATCACAGCATTAAAACGCGTCTCCACTATGGAAATCTCGAGGGACATTTCTCTGCTCTACATGCAAATAAACTCGAAGGCTACAATGTTCACATCTTGCGTTTTTTGTAATAGGGAAAAATTTAGCCGAAAAGTTAACCTGGCAGCGTTTTTTGTCCTAAATGCGCCGAGAGCGTTTTTTCTATCGCCTAGCAACGAACCCATTCTAGACCCGACGTTACTCGCCTACTACGTATCCAGGCTCGAGCCCATTAGACATGTCGTAGATCTCGACATGTTCTGTAATTAAAACTATTTATCGTTCCACCGGCACTTTCCCGAGTGATTTGTCCGCCATTGTTTCTTGTTTTGACAGTTGAGAGTTTCCTTCGTGACGAAGCGTTAATGTTCCGCCTGTGATTGGTCAGTTGCCAAAAAGACGCCTGACGTCGGCCGCTTTCTTCCTGAAAGTTGAACTTTTTTCAATGCTCCGTATGGCAGAAAAAAACGCTGGGAGAGGCGTTTAAAAAAACAGCCGCGACTTTTTCAAGAAACGCTCTGCTCCATAGGAATATAATGTAAAACAAGCGCTGGCAGATTAAAAAAAACGCTAGATGTGAACACGGCCTAAAACCAGGGGCGTTTCTAGGTTTCTGAAATATCCGGGGCTTAGCCCAGATATAAAGGAAAAATGGCAAAAAAAAAAAAATGCTTTATTGCGCATGCAAATCTTTTCATAATGCTTTACATAAATTTACAAAATACGCAGTTTATTATAGCTTTAAAAAGCTTCCTGACTGCTGTGCTGCTTATCCCCCGACATCTAAAGTTCCATTCAAGTTATTTCAGAGTAAATTGAATACAAGTGAGACAGACCTTACATATATATATATATATATATATATATATATATATATATATATATATATATATATATATATATATATATATATATATGACTGGATATAGGATAGGTTTATTCACTTGAGGTGGTAAACAGTCTGGTTATGTTTTTAATTCTCTATTCTCTAATTCTCTTGCCAGAAGGACTATCTTGAAGGACTATGCTACTTTGAGATGCCCCTGGAATCCCCATGTTTGTTTCTAGTGTAAAGCAAACTTCTTTTTTTTTTTCAAAAAAAAATAAGATTCGGGGCTAATTAAATAATATCCGGGGCTTTAGCCCCGGATGAAACTGCCTAGTGACGCCACTGCCTAAGACTAGAAGAGGAAAAAACCTGACGAGAATAACAGCTCGGCTCAGCAAGATGACCAATAACAGCACTAGTCTTATAGGCCTATAAAATAATACAATATCATGAGGTCTAACACTTAACAGGCCTGGATAATGAACAGTAAATTCATATCAGCAATTATGCCCATTTTCAATTTGTGCATAAAAAAAGAGTGCATCCCTATGAGTCTGATTGTATGAAAGAATGGTCTGTCATGTCAATCGTTTGTTTCCGTGAACGGCCGAACAATTCATCGCTTTTGATGTTCCTGCCGAAAGGACTTCTGGGACGGCATTACGTCCTTGCCATTCGTAAGGGAAGATGCAGGCTGCGTTCAAAATCACATACTTTTTAGTTTTACTTCCTACTCCAGCTACCCTTATATAGTACGTGTAGTGGCTAAAACTCCCTTCTCGTGCATTTGTAAATTGCCCTAAACATATTCAGTCGATTAACCACTCTTTGACAGAAAGAACGAGATCTACGCGTGTTTACTGTTGAAACGACGGTAGAAAAAACGGTGCGTTCGCTCCGTCTTTACTGAATGCCATAAAAAGATACAAAACAGTTTTACTCTCCCTCAATGCTACGGCATAACAGCGCCCTCTATAGCAACCAATGTCCTATGCATCTCTAATAAGTATAAGCAATGAAAACAAGTACACTAAACAGTTATTAAACTAAAAAGCAAAACTATGCAAAACAATTAGTTAATCAATATAATAAACAATCACTAAATATTAATCTAAATATATAATATCTAAATCCTAATAATATTGTGGCGAGCAGCACGGGAAGGACGAGACGGGAGCCCAGGTTGAACAATTATGCAGTTCCGTGCCCCATACACCGCATGACTACGGACTGCCTTTATTAACCACGAACATAAGAGAAACACGGGACACCTGACCAACACACACAACACTCTCACTAATGGTCCCGATCACACAACAATGGAACAACACACAATTAACACACAACCAATAAAGACCCCAAACCCGTTAACCCCACTTAACCTAACAGAATAAATTAACAAAACCCCTTTTGTCAACTGACAACCCCAATTCCCAGAATCCCCGCGGCTCCGGAACATGGCGCCCACACCCGTGGTCGCCACAATATCTAAGTCTAAATTACAATATGGCAAAATGGCACTAACAGTACGTATGCACACAGTATAAATACAATTGGGACACACTACAGGTGATGTCACTGATCAGCACACCTGTTGGGCCACCCACGTATCTTCTGCTTCACAGAGGATTGTGGGGCGGAACGACCTGTTGGTTTGCTAACTGCGAAGAGCGACCTACGGAAGAGGATTAGGGACACACAGACGAAAAAATTGTTCTGAAAAAACACTCTGACTTGATTCTCAGAATTCTGACTTTAAACTCAGAATTCTGAGAATAAAGTCGGAATTCTGAGTTTAAAGATCTCCTATTATGCTACTTTTCTGGTCTTAATTTCTTATTAATTACTCCTATAGAGCAACCTGACACAAATCACCGCACAAAAAACAGTCAATTTTCGGGAAACTCTTCCTCTCATCTGGGCGCTTTCAGCGTTCTCTGTCAGCACTCGGCTTCGTCCTTCTCCGCCCCCTCGCCGCCTCCTGGCAACCCCACACCGTTGTGATTGGTTACCTTCCGGAAGCGCATGTTGCAGCATTACCATATATGGAAAATTCGTATCGTTCTACTTAGATAAATCCCGGAAATTTGAACAAGAGAATGGCGACCGGCTCCCCTAGTGTTTAGCGCTCTGCACGGCCGCCCCAGACGGTCAGCAGGGAACACGTCTAAATGCATGTACGTCATTATTTGACACTTTAGTATGGTTAAACATGACTGTAAATCGTTATAACAACGTTTATAGGTCATAAAAGTCGAAAAAGCATAATAGGTGCTCTTTAAACTCAGAATTCTGAGATTAAAGTCAGAACTATGGAATTCTGTTAATAAAGTCAGATTTCTGACTTTAAAGTCAGAATTCGGGGATTAATGTCAGAATTCTGGAACTAAATTTTTTTATTACGTGTTGTCCTAATCGTCTTCCGTAGCGACCTGATGTAGTACAACATTCTGGTATTTTTGGCATACTGCATTTTCGGCCTCCACTAAGGTACTACTTTCTCTGAAACATCCTCAAAGATCCGCATCCCCACTCAGAGACGGTACCCGCCCCATGTGCCGGTCGACGCTGATTTAATCACCATCTCCATCACATCCTTGGGCCTATGTTACTTTTCCAGAATATCTTCAATGGAGATGGCTCGACCTTGGATTTGGCTGTCGATTCGTTTGCATTTGTGGATAGAAGCCCTCTACTTCCCCTTTGTCCCCCCACATGTGAATCTGGACATGGAAGCATGATGGGGAGCTCCAGTGGTTCACCGGGTAGAGGGCATACTATTAATGCCTAGTCCTAACCGGAGCCACCAGGGTCCTCTCTCTCCCATACCATCCAGTCTTACTCCTTAATAAAAAGGATAAAATGAAATCTTTAAAAAAAACAAAAACGGAAGCATGTCTCGCTAGTCCGGAGGTTGAAGGTGGGGTCTGCAGAATTGTGAACACAGCTTCACATGTGACACTTTGCCTTTCCGTTCACAGAACACGGCCGTGATGACGACGCTTCCACCTTCTTGAGCCCCACAAGAGCTGAGGAGACCCAGGTTGGCCCATCCCGCGCTCTGGAACATCTGGACCTAAAAACACTGGTTGAGTATCTGAAAGTGGAACAGGACGCCTCTGCCAGCGCCGAAGACCTCATCAAGCGGTCAGCGGTGAAGCACTTCCCCTCGCCGCCGCCAGGGGGCGACGGCGCTTTAACCCCGGAGCTGCTGGAGGAACACCTGAACGATGTTAGGCGGGCCGTGCACAACGAGCTGCAGCGGCTGAACCCTCTGCGCAAGGAGTACAAGAACCTGGCCGGTCTGGTGCCGTCGTACCACCGCCTCGCGATGGACCACGTGCACGCCCTCCTACAGAGGATCTCGGCATCACAGCAGGCCTTTGTGCTCATGGAGTGGCTCTGCAACGCTTACTTAAGGTTGTCTGCACGCACACACTTTTCAGAACCATGTATTTAACCATCCTTGTAGTTACACCTGTTGCTCTATTCTAGATAGAACCTTGTAGTTAGACCTCTAGCTCAAGATAGAACCTTGTAGTTAGACCAGTAGCTCTAGATAGAACCTTGTAGTTAGACCAGTAGCTCTAGATAGAACCTTGTAGTTAGACCTGTAGCTCTAGATAGAACCTTGTAGTTAGACCTGTAGCTCTAGATAGAACCTTGTAGTTAGACCAGTAGCTCTAGATAGAACCTTGTAGTTAGACCTGTAGCTCTAGATAGAACCTTGTAGTTAGACCAGTAGCTCTAGATAGAACCTGTATCTGTCGACCTTAACGCCCTGGTTGTGCCTTCACAGTCGGGGGTTCCTGGGAGACCCGGACTTCAGTGAGAACAACCAGGGGAGTCCCGTGGACATGCACCTGTACTCTGAGACGGTCGTATGCGTCCACAAAATCCTCCGGACCACACTGGAGGTAGGAAGACATGCTGCAGGAACTAGAACACCCACACAGGGTTAGCCGGTAGAGGTCAGCCTCTACCGGTTCCGGAAACCCTCTGTCGTAACTAATCAACTAACAGAGGATAGGCGGACCTAGATTCATTTTGTCTTGTTTGACTGCAGGAGGATGTCAAGATGTCCCTGGATGTCATCATTAAGCGCCAGGAATCAGAGTTTTGGAGGTCCTGGGAACTACACACAGACGTCATTGAGGTACTACGGTCACAGGACGGTTCTGCACACTGGAATAATGTCAATATGTACACACGTGTGTAAAAACGTACAATATATTATTTTTTCTGAAGTGCATCGATGGACCAATTGTCAGAGCGGAGTCCATCAGTGAGAACGTGCAGAAGTTCACCCGGCAGGTCTGCTTCCTCAAACTCCGGGAGTTTCTAGAGAAGTATGTCAACCTTTTCTTCCTGACGATTGGTTTTTCCATGGTACCGTTGTGGCTTTGCACGATGCTTGTTGTTAAGTTGTTTGCAGTCAGGTTCTTCAGCTGTCAAGAGGCCTAAATGGGTCCTCCTTCTGGCTGTAGGTTCAACACGGCCAAAGAGAAACTTCTGAAAAGATACGACAAATCTCCCAAGATGACTGTCGAGACCTGCCTCAAGACACTCAACACGCTCCACGGCCTTGTGTGAGTAAAGGGCCATGCCTCATGCCACATGCTAGAATGTGCATACAATCTATTGCTATTTTTTTGCTCTTCTGCTCAAAGCTCGAGGGATCGAACCTTGAGCATTCCAGCCCATTTCTGATATGTGTTCCACTTAAGCATGTCTGATGTTTAGCGTGTCTGAAGCATGTTAGCATGTCTGGTATTGTATTGTACGCATGTTTTGTATCTACAGTATAATAGATACAATATACATCTAAAATACATATAGTAGGAAAGTGTCACAGTATATCAATAAAAGGCCCTTGTTTCGCAGGAGCTACATCCAACCCTCCACTGATGGAGGAACCAGGGACCTCCCAGCGGAGGAGACCCTGTCCTCACTGAGGACATTGGAGACCGCCGCCCAGACGTCCATGGGAGAGGCTCTCGTTAAGAGAATCAAGGTGCAGAGAAGAACCGCTACTGTTGTTGTGTTGCTAGCCAGCAGCTTACGTTCTCAACTCATACATTGCTGACCAGGACCTTCTAGAATAACCTGTGGTTGTGGATGCCCTCAGGAACGCCTGAAAAGCCATTTCAAAAGCAGAGAGGAGGATTTTCTGCTGACGGAGATGCAGGAGATGTTCAGTGCTGAAGACTGTTTCCCAGACGTCCAGAAGGTAGAGGGAGACTTTCACTGGATCTTCTCCCTCGTGTGGTTGGATTAGCTGTTTTATAAATGACAATCTATTTGTTTTCTCTCTCTCTCTCTCTCTCTCTCTCTCTCTCTCTCTCTCTCTCTCTCTCTCTCTCTCTCTCTCTCTCTCTCTCTCTCTCTCTCTCTCTCTCTCAGGAGGCTCTTGACCTGGCCTATGAGCGGGTGTGCGCCTTGTACCTGTACCAGCTGGTCGTCACCAAGAAGAAGAAGAAGCTGGAGAAGCGATGGGGTCGTGATGTGGGTCAGAAAGTGACTCAGGACGCAGAACATCTTCATAAGATCTTCTCAGACCTGGTGAGGCCCCGAGTACAGCACAGTACTTCACACTCAATGCTTCTTACTGCTTTATCTACCTCGGTACTTACAGTCCGTGTGTTTGTGTGTGTGTGTGTGTGTGTGTGTGTGCGTGTGTGACAGCACCCTGCTGTCCACCAACAGAACCATGTGCTCCTGAAGGTGGAGGAGCTGATGAAGAGCCATGACGTGGACTCAGTGAAGATCACCCTCTCTGGGATGATGCAGCTCTGCCAGTCGGAGTGAGTTTCCATCTCCATCCCTCCCATCCTCTGTGTCTCTTCATCTCTCTCTTCATCGCTCTCTCTGCATCTCTCAGAACATCTCCATCTCTCTTCATCGCTCTCTCTTCATCGCTCTTTTCATCTCCCCATCTCTCTTTCATCTCTCTCTTCATCTCTCTTTCATCTCTCTCTTCATCTCTCTCTTCATCTCTCTTTCATCTCTCTTCATCTCTCTCTTCATCGCTCTTTTCATCTCTCCATCTCTCTTTCATCTCTCTCTTCATCTCTCTCTTTATCTCTTTCTTCATCTCTCTTCATCTCTCTCTTCATCGCTCTTTTCATCTCCCATCTCTCTTCATCTCTCTCTTCATCTCTGTCTTCATCTCTCTCTTCATCTCTCTGTATCTCCTTTATCCTTTCTGCTGATCTCTTTCTCCTTCTCTCTCTTTATCTTTGTGCAAAATACAAAGTTGAACAAATGTTTGTGTATATACAGTATACTGTTGAAGGTAGGATTATAATATTCTGTCTCTCTCTCTGTCTCACTGCTGCAGGAAAGTTAAGAAACTGTGTTCTGCTCTGTTGGAGTGGAAAGGAGGTCTCTCCGTCCATGAGGTCAAAGAGGTCAAAGAGGTCCTGGCCGGTGTCCAGGTTCTGTCCACCAGAGACACCAGTGACTCTACTGGGACGTTGGGACCAGAGTAGAAAGCGATTTGAGCTGTGCTGGCTGAAGTGAACCTGAATGTATGAAATAGATTTTACACGTTATACTTTAAGATACAAGATGCAAGATGTTTATTATCATATACACAATGGAAACATAGTCTGCACTGGGCAATGAAATTCTTAATTTGCAAGTTCCCTTTGCACAAAATATACTTAAAATAAAGTAGATAAATAAACTAAACTACAAAAAAATCTGTACAAAGAGCAGAATTTAGTTAAACAAATACAGTTATATATAATTAAATATAAGGTGCTGTTTAGCATGTGCAATGTTCGCATACAGCAGAAGGCACTGAAAGACATTGAAATATAAGAAGTTTGAATATATACATTGGATCAAAACTCACCTGTTCAGAGTTCACCTCGACTCTGCATAGAAACCAATGCACAGCCACCATTGAATGTTGTACGTCCTCCTGGCACTTGTACATTGCACTTATTCAAGGTACTTAATTGCGTAGCATCTACAGTAGCTGCTATCTTTGCTTTACACAGGGAATGGGTTAGCCTAGCGATTGTAATACTTGCACTTGGTTCTATGAACATCTTTACTGTACCGACAGCGATATATTGTTTCACTTCTTATGATAAATTTACTTATTGTAACAAATGCACTTATTGTAAGTCGCTTTGGATAAAAGCGTCTGCTAAATGCCCTAAATGTAAATGGATATTGAATATTATTATTAGATAAGTACATAGTGCAAATGTAGTTCACAGTTGATAAGAAATATAGTTCACAGTATTGAATATAGTGCAACTACAGACCAAGTGGTGGGTGATCTAGTGATTTTCCTTTTGGTGGGTCCGAGGGGTTTGTCCTTCGATCTCTACGCTTCGATGAGCCAACACCTGCTTACTGTAAATGTTGTTTATTTGAAAATCAAAGTAGGGTTCACCTTGAAGCTTATTGTCTGTGGTACAGGAAAAAAATGAAGATAATTATTAGGTGTTCACAGAGTGAAGATCGGTGTATACCCATTGTTGTTATTTATTGATTTATTTGATGATTGTTAATATCAATAAATAAATTATTTTATTTATTTGAAATATCAGCTAATAGCAATAAAGAATGCGATGAATGCAGCATGATGGTGTGTTTATATTCTCTCAGACCAAAGAAACTGCCACTGGTCACGTGACATCAAGACTCAATTCAGACTCATACTTCCTATGCTTCATATATCATCTTCAATTGTGTTGTTTATCTTCAGCGCACATTTCAAAGTGATTGCACCAGAATTATCGAGCAGCTAATTGACATCCCTTTTACTTTTCACTTTATGCAAATGTCTGATCCCATTACATCGTGGGAGCTTGATGTCTGGTCCTATTACATCGTGGGAGCTTGATGTCTGGTCCCATTACATCGTGGGAGCTTGATGTCTGGTCCCATTACATCGTGGGAGCTTGATGTCTGGTCCCATTACATCGTGGGAGCTTGATGTCTGGTCTTGAAGGCTCTGATGCTTTCATACAAAGTGTATGTTAGTAACTTACTCACCCTTAGACAACAGGTGGCCCCAGTGGGAATCAAACCCCTAAGCCCGGCACGGTGTCGTCATCAGTAAGTAGTTTTGTGCAGTGGTTCTCAAACTGTTTTTACTGGTGTACCCCCTCTAAGACATTTCTTCAGATGAGTACCCCCTTCCCTGGTACAATTTTGCAATAAATTAAAATGAACATAAATAATGTATGTGTGTTCTATCTGGCACTGTAAACAGTATAAGGGTGCAAATTCTAACAATTTAGGGAGATGGTTTGGAGGTCGTAACAGAGAAACATGGGCCTGTGCTTAATGCAACTGTTGGCTAATTGCTCCCAGGTAATGAAGCAGAACACCTGGGGAGGGTCAGAGCATGTAGAGGGGAATCCCATTCAAGTAATCTCTTCCTACATTTCAGACACTTTTCCATTTTCTTGATTTTCGATTGCCTAGCTTTCAGAATTAAAACTTAAAATTGTATTTCATTTTATTTATTGTAAATTTTCTAAATACTCCCTGCAGTACACCAAAGAACCCCTAAGGGTAAGATAACCACCTGTTTAGTGAATAGGACGGCCTGCCCCTGGGGGTGTAAGGTGGACAGGCTTTGTGGGGGCCAAGGCAGAGCGGGGCCCATGGAAATTTTAGATTATTATTTTTTTTATTTTACTACCACCTCCTAGTGGTAGGAGCCTCACACTGCGCCCAGTGTCAAATTGCAGCTGTATTTAGGTCACTCAAGTGAGCAATCGCGAAATGACTGGCTTTCCATCCCACTGCCAGCCCTGCCAGTACTTTTCCCTCACCTGCCTGCCACTCCCACCTCATCAGTGCAACCACCTTCACCTGTGTTCCCTCACCTTATTTAAACCCACTCCTTCCACTCAGTCTCTGCCAGATTCTCTTCAACAGTATGAAAAGCTCTCTAGCACTATTTCCCGGATTGACTTCTTGGTTTCGACCCTGGTTGTTCCTGACCCGTCCTTGTCGTTCCTGCCCTGGTAACCTGACCAGCCTTCTGTCCCTGACCCCTCTGCCTGCTCGCCCCTTGTTTGTCTCCAGTTAGCTTGGATTCCCTGTTTGGACAATATTATTGAACTATAACAATACTATTGAACTGTTCCAACGCTGGTCTCGGTCTGTGCTGTTCTTGGGTCCAACCTCACGCCCATTACACTTGCCCATGCGTCTGTCTCTACAGATAATTTTTCACTTTTTTTCCCACTTGCTCTAGAATAGGAAATACAACCAAATTACATGATAAAGTATGCAGATAGGATGGAAACATTCCTAGTAGCTGCTCCCAACAAGGACGTTCAAAGAGGGCGTTGAACATTTGCAATCGTTATTTGAATAGGCCCGCACTGACTACCAGACTGTGACATTGCTAGTTTGAATGCCTGACAACCACCAGACCCCACGATTGAATATAATCTAATAATATAATACAATTTGAAGTGAGCCATCGCAACCCGCAATTGACTTTTTGTGAGACATGTCAACGTGTTGCATGAAGGATCATGGGAAAGACTTCCCTTTGATCTGTTGGGATGTCAATGAGTTGCTTTAATAACCAGCTAGGGCCTTATCTTTCTCTGTCTGCCTCTGTACCATTCTCTCCACTTGTATATGCAAAATTATTCAATGGGAGTTAAATACGTGTTGGTATTTCCTCCTCCATGTATTTCGATTTGTCCAATTATATGTAATTCTTTGTAATAGATTAATTTTTTTACATGTTCAGGCTTCTTACCCTTGTATTGTAAACTTGCAACTGCACCCATTGTACAGCTGGGAAGTTTGAAGGTGGCTGGGTATTTGCAAACATTATTTGTATAGACTATTAGGTATGGTCCTAAGCAGAGGCGGTGCTAGACCTAGAGCTTTACTGGGGCACAGGCCCCCACCTCCCAACACAAATCCACAACAAGTTGTGAATTTGTTGTAACATTATAACAGGAGATGACTTACTCTGTGCTGTTTCCAGCTCCCGTGGTTTCCACTGTGTTTACAACAAAACATTCAGAAGAATAACGTGAACAATTCCAGAATTACTATTCTCCAGTCTATTTTCTTGTTGTATCTTAAAATCAAATTTAACATAGACAGAGCAAACCTTGTTTACCTTGTTATGTCTGACACCTCACAATTTAACCTAGAAAGTAAACTTTCCACATCTCATTTTTGACGTTCTGCCTTCTCCGCACCTTGGCTTCAGGGCACAAACCACAGGGGGCTGAGGGCTTCAACATCCCCACCCTGCGTCCTGTGTTTGGAGGAGCCCAGTAGGAGTCCCTTAGTTGGAGTGTGGCGGCCAACTAGGTGACGCGTAGCGATGGACCTTTGCTACACTGGCGCCCAGAGTTGGGGCTCTCCAAACCGCTCGGGACACAGAAGGGCTGTCCGAGGACGCACCGGCCACCAGCGGAGGCCGCGGGCAGCCAGCTCCAGCCTTATCTCCAGCCAGATCCGGCCCTCTACCAGCCAGGACACAGGAGACCCACGCTCCAGAAGGGTGGTGGGGACAGGGACTCCTAGGAGAGGGTGGAGCAGGCTCAAGGAACCAATGGGGTGTCGGAGAATATACCTTTTTTGGTTAATTGGGAGACGTCAGACATGACATGGTTTACCAGGGGTTTGCTCTGTCCACGTGACAGAGCAAGACCATGTGACAGATTTTAACATTGTTGTGGAGACACAACAATATAACGCACTGATTTCCCATGATCCTTTGTGGCATTGACGCATCTCACACAAAGTAAATTGCTCGCTGCTTATGTGTGAGGTGAGGTGAAACAGTAAAATGAGTTGTGTCACGGCCCGGTCGTCAGTATACTTAGGACCATACCTAATAGTCTATGGAAATAATGTTTGCAAATGTCCAACCACCTTCAAACTTCCCTGTTTAATGGGTGCAGTTTAATGTTTCCAACACAAGTGTTATCAGCCTGAACATTAAAAAAAAACTGTTTTAAAAATAAATCTATTACTAAGAATTACATATAATTGGACAATTCGAATTCTAAAATGATACTTCAGAATGAATACATGGAGGAAGAAATACCAAGATGTATTTCTCCCTCATTGAATATCTTTGCACATGAAATTGGATAGGAAGGTACGGAGGCAGACAGAGAAAGACAAGGCCCTAACTGGTAATCAAAACACTTCAATGACAAGTTTCTCCTCAGCCTAGACCACCCAGCCAGACAATATCATATGCATGTAATAAGCCCCAAGGTTATTTTATTTTTCTGCCTTTAAGACTTTTAAAGTGTAAAAAAAAGTGTAAAAAAAAAGTGTTCTAAATTACATTTGATGAATTGTTTATTTTAGCTGGTTTGTTGGTTAGGTGAAGGTATTAGGTTAGAGGTTATTTACAGCAGCTATAGAGATATAAAGGTATAATATGTAATATTTCCACATTCAATTATCCACAAACAACGAGATGTTTTATATTTTGTATCTGTGAGAATATCTCCTCTGATGACAGATAGATAGAAGGGAAACATTACTAGCAACTGCAGAGGGAAATTTGAAGGAGGTTGGATGTTTGCAAACATCATTTGCATACACTATTAGGTATAATTACTGACGACCGGACCGGGAAATTGCTCATTTTACACCATGTGACGCGTTTTCAGCGCCATTAGCCAAAAGTTTCCGGTGAGACACGTCAACAAGTTGCACGAAGAGAATATGTGATCTCTGTGTGAGAAAGGGAAAACGGACACACAAGTGTCTCCATTCTATTTTTTGTTTTTCCTTTGAATTGAGCTACCGACTCTGCTGGTGAGTACCATCTTCAAATCAGAGAGAGGTAACTATTTTAGAGTTTTATTGTTTTGCTTTTTGATTGTAGATTCTTCACTTTTAAAAGAATGTTAATATGAAGACATGTCTACCAAGTAGCTTGTACTATTTATTTATTTTTAGTATTTCTATTTATTATCTGAACAGGTTATTTCTCAAGTATCAACTATGGGGTCCATTCGTCTCATCTGCAGTTTGATTGGTAGGTTTTTCCCCACAGCACTACAGTATTTATCATTATCCAGTTCATTGAATTTAATTTATGAAAATGTACCTGCCATAACTTTTGACGGCTTACCTCTTTTTTTTTTTAACATATTGTAAAACATTTACATATACTACATGACCTCGACCTGCTATATATATAAACATTTTTTACATATATATAAAAATCATTTTTGTTATGGATTGAACATTGCACATATTGACAAAACAGGCATGGGAATCATGAATGTAATGCAGTTCGATACAGAGTATTTAAAATATCCCAAAGAAAACATTGATCAGGGTTTCCAGAAGTGTAAAGTTTTAGGTCTCAGTCTTGGCCCTTTATGTACAACAGTGGAGGGTCCCGGATCAGACAGGCTTACCACTATGGACACGCCCGGTCTCGTCTGATCTCAGAAGCTAAGCATGGTTGTGCCTGGTTAGTACTTGGATGGGAGACCGCCTGGGAATACCAGGTGCTGTTAGTGGTGTCGGGTGGTGGCCGAAAGGTGGAGCTCTTCCCTCTGGCCTTAACATCAGTGCAGTGACGGGGACCCTGTGCTGTGGAAGGCGTCGCCCTTCGGAGGAGACCTAAAACTGAGGTCCTGACTCACTGAGGTCATAAAAAGATCCCAGGAAAATAATTGCAAAGAGTAGGGGTTTCCCCGGTGTCCTTGCTAAGACTGCCCAACCAGGCTCATTCAAGCTGGCCCCCTAATCATCCTCCTGTATAATTGGCTGAGTCATTAATTCCCTCACTCTCCACCTCAAGCTGGTGTGTGGTGAGCGTTCTGGCGCAGATTGGCTGCCGTTCATCACCCAAGTGGGTGCTACACACTGGTGGTGATGAGTGAGGTACCCCCCTTCACTGTAAAGTGTCTTTGAGCATCTAGAAAAGTGCTACATAAATTCAATAAATTAGATCTTATCTTAGTATTACAATTTTTTGTTGTTGTGATATCTGATCTTTTCAAGGCTTAGTACATTCCCCATTTCCCTTCGCCATCTTTCATGACTTGTTGCAGAGTAATTTATCCACCTAGTTGTGGGATACATGGTTGTAAATATAAGGTGATTATAGCTGAAATATTACTTATTTTAAGCAAATAGTATTTTCTCTTCACCAGGTGTTATGGTCCTCTTGTGGAAGTCACCTGGATTTTCAGGTATTTCTATGTGCCCAATTTAGGGGCCGATTGCAAGTTGTCCAATCAGGCAAGTATTTCAATATGTTTTTTCAACTTCACCAACTAGTCTGTGGTTTCACTCTCCATTAGCTGCATCCCGCATTAACGTAGCGTTGAGTGGCACGGCTTTTCAGTCTACAACCGGTTGGGGAGGGCTGGCCAAACGCTCCATTGATGGGAACAGCGGCCCTCAGGGGGACTACCTCAGTTGCAGCTCTACCGCCGGACAGGCTAAACCATGGTGGAGGCTTGAGCTGCCTGGCGTGTACCGGGTGTCAGAGATTGAGGTCATCAATAGGAGGGACACTAGGTTGTGGCTCAACAGCGTGGAAATACTCATCGGGGATTCACTGTCAAACAACGGCAATGACAATCCAAGGTGAATCACTGGTCACCGTCCCTAAATTTACTCAATACTGTTAGACTCCCAGCAAATCTTTCTGGGTTTTATCTCTCATGACCTCGACCTGCTTTTAAGTGTCTTTGGATAAAAGTATAGAATAGTTTATTCCCAGAAAATAAGGAAACACAACCAGTGCTCTGCTCTAGTACACTTGGACACACACCAGTTACTGGAATTTAGCCTCTGACACCTACCTTCCCCAGACTACTGTATCGCCTCTCTCTTTCGCTCAGGTGTGCCATCATCAATGATGACCCAGGCTGCTTGACTCAGACCGTCAAGTGTCTGGGAATGGAAGGGAGGTTCATCAACTTCTACCGGTCCTCTGATGCAACATATCCTCTGCAGCTCTGTGAGGTCAAGGTGTACGGAGGTAGGAACCCCGTCCATCATTACATGATCATCAAAGGGGGATTGGTGTACCAGTACCACTGCTGGTAAAACATCTTTGGTCAATGGTCAAACACTGCTGGTCTTGTGTAGCTCAACTGGTGGAGCATGGCAGTAACACTGCTAGTATTAGGGGTTTGTTTTTCTCTGGGCTACCTGTTATAACAATGTATGCAGACAATCAGGACAATCAGTCCCTCCAGAAAAATGTGGCGTTTTTTAGTGATTGTTGCTGCCAAAAATCCTTGATTATGCAGCAAGTTTTCTCAAAAAATGCAATGAAATATGCGGCATATTTATGCAATTTTATGCGATGAAATTGCGGGAACTTGCAAAAATTGCGGGAACTTGCGAAAAAATGCGGGAACTTGCGAAAAATGCAGCTTTTCGATGACGTTCGCTTCGCGTAATTACGTCACTTCATAACGTTCCCATGGCAACAGGGGGAAATGGCTGCTGTTGTGTGAAGTAAACGCAACATTTTTCAACTTTGTGCTAAGATATATGTGACTGTTTTGCAACGAAAATGCGGGGATTATGAAATCATGCAGGCCCCGCATATTTTGCGTGGAAATCGGCAATTTATGCGTTGAAAGTGCGGCATATTTGAAAAAATGCGGCCCCCGCATGAATATGCAGACATTGGCTGATTATGCGTTGAATTATGCGATCGCATAATCGCGATTTTCTGGAGGGACTGGACAATCTGCATACAGTGATTTCAACCTGAGGTACGCTTACTACTGATGGAACACGAGGGTACTGCAGGAGGTACGCTTACTACTGGTGGAACACGAAGGTACTGCAGGAGGTACGCTTGCTACTGGTGGAACACGAGGGTACTGCAGGAGGTACGCTTACTACTGGTCGAACACGAGGGTACTGCAGGAGGTACGCTTACTACTGGTCGAACACGAGGGTACTGCAGGAGGTACGCTTACTACTGGTGGAACACGAAGGTACTGCAGGAGGTACGCTTACTACTGGTGGAACACGAGGGTACTGCAGGAGGTACGCTTACTACTGGTGGAACACGAGGGTACTGCAGGAGGTACGCTTACTACTGGTCGAACACGAGGGTACTGCAGGAGGTACGTGGAATTTTATTCTTGAAAGAGGCAAATGCAAGATAAAGGAAAAGAAAATACAGATCAAAGATTAAATCATAAATATTCAGTTAACAAAGTATTATGGTTTGTCACTTTTTTGCATTGTATTGTTCTCAATTGATGATTTGTGTTGATTTGTATTTGCTGAATATACACAAAGGGAGCATAAGCAGCGTTGCTGACTTCTTCTTTCCGCTGTTTCCCACTGGCCATGGCCTTCTTGCAGTAATACTTGTGTATAAAGGGTTTGATGGCACTCTTTGCTCAAGCACTGCATTTGTATTTACCTTTTTTCTGCTGTTTGCATATAAGGTGGTGAGTGAATGGTCTTGACGACAATTTAGTGGTCCACCAATAATCAAAGGTTAGGCCCCACTGATCTACGTGACTGTTCTGTATTGGGATATTTCAGAGTAAAGTATGAAGTATGTTGTTTTCTGTATGGTCCAAGACACCCAATAGACTTCGACATCAATTGAGTTCACGTGTGCTGAGATTTCTGAGGGAAAAGTAAAGCCAAGTGTCTGAAGGTGTTTGCATTTTAAAAACATCCCACACTGTTTGACGATTTAGTGTCACAAATGACTCTTTGGTAGATGTAAAAGCGTCTGCTAAATGTCTTAATAGTGGGTAGGGATTAGGTGTCTGCTCAAAGATACATAAAGGGATACTTACACGGCTGAGAGTAGTAATCCCTCCCAGCCACACTGTCTTTTGGTTCCCCAGAGTTAGGGCCTGCTCCACCCTCCGTCAGCATTCAGGAGATGGGGAGGAACATCACTCTGGTGGGGACGCAGCTGTGCTGGTCAGACGCCCTACTCTACTGCAGAGACTTTCATTGGGACCTGCTGAGCCTCATGGGCCCAGAAGACCAGGAGATGATGGATGAGCTGGTGGCTCGCGCCCCCTTCCCACTAACCAGCCACCTCTGGGTTGGCCTGCGCAGGTACTGGCCAGGCCTTAGTGTCTATCAGGCAATCAAGTCCTTATGATCATCTTGTTGTCCATCACTTTGTCTGATGAAACACTATGAAAATTACAAAAGCTAAATATTTGGCCACATTATTCTTCCTTCAAACCAGCTAACCCTTTATCTCTTTGAATGTTGTTAGGTCCATTTCAGGAAGCTCCTGGTTTTGGATGTCCGGTGACCCGATGGACTTCAGCCAATGGGACGAAGGCTCACACCATTCCAGCCCCTGTGGGGGCGTGTCCAGTGTGGAACCTCCCACATGGAGGCAACGCTCCTGTGAAGAACATCTTAACTTCATCTGTTTCACAGGTTGGTCCAGACTTTTAGCAGGTCCTAATCAAGCTGTATATATATATATATATATATATATATATATATATATATATATATATATATATATATATATATATATATTAATCCCTGATATATGGACACCTACTCAGTAGTTCCAGTCAAATTGTCTGTTCAGCCTTCAAAACGAGAGCTGGTAAATTGTGAAAAATGAATTAAACTTTAATCAGTCAACCCGGTTATATGCTATAGACCCTAGAGTATCTCTGGTATAAAGGCTGGGACGAATTTCGAATTTTAAATATGTACAATGCATAACGTTAGCTCTCAGATTCAGATTCAGATTCAGCGTTATGGGCCAGGTTTGCGTAACAAACAAGGAATTTGCCTTTGGTTAACCCTTTGCTCTCAAAGTACAACACTCAGCACTTAACCTATTGTTAATATATAAAATATATATAATATATAAATATAAATATACTGTTAAGTATACAGTATAACAATACAATATAATATACTAATTTGCAAAAAAGAATATACAATAACAATATAAGAGAAGGAAGAAATGTTGCAATATCAGTGCAGTTGGAAGTGGAACAAATATTGGAACAAAAAAATTGAAATATACAGGATGTATACAAATATACATTCTGATAGATGCAGAACAGTATTGATAGACCTTGGTCAGTGAAAGGGTGGGGGCTATTTCTGAGCGTTCAACAGAGTGACCGCCTGGGGAAAGTCAGCTGCAATGATCCTCTCCGCAGCCCGTGTTGTCCGTTGCAGTCTGGCCCTGCCCCGTTTGGTGGCTGACCCAAACCAGACAGTGGTCGAGGTGCAGATGACGGACTGAATGTTGGCTGAGTAGTGGGCTGTCAGCAGCTCTTTAGGCAGATTAATCTTCCTTAGTTGTCGCAGGAAGTATAACCTCTGCTGGGCCTTTTTCTGGACAGAGTAAATGTGGGGACACCATTTAAGGGCCTGTGAAATGGTTGTCTCCAGGAACCTAAAGGAATCCACAGTGGACACTGTGTCGTTCTGGATGGTGGGGGGGGGGGGGGGGGTGGACTTCTCTGAAAGTCACTGTCTCCACAGTCTTCTTGTTGTTTAACACCAGGTGGTGCTGACTGCACCATCGGACCAGCTGTTCCACCTCCTGTCTGTAAGCAGACTCATGAAGGTGGTGTTTTACGGACGGGTTCTTTGGAGGTGCAGTCATTAGTGTAGAGGGAGAAGAGCAGCGGGGAGAGGACTCATCCCTGGGGGCGCCAGTGCTGATGACCGGGTTTTGGATGAGATGCTCCCCAGTCTGACAGCTGTCAATCAGGAAGCTGATGATCCACTGACAGGTGGTGACAGGCACTGCGAACTGGGTGAGCTTCTGATGTAGGATTTCAGGGAGGATGGTGTTGAACGCCGAGCTGAAGTCCACAAACAGGATCCTGGCATACGTCCCTGGGTAGTCGAGGTGGTGCAGTATGTACTGCAGTCCCATGTTGACAGCATCATCCGCCGATCTGTTTGCCCTGCATTTACTGGAGGAGTGAACAACGTTTCCGTTGCATAAGAACCTTATGGGAGGGTAATGATTGTTCCAGGTATTAGTCAAACCCTCAGGCATATCAGGGAAACTAAATTATGGCTTGTGAAAAACTTTATATTTGGATTGTAAAACGCATGAAAATATAAATTAATGGTCTTAATTTAATTGAACATTTAAACAATTACGAACTGCTTTACACAGTAAGAGGGTCGAGATTCCAGTTTGGGTAAATAAAAGTCCTCATAAGTATTGTGCTCAACCTAGGAGTGTGAATGAGTGTAATCAGCTGTAGGTATTTTACGCCACTTTCATTATCCTTCTTGTATATATTTATATTTCCGCAGGTCAGACCGAGGGAGTGAAGAAGTTGGACTTCTATAGTTCCACAAGAGAGAATCAAATTCGCTGCACCTAACCTGGCCTCACTGGGGAACATAGCTGCTGATTCCGACAAGGTCCTAAGTAGTGAAGCCTCTGAATGCTGTAGCTCACAATGTCTGTGGTAGATGGCTTGTTCTGCATAATGTCACACTATGGACAATGTGACATAGCGTCTAGGATACATTTACTTTAGAAGATAATCAATTCATTCCTTCACGGGCAGATGTAGGCGTGTCATGCAACAGTCTTTTGTTTCGAAATGTTGAGATTGTGAGTTCAGGATTGTATCGAAAGACTAGATAAAGTATCTGTTGGCTTCTATCTCTGTCTGGCTAAGCTGATTCAGAAATAATATCCACACAGTAGAGATGTTTCTTAAACTCTGATCGATTTAGTTGTATTCAGGGAATTTAAAAGGGGGTAATATTTATTTATTGATTCGGATGATGAAAGCAGTTCAAGCACAGAGATACACCATTTGAGAATGTGTAAAAGGTGATTTCCACTCAAACTTTATGAACCAGTGTGTGCCTTTCAATACTGTTAACACTTTGTCCCGTTGTGAATGTGCTGGTTTTTCTTTCTTTTGCATATAAATGCAACACAGCTAATGTTTGGTTCTAGTGTCATCCTGATATAACTGACCCAAATACCCAATCATTAGAGTTTGAGATCCACGATTAACCCATTCAGACAGCCCTGCAACACATGGCCGGTCAAGGCATCAGCCCTGGTCTGGTCTCCAGGATGGAGTGGGGAGGTCGCTTAGAGGTCACACTTGGGCAGGTGTGGGGAGTGGGGACAATGTTTTTTTTTTAATTTTAAGTTGGTTAAGAGTCTGTTGTTTTAGTTGGGTATGGTAAGACTGGTCAGAGCCCAGCTTGTGTATCTTGGTTTATGGAGTGTGGATTAGTGGTTGTGGGGCTGGGTGAAGCTGCACACCTGTTGTTCATTGATTAATCAATGTACAACAGGTAAAGCCAGCCATCACCACACACACTCTGTAGGGAGATGTCCTACATGGCAACATGGATCACTATCTTCACGTCTCATTGTCTGCAAACTTTACAATAAACCGGCTTTTAGCATTAACACATGTGTCTACGTGTCATTACAATAACAGTTAAAGGGATGTTTGGAATGAAGTCCCACTTCCGGAACTATGGGATCAGGATATGTGTTTGGGCAGTGGGAACGTGTCAGTCATAAGATTAATTAAGTCTCTTGACCTCAGGGTTCAGAGTATAGCCTCGCATCATAGAGTCTAGCATCATGGAGCCGATATGTGGTGGTGGTGGTGGTGGAGTGCCCAGGTCAGGTAGTGATAAGGGGGGTCGGGGAGCCAATGGGCAGGCAGACGGCTTCACCCAAGCGCTAGGACATCAAGACATGAATCAGGAATTGCTTGCAACATCTTCAATTTTTATCGATGTGTGGAAAGACTGCGTTGGGTTCTCCCACTCTCTGGTTCTTCGACAACAAGTAAAGACTCGTAGTGGGGTTATCTCGGCCACGGTGGAGAAGGAATTTGGGGAAAGGAACTTTGGCTTTGACTCTCTGACGTCCAGATTGAACCGCGACATGGAGGAGAAAGGGATTGTTGTCGTATGCAGACTCCCACCGGAGAGGCTCCACCTGCAATATTTATTCATAACGTCAAAATATAACACTTTGAATAAGAATAATAGGTCAAAGTTCGATCAAACTTATAGTTCATATATTTCATTTTAGACTGTTTCCGTTCAGGATTTTATTTTATTTTTTTCATACTCGGGGGGGGGGGGTGGGGGGGGGGCCAGCGGAGGGGCCAACCTCTGACCGGGGGGCGTGCCCCCCCCCCGGTCCCCATGTGACTACGCTCCTGCCGCCATGTATAACAGGACAATTGCAGTTGTCCAATTGAGGAGCATAGTCGAACTATGGCTTTAATCTGATTAAGCTGTGCATGTAAACGTATACTGTTGCGCTCTATAAGCCTCAAATAATGCAAAAATGTATAAATAAAATAAATTTATTTATTGAGAGTGAGGAGTATTTAAGGGAAATCGCCTATTGCAATGTCATATTGTGATGAAGTCATTCAAATGATGTCATTCGAACGGCATGTGTGCATTCGTTTTTTTCTTAGTATTCAATAATTCATTTCTAAACTCTCTATTTTGTAACTGTTGTCATTTTTTATTTAAAAAGAATATAAGTATAATATTTAGTTGTTCATGCTTGGTTTGGCGCCCCTGGGGACGTAATGTACATACTGTGTACCACGTGTGCCACGGTAACGGGCTCAGGTGAAGAGGTGTTGTGTCCTGTACTGAGGACCGCGGGTACTTTCAGAGTGCAGCCAGGTCACCATGACGACGGGACGGGAGGGAAAGCACCTGAGAAAGCACCTGAGTACCAGTACCTGAGTGCTGGGGGAAGCCCCCTCGCACTCAGGTACTGGGGTCACGGGACGCTGATATTTGTTGATAGGTGTCAACATAACTAGAATAACAATGCCATGAACGACTTTGATTGATTTTGATTGGGTAGAGTTTGACTTGGCGCAACAAGTGTTTAGTGAAACAACCAAGCGTGTACCAATCAGGGCGCAGCACGCCAACTACAAAAGGAAAACGAAAGTTAGGACTCGGGAAATCGCTCAGCATTCAGTGATGTGCTCCAATCACCGCAGGGAGCGCACCTCACCGCTATAAATACCGCAGGTAGGGCACTTCACCGCTATAAACACCGCAGGTAGGGCACTTCACCGCTATAAACACCGCAGGTAGCGCACCTCACCGCCACACTTGGACTTCGGACCTCAACATCCCAACATAAAGAGAATTCAAGAGAATTCAACTACGATGGAGTCATCGAGGAAAACAAGCAACGCTTCTGCGTTTATAGGTAAGGTTATTGCTTATATGATATGATATTATATGATTTATATTATATAGCGCACTTTTTCTTATCGTTCGTCTGATGTGGCCGACTTCCCTGCCTCTGGATCGTCTCTGTCAGCCCAAGCAGGCTCGGGAATCTAAGTGACACAGTTGATCAGATAAGACGCGTACAGAATGTTCAAACGAGGACATTATATTATATATAATCGATCATATTAAAATGATAGAGAGTGATAGAGCCGGGTCGATTGAAACACGGGACGATTGAAACAGCGATTTCCTCGAAACCCAAGCAAGTCTTTCACGTCAAATGTCACTACCTTCAGCACGCAAGACTGACCAACCCCGGGAAATTTTGGGTAATGACGTCATACCGTTCAAATCCCAGCGAACCTGTTTTTGAGTCCGGAAAGTAACATCTTAAAATCAGAATTCTGACTTTAAACTCAGAACTATGGAATTCTGAGTATAAAGTCAGAATTCTCAATTTAAAGTCAGAATTCTAAGATTAAAATAAGATTTTTTTTTGTCTTATGTGTTGCCTTAATCCTCTTCCGTACAGACCTGATGTAGTACAACATCCTGGTATTTTTGGCATACTGCATTTTCGGCTTCCACTAAAGTACTTATGGGTCATTTCAACGTGAGGAACCTTCCCAAGCAGAAGAGATTAGATGGCATATCTGTTCTCAAACATCCTCGAAGATCCGCATCCCCACTCAGAGACAGTACACGCCCCATGTGCCGGTTGACGCTGATTTAATCACCATCTTCATCACATCCTTTGGCCTACGTTACTCTTGCAGAATATCTTCAGTGGAGATGGCTCGGCCTTGGATTTGCTTGTCGATTTGTGTACATTTGTGGATGGTTGTCCTTTACTGCCCCCTTGTCCCCCACATGTGAACAGGGACATGGAAGCATAAAAGCACGATGCATCGTGTCTCGGGAGTCCAGAAGGTGGGGTCTGCAGAATTGTGAACACAGCTTCACATGTGACACTTTGCCTTTCCGTTCACAGAACACGGCCGTGATGACGACGCTTCCACCTTCTTGAGCCCCACAAGAGCTGAGGAGACCCAGGTTGGCCCATCCCGCGCTCTGGAACATCTGGACCTAAAAACACTGGTTGAGTATCTGAAAGTGGAACAGGACGCCTCTGCCAGCGCCGAAGACCTCATCAAGCGGTCAGCGGTGAAGCACTTCCCCTCGCCGCCGCCAGGGGGCGACGGCGCTTTAACCCCGGAGCTGCTGGAGGAACACCTGAACGATGTTAGGCGGGCCGTGCACAACGAGCTGCAGCGGCTGAACCCTCTGCGCAAGGAGTGCAAGAACCTGGCCGGTCTGGTGCCGTCGTACCACCGCCTCGCGATGGACCACGTGCACGCCCTCCTACAGAGGATCTCGGCGTCACAGCAGGCCTTTGTGCTCATGGAGTGGCTCTGCAACGCTTACTTAAGGTTGTCTGCACGCACACACTTTTCAGAACCATGTATTTAACCATCCTTGTAGTTACACCTGTTGCTCTATTCTAGATAGAACCTTGTAGTTAGACCTCTAGCTCAAGATAGAACCTTGTAGTTAGACCTGTAGCTCTAGATAGAACCTTGTAGTTAGACCTGTAGCTCTAGATAGAACCTTGTAGTTAGACCAGTAGCTCTAGATAGAACCTTGTAGTTAGACCAGTAGCTCTAGATAGAACCTGTATCTGTCGACCTTAACGCCCTGGTTGTGCCTTCACAGTCGGGGGTTCCTGGGAGACCCGGACTTCAGTGAGAACCACCAGGGGAGTCCCGTGGACATGCACCTGTACTCTGAGACGGTCGTATTCGTCCACAAAATCCTCCGGACCACACTGGAGGTAGGAAGAAATGCTGCAGGAACTAGAACACCCACACAGGGTTAGCCGGTAGAGGTTAGCCTCTACCGGTTCCGGAAACCCTCTGTCGTAACTAACAAACTAACAGAGGACAGGCGGGCCTAGATTAATTTTGTCTTGTTTGACTGCAGGAGGATGTCGAGATGTCCCTGGATGTCATCATTAAGCGCCAGGAATCAGAGTTTTGGAGGTCCTGGGAACTCCACACAGACGTCATTGAGGTACTACGGACACAGGACGGTTCTGCACACTGGAATATTGTCAATATGTACACACGTGTGTAAAAACGTAAAAAATATTATTTTTTCTGAAGTGCATCGATGGACCGATTGTCAGAGCGGAGTCCATCAGTGAGAACGTGCAGAAGTTCACCCGGCAGGTCTGCTTCCTCAAACTCCGGGAGTTTCTAGAGAGGTATGTCAACCTTTTCTTCCTGACGATTGGTTTTTCCATGGTACCGTTGTGGCTTTGCACGATGCTTGTTGTTAAGTTGTTTGCAGTCAGGTTCTTCAGCTGTCAAGAGGCCTAAATGGGTCCTCCTTCTGGCTGTAGGTTCAACACGGCCAAAGAGAAACTTCTGAAAAGATACGACAAATCTCCCAAGATGACTGTCGAGACCTGCCTCAAGACACTCAACACGCTCCACGGCCTTGTGTGAGTAAAGGGCCATGCCTCATGCCACATGCTAGAATGTGCATACAATCTATTGCTATTTTTTTGCTCTTCTGCTCAAAGCTCGAGGGATCGAACCTTGAGCATTCCAGCCCATTTCTGATATGTGTTCCACTTAAGCATGTCTGATGTTTAGCGTGTCTGAACCATGTTAGCATGTCTGGTATTGTATTGTACGCATGTTTTGTATCTACAGTATAATAGATACAATATACATCTAAAATACATATAGTAGGAAAGTGTCACAGTATATCAATAAAAGGCCCTTGTTTTGCAGGAGCTACATCCAACCCTCCACTGATGGAGGAACCAGGGACCTCCCAGCGGAGGAGACCCTGTCCTCACTGAGGACATTGGAGACCGCCGCCCAGACGTCCATGGGAGAGGCTCTCGTTAAGAGAATCAAGGTGCAGAGAAGAACCGCTACTGTTGTTGTGTTGCTAGCCAGCAGCTTACGTTCTCAACTCATACATTGCTGACCAGGACCTTCTAGAATAACCTGTGGTTGTGGATGCCCTCAGGAACGCCTGAAAAGCCATTTCAAAAGCAGAGAGGAGGATTTTCTGCTGACGGAGATGCAGGAGATGTTCAGTGCTGAAGACTGTTTCCCAGACGTCCAGAAGGTAGAGGGAGACTTTCACTGGATCTTCTCCCTCGTGTGGTTGGATTAGCTGTTTTATAAATGACAATCTATTTGTTTTCTCTCTCTCTCTCTCTCTCTCTCTCTCTCTCTCTCTCTCTCTCTCTCTCTCTCTCTCTCTCTCTCTCTCTCTCTCTCTCTCTCTCTCTCTCTCTCTCTCTCTCTCTCTCTCTCTCTCTCTCTCTCTCTCTCTCAGGAGGCTCTTGACCTGGCCTATGAGCGGGTGTGCGCCTTGTACCTGTACCAGCTGGTCGTCACCAAGAAGAAGAAGGAGCTGGAGAAGCGATGGGGTCGTGACGTGGGTCAGAAAGTGACTCAGGACGCAGAACATCTTCATAAGACCTTCTCAGACCTGGTGAGGCCCCGAGTACAGCACAGTACTTCACACTCAATGCTTCTTACTGCTTTGTCTACCTCGGTACTTACAGTCCGTGTGTTTGTGTGTGTGTGTGTGTGTGTGTGTGTGTGACAGCACCCTGCTGTCCTACAACAGAACCATGTGCTCCTGAAGGTGGAGGAGCTGATGAAGAGCCATGACGTGGACTCAGTGAAGATCACCCTCTCTGGGATGATGCAGCTCTGCCAGTCGGAGTGAGTTTCCATCTCCATCCCTCCCTCCCTCTGTGTCTTCATCTCTCTCTTCGTCTCTCTCAGAACATCTCCATCTCTCTTCATCGCTCTCTCTTCATCTCTCTCTTCATCTCTCTCTTCATCTCTCTCTTCATCTCTCTCTTCATCTCTCTGTATCTCCTTTATCCTTTCTGCTGATCTCTTTCTCCTTCTCTTTCTTTATCTTTGTGCAAAATACAAAGTTGAACAAATGTTTGTGTATATACAGTATACTGTTGAAGGTAGGATTATAATATTCTGTCTCTCTCTCTGTCTCACTGCTGCAGGAAAGTTAAGAAACTGTGTTCTGCTCTGTTGGAGTGGAAAGGAGGTCTCTCCGTCCATGAGGTCAAAGAGGTCAAAGAGGTCCTGGCCGGTGTCCAGGTTCTGTCCACCAGAGACACCAGTGACTCTACTGGGACGTTGGGACCAGAGTAGAAAGCGATTTGAGCTGTGCTGGCTGAAGACAACATGAATGTATGAAATAGATTTTACACGTTATACTTTAAGATACAAGATGCAAGATGTTTATTGTCATATACACAATGGAAACATAGTCTGCACTGGGCAATGAAATTCTTAATTTGCAAGTTCCCTTCACACAAAATATACTTAAAATAAAGTAGATAAATAAACTAAACTACAAAAAAATCTGTACAAAGAGCAGAATTTAGTTAAACAAATACAGTTATATATAATTAAATATAAGGTGCTGTTTAGCATGTGCAATGTTCGCATACAGCAGAAGGCACTGAAAGACATTGAAATATAAGAAGTTTGAATATATACATTGGATCAAAACTCACCTGTTCAGAGTTCACCTCGACTCTGCATAGAAACCAAAGCACAGCCACCATTGAATGTTGTACGTCCTGGCACTTGTACATTGCACTTATTCAAGGTACTTAATTGCATAGCATCTACAGTAGCTGCTATCTTTGCTTTACACAGGGAATGGGTTAGCCTAGCGATTGTAATACTTGCACTTGGTTCTATGAACATCTTTACTGTACCGACAGCGATATATTGTTTCACTTCTTTTGACAAATGAACTTATTGTAACAAATGCACTTATTGTAAGTTGCTTTGGATAAAAGCGTCTGCTAAATGCCCTAAATGTAAATGGATATTGAATATTATTATTAGATAAGTACATAGTGCAAATGAAGTTCACAGTTGATAAGAAATATAGTTCACAGTATTGAATATAGTGCAACTACAGATCAAGTGGTGGGTGATCTAGTGATTTTCCTTTTGGTGGGTCCGAGGGGTTTTTCCTTCGATCTCTACGCTTCGATGAGCCAACACCTGCTTACTGTAGATGTTGTTTATTTGAAAATCAAAGTAGGGTTCACCTTGAAGCTTATTGTCTGTGGTACAGGAAAAAAATGAAGATAATTATTAGGTGTTCAAAGAGTGAAGATCGGTGTATACCCATTGTTGTTATTTATTGATTTATTTGATGATTGTTAATATCAATAAATGAATTATTGTTTTATTTATTTGAAATATCAGCTAATAGCAATAAAGAATGCGATGAATGCAGCATGATGGTGTGTTTATATTCTCTCAGACCAAAGAAACTGCCACTGGTCACGTGACATCAAGACTCAATTCAGACTCATACTTCCTATGCTTCATATATCATCTTCAATTGTGTTGTTTATCTTCAGCGCACATTTCAAAGTGATTGCACCAGAATTATCGAGCAGCTAATTGACATCCCTTTTACTTTTCACTTTATGCAAATGTCTGATCCCATTACATCGTGGGATCTTGATGTCTGGTCCCATTACATCGTGGGAGCTTGATGTCTGGTCCCATTACATCGTGGGAGCTTGATGTCTGGTCTTGAAGGCTCTGATGCTTTCATACAAAGTGTATGTTAGTAACTTAATCACCCTTAGACAACAGGTGGCCCCAGTGGGAATCAAACCCCTAAGCCCGGCACGGTGTCGTCATCAGTAAGTAGTTTTGTGCAGTGGTTCTCAAACTATTTATACTGGTGTACCCCCTCTAAGACATTTCTTCAGATGAGTACCCCCTTCCCTGGTACAATTTTGCGATGAAATAAAATAAAATGAACATAAATAATGTATGTGTGTTCTATCTGAAAGTGTAAACATTAAAAGGGTGCAAATACTAACTATTTAGTGAGAAACATGGGTTGATGCAACTGTTGGCTAATTTCTCCCCAGTAAAGAAGCACAACGCCTGGGGAGGGTGAGAGCATGTAGAGGGGAATCCCATTCAAATAATCTCTTCCTACATTTCAGACCCTTTTCCATTTTCTTGTTTTTCGATTGCCTAACTTAAAATTGTATTTCATTTTATTTACTGTACGTTTTCTGAATACACCCTGCAGTACACCAAAGAACCCCTAAGGGTAAGATAACCACCTGTTTAGTGAATAGGACGGCCTGCGCCTGTTGTGACCGCGCCGGACACTATGTGGCAGTAGCGACGCACAAGCCATGACGTTCACTGACGTCAGGGCGTCGACGACCCGGCGGAAGTGGAAGAGGGCTGATATAAAGAGGGGAACACGCGGGTTATCATTCTAAAAGCGCATGCTGAGATGGCGGACTTAGAAGGTAATTTACCGTTCAAATTGTTATTCACCACTTTTCTTGTGAGATCTGCACTGTAACGTTAGTGTACGTGCAGGTGTCAATGATCAATCTCTGCAGCATGTTATAATGTTAATGTCTGGGTTAATGGTCTGCAAACAGCCTAAATTACTTTCAGTGCTCATGCTAGATGATTGTATACCAAGTGTATATTTTGAATGAACAGGGATTATTTTGCACGAAATACTCGTCAGTCAAGTTAATAAAGTGTGACGTACACACTACTCAGGAAAGCTGCTCGTCTTGTTGCGCAAATATGTTCATAAGGTTGTTTGTGTTGCATGAGCTTCGACCAAATGCAGAATCGCAATACAAGTGGACGGTGGGCCTGTTCCACATGTTAGCTTGTAGCGCTGGTTAGCCAGTTAGCTTAGCACACATGGCCCGTACGAACCACGTGCCGGCCTCTGTGCCACGTGGGGTTCTTCGCGTGCGGGATGTGACGCCGCTCCATAATTTCATCTGCAAAATTGACATTAAAAAATTAGTCAACTACATAATTAACTTTTTCTCTCCACGCAGGCTCGATAAAGAAAAAGAAGTCGAAGAAGGTGACGGAGGAGGATGTTGGGGTATGTGTCAGGAATACAGCTTTTCATCCGTAGCGATCTATTATTTACCAGTGTGATATTAAATAACTAATGACTGGTCTTATTACAGGACATCCAACAGACCGGCGACTTCTTCATCAAACCAGAAGCCAAGGCGGCTGCGTTAGACACGTCGCAATGGCCTCTCTTGCTCAAGGTGGGTCCCGAGTCTACAATAATTGTTTAAGTGTGTCTAATGGGTCAGAACCAGTCGTTCCGGAGCTGAACTAGCTGTGGACATTTGATGATCCATTTTAGCAATAAAAGTAATGAATACATAGTCTTTATTGATTGGTGGCCGTGCTCTGACTAGAAGTGACTACGTTCACCGGCAGATGTTGATAATTAGTACTGAAGCAGGTGCACTGCAGTTGGTTGGGGTTGCAAATTTTTTCCAAGCAAGAAATGGGGTCAAAAGTTGAATCACTGCAGCCCAGAAACTCCCATGAGCAGGAAGTGTATCTAATGCTTGTTGATGCTGCAGATGATGAGTTACAGACATGGTCAACTAATGCCTTAATGTTGACTCGTTGCACGCTAAATGTCGATGAGGTCCATGTCTGGTGGAGCCCTTGGGGGGGGCTCACTGGGATGGTGGTCTTACTGGTGGGTTGGGGGTCTTACTGGTGGAGCGATGTGAAGTGATGAACCTGTTTATCCATTCTCTGAGTGCTAGTTGGCTCCGGGTTCTGCGCTCTCCCGGGTCCGTTCTGGCCCCGGGCGAACCGTCAGTCGCCCCCTCCTCCCCCCCCAGCGTTCTGCTGGGGTCCGGCGGGGGGGGTCGCCCGCCGGGCAGACGATGGGGCTCAGCGTAACCAAGACGATTTAAACCTCTGATCACATGCTCGTCACCAGTAGGCGTCGTTGTCCACAACGTCTTATGTTGTGGATTTCCCTAATTGTTTCCATGTATTTAAACCCCTCGAGTGCAGTTACTGTAACATCAGTCTTTTGTTTGCAGAACTTCGATAAGCTGAACATCAGGACGGCCCACTACACACCCCTCCCCAACGGGTCCAACCCCCTGAAGAGGGACATCGCGGACTATGTCCGGTAAGAGACCCTCCTGGCTCGGCCTCAGTCGAGGAAGCGCCTTTAGAGGTTGCGCTACTGGAAGAATCCTAGCTTTAATAAGCAGCAGCGAGCTACAAGAAGCCAAATGATGAGCTATATAGATGCATGAGCACGATGTGCGGAGATGACCAACTATCTATCACCCATTGACTGATGGCTTGTAGCGGGGCACACTCTGCCCCCCGGTGGAAGGCTAGTCTGACGTGCTACCGAAGGGTTAGTAGTATGGACTAGGGGTAAACTGAGTTGTTAACCCTGAGTAAACCCCCAGGTGCGGCTTCATCAACCTGGACAAGCCGGCCAACCCCTCGTCCCACGAGGTGGTGGCGTGGATCCGTCGGATCCTGCGGGTGGAGAAGACGGGGCACAGCGGCACCCTGGACCCCAAAGTGACGGGCTGTCTGATCGTGTGCGTGGAGCGTGCCACGCGGCTGGTCAAGTCCCAGCAGAGTGCCGGTACGTAGCAGCACAACACGCGACGTAGTAAACTAGGGAATACAGTGAGGCATCTCTGTGGCTGTCGTCCAACACTAAACTGGCCCCTCTCGCTACTCTTCTGCTGTCCCTTGCAGGCAAAGAGTATGTGGGAATAGTACGGCTGCACAATGCTATCGAAAACGAACACACGCTAGCTAGGGTAAGTGTCTGGGCTCATGTCCCTCGACTAATGTCTCATCCTATAGTGCCATCCAGAGCAGTGTCTGGTCCTGCTGGCTCTGACGTGCAGCTCCGTGTCTGGTCCTGCGGGCTCTGACGTGCAGCTCCGTGTCTGGTCCTGCGGGCTCTGACGTGCAGCTCCGTGTCTGGTCCTATGGGCTCTGACGTGCAGCTCCGTGTCTGGTCCTACGGGCTCTGACGTGCAGCCCTCTGTCCTGTAGGGTCTCGAGACGCTGACAGGAGCGTTGTTCCAGCGCCCGCCCCTCATCGCGGCCGTCAAGCGACAGCTGAGAGTGAGGACCATCTACGAGAGCAAGCTGATCGAGTACGACCCAGAGAGGAGGCTTGGTGAGTTCCGCTTGTCTTCAGTCTCTGCTGTATTATGAATCAAATGATTAATTAACCATTAGCTACTTGAAGCCAAATGATGAGCTATATAGATGCGTGAGCACTATGTGCGAGGATGACCAAATATCTATCACCCTTGACTGATGGCTCGTAGCGTGATGGACTCTGCTGTGAATTAACGGCTGTAATTCACTTTGGATAAAAGCGTTAGCGAGAACCCTATTGGTGAGGTCCTCGGTGACGTTGCGCTAACCCAGTCTTTGTGCGGTAGGCATCTTCTGGGTGAGCTGCGAGGCCGGGACCTACATCCGGACGCTGTGCGTTCACCTGGGCCTGCTGCTGGGGGTCGGAGGTCAGATGCAGGAGCTGCGGCGGGTCCGCTCGGGGGTCCTGGGGGAGACGGTGAGGCTAGACCCCCCCCCCCCCTTTCTCTGTACCCTGATCCCAAAGTGTTGAGTTCAGCTCTGGGCTCCTCCCCAGTTCTGCTAATTAACCTTTGGCACAGAAACGGGCGGAGTGACTCGATGGTCAACTGTCAACGTGTTTGGCTTTTGTCTCTCACTCTGGTCAACACTGGATCATTGAAGAGGTCACTTGTGTTTTGAAAGAATATTGGCGTCCCGTCAATTTAAGTTCCGTATACTCCTCACTATGGCCTCTGGTCATTTAATTTGAATGCAGAAGATTAGAAATGTATACAAATACTCCTGTCTTATGGTGAAGGTCCATGAGTTGTCTTCCTCTAACTGGGAATGGTTCCTCTAACTGGCTGTGGTTCCTCAGGATAACTTGGTGACCATGCACGACGTCCTGGACGCCCAGTGGCAGTTCGACCACAACAAGGATGAGACGTACCTGCGGCGTGTCATCTACCCCCTGGAGAAGCTGATGGTGTCCCACAAGAGGCTGGTGATGAAGGACAGCGCGGTGAGTCAGCAGCAGACTGCAACGTATAGATGGAGTCTGAATCAAAACATCACTACATTAGTTGAAGGAAACGTCCTCCAACTAATGAAGGACAGACCGTCTTCAGTCTACTGTATTATATATTTGCTTTTTTTTAATTACAATGAGGTACTTGAAGCCAAATGATGAGCTATATAGATGCGTGAGCACTATGTGCGAGGATGACCAAATATCTATCACCCTTGACTGATGGCTTGTAGCACAGACTTCTTGTCCACTAGGGGGCGCTCCACTTACTGTCCAGCGTGACGTTTTGTGTTTAGCTTTCTAAACGTCGTTTCATGCTGCAGGTGAACGCCATCTGCTACGGGGCCAAGATCATGCTACCGGGCGTTCTGCGTTACGAGGACGGCATTGAGGTCAACCAGGACATCGTCGTCATAACGACCAAGGGCGAGGCCATCTGCATCGGTGAGTCTGGGTTCTGGTTACCGTGGGTAACCTGGTTGGGGATGCATACGTCCACGCTAGTAATGGGTGGAAGGTTGGGACGACGGGGGCTTCAGTTGTTGATGCTGCAGATAAGTTAGTTTCATGGGCAACTAATGTCTTAAGGTTGACTCGTTGTACACTAGTATAGTGGATGAGGTCCTTGTCTGGTGGAGCCCTTTGGGGTCCTACTGGTGGGTTGGGGGTCCTACTGGTGGGTTGGGGGTCTTACTGGTGGAGCGATGTGTAGATGATGAACCTGTTTATCCATTCTCTGAGTGCTAGTTGGCTCCGGGTTCTGCGCTCTCCCGGGTCCGTTCTGGCCCCGGGCGAACCGTCAGTCGCCCCCTCCTCCCCCCCAGCGTTCTGCTGGGGCCCGGCGGGGGGTGTCGCCCGCCGGGCAGACGATGGGGCTCAGCGTAACCAAGACGATTTAAACCTCTGATCACATGCTCGCACCAGTAGACTCCTCCTGCCCAGAGTTTGGCCGCGTGGAACCGGCGGACTGACCTGAGCTCTTGTGTTGGTAGGCGTGGCCCTGATGACCACGGCAGTGATCTCCACGTGTGACCACGGAGTGGTGGCCAAGATCAAGCGGGTCATCATGGAGCGAGACACGTACCCCCGCAAGTGGGGCCTGGGGCCCAAGGCCAGCCAGAAGAAGATGATGATCCAGAAAGGGCTTCTGGACAAACACGGCAAACCCAACGGCAGCACCCCCGGAGAGTGGAAGACGGACTACGTAGACTACAGGTATGAACCCGCCAGTGATGACTAGCACTAACCAGCTGTAGGTCAGACCTGGACTAGTCCTAACCAGCTGTAGGTCAGACCTGGACTAGTCCTAACCAGCTGTAGGTCAGACCTGGACTAGTCCTAACCAGCTGTAGGTCAGACCTGGACTAGTCCTAACCAGCTGTAGGTCAGACCTGGACTAGCCCTAACCAGCTGTAGATCAGATCTGGACTAGCCCTAACCAGCTGTAGATCAGATCTGGACTAGCCCTAACCAGCTGTAGATCAGATCTGGACTAGCCCTAACCAGCTGTAGATCAGATCTGGACTAGCCCTAACCAGCTGTAGATCAGATCTGGACTAGCACTAACCAGCTGTAGATCAGATCTGGACTAGCACTTACCAGCTGTAGATCAGATCTGGACTAGTCTTAACCAGCTGATGAAATTGAGTAAAGTCCCTTCATCAAATGTTTTGTCGGTTAAGAAAACAAACGATGTCCCAGTAATCTGGTCAGGGATGTGCACAACATGGTGGCTCACGCCCGTTCCTTCTTTCAGTGGCAAGGTGAAGAAGGAGCCGGCGGCTGTAGAGGCCGCGGACGCCTCGGCTAAGGTTGGTATTCTCTACTTTCGCTGCGTTAATCATTTTATTAACAATGAGCTACACGAAGCCAAATGATGAGCTATATAGATGCGTGAGCACTATGTGCGAGGATGACCAAATATCTATCACCCTTGACTGATGGCTTGTAGCAGAGACGCCTTAGACCACCGCCACTAACTGTCAAGCCAGGGGAGGTGGTCTCTTCTGGTCGTCAAAGAGACCATAGTAGCACCCAAGTTACTTTATTCTGAAGTCTAGTGGAATTCAGTATGACTGCACTTCAGTCTTTCATTTGGGCAAATGTTGACCGTAGTTTCCCGTTTCTTCTACAGAGGAAGAGGGAGGATAGCGACGGCGAAGCGGCCAGTGTTCCCAGTACGCCTAGCACAGAGGTGAAGAAGAAGAAGAAAAAGGAGAAGAAACAGAAAAAGGAGGAGGTGGAAGTGGAGGTGACGCCACCTGAAGCGCCGGAGGAGACCCCAGAAGCGGTGAGGGGTGGTTAAAGATCACGAAAAATGACGTGTATACTCTAAAGCTCTTCTATAATGGCAATGTCTCCCTCGAATGACCACTCACACTTTCCCCCCATGACCCGTCCCCCTGCAGGGCGAGGAGAGTGCCAAGAAGAAGAAAAAAAAGAAGAAGAAGGCAGCGGAGGACTCGGAGTGAGGCCCTGCGGGCGGAGCAGAGACTCAAAGGACAATGCGTCTCTGACGCCGTGCGCTCAAGTACCTTCTGGATGTTTTAGTTGCTCTTTATTTTTATTTTTTTACACGTCTGTTTCCAGACGTCTGCGGCCGCCTGCTGCAGACATTTGCATTTTGTAAATAAAAACTATGTTTTGGGTGGACCCCCCCCCCCCCACAACTCTTTATGTTGAAAGTCTGTTCTTGCCTTAAATGAACTCGCAGCCCTGTGGTGTTGTCATGGTAACCTAAACCCCCCCCTATCTGGCCCACTTCCAGGAATGCTGGTTTTAAAAAGCTGTATAAAATGTAAAACCTGTTTATATAAACGGCTCTCCCAAAGCCTGTCTAAGTGAAGGGGGAGGGTTTTTCAATGACCTGTCATGTATTAAAGATTTTTTTTTTATACATAATTGCATTTTACTCAATTTGTCATCTCCGGGATTAAGTACATTACTGTTGCGTAGACCGGTCAGTAATGGTCAATTTTTGACGGTAGTTCAAACTCCAGGCTTATGGCCATTATACACATTCTGTTCATTCAAAACAATAGATTTCTTCAAACTGGAAGTCATTAATTTTTAATCCTTAGTGTAAAATGTAATTTAAAAAAAGCTAAATGGCAGTATTTAAAAGCAGTGTCCAACCCTATTTCATCATGCAGGGAGTTTCAAATACGGAAGTGCAACATTGTACCCAGATGCAATTACATGAAGCAGGAAAGTCAAACTCCCATTTCTTTCAGCACTGGGGCGTCTGTCCCATTTCCTTGTAGGCACATTTTCAGATTTCAGCAGAATCACTTCATGCTACATCTTGAACATTCATGTGACCGCAGTACAATCACACTGTGAGTCACGACGTGCGACCGACGCACCTATGAAAGACACTGGCATAAGAGAGGGTCTTGTTGGCGTTTGGGGGTGATGTGGACCCGGTTATTGGTCAGGTGTCGGAGCTGCGCAATGAGGTTGGCCAGCCGAGGGCTGGTGGTGGCATGGCCGCCGGCCGGCCGGATGTGGGCGTGGCCCTCGGCCGGCCGGCGGTGACCGCAGTACCAGTCCAAGACCTCTACATGGCGCAGTTTGTCCAGAAGGGCGAGGCCAAGGAAGTCCGACTCTGGCACGTTGTGATGACTGGAGAGAAGGACACCAGAATATTCGGCATAACACTTTACCCTGAGCACTTTAAAAGATGCAATGGATTGTGATGAATAAAGGGGAGGCGTCTGACCGTATCTTGAGGGTCCTGAGCTGGGGGAAGAGCTTTGGGAGCAGGGCTACGTAGCCCGTGGCCCCCCAGGGCTCCAGGTGGAGGTGCTGGAGCTGGGGGAGCCTGGCCCCCAGCACCACCAGGTCCTCCAGGGTCAGGTCCATGCACAGCGTCAGCCCCACCACGGACGGGGGCAGGCAGTCGGCCCAGGCCCCGAGGCGGTGGCCCCCTTCACGCCCAGGAGAAGCACAACAGCAGGTACATCATACCTCGGTCACAGCGTGTGCCTGTGGGTGTGTGTGTGTGTGTGTTGATAGTGTATGGCCGTGTGAGTGATTGTGTGTGTTTATGTGTTGGTATGGGTGTTGTTACGGCAACAGGGTTGCCTTCGTTGTTTGCTGCTTGTGTGTTCTGTGCAGGGAGCTGGGGGGCGGAGCCACGCCGATTGGTGAGATGCGGCGCACCTGAGCAGGCTTGGCTTGGGAGCCTACTGTATAAAGCAGGCCTGAGCAGGCTTGGCTTGGGAGCCTACTGTATAAAGCAGCCCTGAGCAGGCTTGGCTTGGGAGCCTACTGTATAAAGCAGGCCTGAGCAGGCTTGGCTTGGGAGCCTATAAAGCAGTTCTGCCCGACTGGCTGACTCTGCCTGGCGTTCAGATGGACATTGTGTATTTGTTGTAGCACATTTCATGTTCCCTTGATTAAACGTCATGCAGTTACTCAGTCTTTCGTGGCCTCCCTCTGTCGTTGCACACCCTTGAGCCAGGTTGTAACAGTGTGGTTGTATGTGTGTGTGCGTGTTGATGTTTCTATGGGTGTATGTATGTGTGTATGCATGTTTATATGTGTGGGTGTGTTTGTTTCTGTTTATATATGTGTATGTATGTATGGGTGTATGTTTTTATGGGTGTTTTTGTGTGTATATGTATCTAGGGAGGGGGGGTTTCAGCCCTTCAAAGGGGGGCGTGTCCCCAGCGGTGGATTCCCGGGGCTCCTCCACGTGAGGGTTAACGTTGGTAGACATAAACGTTGTTTATGTTTCTATGGGTGCATGTATGTGTTTTTTTGTGTGTGTGTCTGTGTTTTTGTGTTTTTTGTGTGTGTGTGTGTGTATATATATATATATATATATATATATATATATATATATATGTATGTGTGTGTGTGTGTGTGTGTGTTTGGGTTATGGGTTTATGTTTTTATGGGTGTATGTTGGGTGCATTTGTGTGTGTGTGTGTGTGTGTGTGTGTGTGTATCTACGTTTCCCTCCCTCCAGGGGGGGGCGTGTCCCCAGCGGTTGACCCCCTCACCGTGGACGCTGAGGTGGGTCAGCCGGGGCAGGGCCAGCAGCCAGGTGCGGAGGTGGCACTGTGGCCCCGGGACGGAGTACAGGTGGAGGACGGACAGCCTCTCGAGGCCGGCCAGTGGGGCCAGCGCCTCCCGGGTCACCAGCGTGTCGTAGTTCAGCAGCTCCAGGCTGGACAGGGGGAGGGGCCGCGGGCCTGGGGGAGGGGTCAGGGGTCACATGACAACATGGGGGTTACACCCGCAGCCTGTAGGTTAACCACTCTACCGGCTGTCGGTCAACTAACCACTCTACCGGCTGACAGTCAACTAACCACTCTGATCATCATCCCGCCTCCACCAATCACCACACCCTGACACCCCCTCAGCGCTGGGGTACACCAGACCCTGACACCCCCTCAGCGCTGGTGCACACCAGACCCTGACACCCCCTCAGCGCTGGGGTACACCACACCCTGACACCCCCTCAATGCTGGGGTACACCAGACCCTGACACCCCCTCAGTGCTGGGGTACACCAGACCCTGACACCCCCTCAGTGCTGGGGTACACCAGACCCTGACACCCCCTCAGCGCTGGGAGACACCAGACCCTGACACCCCCTCAGCGCCGGGGGACGCGGCCAGAGCTTCGGTGCGTCAGAGGAGGTCTTCATGAGACCCCTCTGGCGGCGGGCTCTCAGAGGGCCGCAGGATGCTGCTGTCTGCAGGGTGCTGCCGTCTACAGGGTGCTTCTGTCTACAGGGTGCTGCTGTCTACAGGGTGCTGCTGTCTACAGGGTGCTGCTGTCTACAGGATGCTGCTGTCTGCAGGGTGCTGCCGTCTACAGGGTGCTTCTGTCTACAGGGTGCTGCTGTCTACAGGGTGCTGCTGTCTACAGGGTGCTGCTGTCTACAGGATGCTGCCGTCTGCAGGGTGCTGCCGTCTACAGGGTGCTGCCGTCTACAGGGTGCTGCCGTCTACAGGGTGCTGCCGTCTACAGGGGGCTGCCGTCTACAGGGTGCTGCCGTCTACAGGGTGCTGCTGTCTACAGGGTGCTGCGGTCTACAGGGTGCTGCGGTCTACAGGGTGCTGCGGTCTACAGGGTGCTGCGGTCTACAGGGTGCTTCTGTCTACAGGGTGCTGCTGTCTACAGGGTGCTAAAGTGTCCGTTTGTTGACACAGGGTTTGGTATCCAATCTATTTCTCATGAGGAAACAGACGTTGCTGCTGATAGAGGAAACGTCTCATGCAACCACTCCAGTGTTTCCCTGTTTTATTAAATGTACATTAAGTATCATGATTCCAAGAATTGTGCTGTTAATGTAACGACGATAGCCTGTTGCTAATCGGCTATTTGAAAAGTGCTGTAGCACAGAAAGTGGGTTTATTTATCACACACACACACGCACACACACACACACACACACACACACACAGCATAATCATCATCCTCCTCCTCCCATCCTCCCCCTCCAACAGGGACCAGGAAAAACACACAGTAGGCCTACTTGTTCCTATGCATTTAAACCTCTAGTTGTACAGCCGTTGTCATTGGTCAAGTCGGCCGCTGTGGAAACACCAACCCTTCAGTACCACACCGTCCGAAGCCTGACCTTCCAGCTGCTGCTGCTGAACCGAGGGCGGGCTGAAGAAGTTTTCCGGCAGGCTCCGGTGGGCCACCATCTCCCAAGACAGGTGCTGCAGTCTGGGCAGTCCACTCAACAGGTCGTGGAAAGCGCGCGGCGGGATGCGCTCCGTCCCGTCGTGGTGGTGCAGAAGCTGCGTCAGATTCCGCATCTTGGACACGGTGCTGATAAACTGGACCGTCGGAGAGCGGAGCTTCACGTTGCACACGCTGAGCCGGGTGACCTGCAGGGACAGCAACTGCAGCAGGGGGCAGAGGTCCAGCGGACACTGGGAGTTGTGGAACGACAGACTGGTGAGTTTGGAGAAGCGGGCCAGGGTGTCTAGCGGCTGCGGCTCCGACCAGCATTCCACGGCGACGCCTGTCACGGACGGCAGCGCGTCCGGCAGCGGCCGCAAGTCTTTCTTTTTGCCTTCCCTCAGGACCAAAGTGCGGACGTTTCTGCGGGCCAGGGTTCTCCAGAACCCCCGGTTGTATCGTGAGAAGTCATTCAGGACCACGGAGAAATCTTTCCAAAGATAAACATTTTTATCTAGGACTTCTCTGAAGTACTTGCAGGTCGCGCGGACGCTGTGTTTGTCCCGCGTCGACAAGAAAGTGAACGCGTGAATCCAGACCTCCTCCGGGAGAGCGTACTCCTGTAGCGGCATGGTAAAGTCCGCATGTGTAAAGCTCACGCTTTAATTCTCCCTTGAAATGACTTTGACACTCTTCCCAAATCCTCGTATCATCGATGGTCGGACCACACCGCTGGTCGGGAGGCTGAGGTCACGTCATAGAGTGACGTAGGCTCCGTGTGTTGCCGCCTTCAAAACAGCTCGGAGGTTCGGAATCTCTACTTGTCTTTACGTAAACCTTCCCATCTCCCGAATAAGAGTGTTCAGGAAACGCTCCTCAGAAGTTCGTAGGCTATGACATAAAACCGGAAAAACAGATCGTTTGTGAGACTAGACTTCATAACAACAAGTATGGATGCCCGCAGGGACCTCTTTGCGTTTCTTTGCTTAATCAGATGAATCAGTTATTAGAACTGCTTGCGATGGTTGAACATGAGCGAGAATTTATCGGGTGATGTTTATAATTGTAAGCTATAATTGATCGCAATGCAAATGTTAGAATGGGTGTTAAGTTCGCCTCTTAGTGCTTGCTGCAAGTTCACTTTAGTCTTTCAATGAAATGGGCATCCATTGTTGTGACGTGAAAACTCAGACCCAACAGAGTGTTCAGAGCACTTTCCTCCGAGCTTAGGGTCCAAACCTCCGAACTTCCCGGAAACTCCGAGCGTTTGGAAGGCGGCATGTGACCCATGGACCGGACCGTAATATATCGCGTATGCCTACGCGGAATGTCCGACGGCGCTAACCCACAAGGAGCGGTGTCTGCCTGCAGCCAGTATTGCCCGATTGGGCGGGAAATCTGGCCTAATCTGGCAACACTGCTTCCTGGTGGCTGCCTGCGAGAGTTCACCGCCGACACTTTTGATGCTGACCAGGAGGCGGCGCTGCTAATATTACATTCCAGCGCTTTGGGAGATTCTGAATATCCAAGTTCGCGCTGGTAATTACAGCCATGCATTTAGTATCTTTCTGTAAGATGTAATATGCAGAACTGTCTGCACATCACAAGAAGGCCCACAAACAATGGACACTTAATGTAATGCACCTAAATCATAGTTTCATGCAATCTTGGACCAATCACATCGTTTTCACTAAATTGTAACTACGGCAGAATAAATCTCCCAACGCATTTCCCGTATCCCACAGGATTCGAACGCGTCGTCCAAGCAACACCCATCGGGGAGAGGAAAACGGACGTGACGTAGTAGGAACCAAAGCATCTGCCTCGGCAGATGAGGTATGGAAGTGGTTTGTAAACACTTTTAAAACCACCCGTCGGACGTTACTTGTTCCCCAGACATCAGGAGACCCTGGCCCGCTGAGCCGTCCTCAGCGGACGGAGGAGGGACGTTTGATTGACGTCCAGGAGAGAAACGTGCCTGAGTTGAGCCGGCGGGATGGAAGGTAACGTGGCACTCACTGCAGCGCAAACATGACAGTAACCTGCTGTTGTCATCTACAAATATAGTACTATTATTATTTGTATCATCCATTTAGTATGTATTTACGCTGGTTTATTAAAGACCTACTGTACTATGTCTGTATGTGTGTCAGTTTGGGAGGGGTAGGTAAGGGTCAGTTAGTTAGGGTTAGGGTCAGTAATTTAGGGGTAGAGTTAGGTTAGGGTCAGTTATTAAGGGGTAAGGGTTAGGTGAGGGACCTGTAGGTAGTGTTAGGGTTAATGAGGGCTAGAGTTGCTGTTGCGTTATGATCCCATTCTTGTCCCTACTCCCAGACCAATCACCATCATCGGAGAGCAGGAAATGCAGTGCGGTGACAGGAAGTGGGCGGAAGCTGAAGGACAACGCCGCCGACTGGCACAACCTGATCCTCCGCTGGGAGAAGCTCAACGACGATGGCTCGAGCGTGGCCGAGAAGATCGTCAACCAGCGGCTCAAACGGTGCGTCCGGTCTCATCCTCAGCGCTCCAGCGCCCTGGAGATGGGATACCCATCACCCTTAAAGTTCCCACCCTTAAGATTAGCCGTAACAAGCCGTTTTGGAAAATCTGCCTCTAGCGATATCACAAGTGGGCGTGTCCACCTAGATGTGTGACGGATAGATGAGCAACGTTCGCTACGGTCCACTGGGCAGGCTGGTGGGCTGATCTATCCGTCACACATCTAGGTGGACACGCCCACTTGTGATGTCAGAGCAGGCTGATTTAAAAAAGCGGCTTTTAACGGCTAATCAAACACACTGATATAATATGGGACCTTTGATCACAGGGCCGAACCCATACCCTTCACCCACGCACACACCACTACACACTAACACACCACTACAAACTAACACACCACTACACACTAACACACCACTACACACTAACACACCACTACACACTAACACACCACTACACACAAACACACTAACACACCACTACACACTAACACACCACTACACACAAACACACTAACACACCACTACACACTAACACACTAACACACCACTACACACTAACACACCACTACACACAAACACACTAACACACCACTACACACTAACACACTAACACACCACTACACACTAACACACCACTACACACAAACACACTAACACACCACTACACACTAACACACCACTAACACACCACTACACACTAACACACCACTACACACTAACACACCACTACACACAAACACACTAACACACCACTACACACTAACACACCACTACACACTAACACACCACTACACACAAACACACTAACACACCACTACACACTAACACACCACTACACACTAACACACCACTAACACACCACTACACACAAACGCACCACGACACACTAACACACCACGACACACTAACACACCACTAACAAACCACTACACACTAACACACCACTACACACAAACGCAACACACCACTACACACTAACACACCACTAACACACCACTACACACTAACACACCACTACACACTAACACACCACTACACACTAACACACCACTACACACTAACACACCACTAACACACCACTACACACTAACACACCACTACACACTAACACACCACTACACACTAACACACCACTAACACACCACTACACACTAACACACCACTACACACAAACGCACCACGACACACTAACACACCACTACACACTAACACACCACTACACACTAACACACCACTAACACACCACTACACACTAACACACCACTACACACTAACACACCACTACACACAAACGCACCACGACACACTAACACATCAACACACCACTACACACTAACACACCACTACACACTAACACACCACTACACACTAACACACCACTAACACACCACTACACACAAACGCACCACGACACACTAACACACCACTACACACTAACACACCACTAACACACCACTACACACTAACACGACACACTAACACACCACTACACACTAACACACCACTACACACAAACGCACCACGACACACTAACACACCACTACACACTAACACGACACACTAACACATCAACACACCACTACACACTAACGACCACCCGTGCCCCCCCCCCCCCAGGTCTCCAGGTGAGGGCGCTGCCCCCCCCACCTCCGGCCGTCTCCTGGAGCAGGAGTGCTCCAAGCTTGTGGGTGTGGTCAGCAAGATGGTGGGTACAGTTACCCATCACGTTTACATCCAGAGCGACCATTCCACGACCATTCATTCACACGTTCACACCCCGACGGCGGAGCCCACCACGCGGGGCGACAGCCGGTCAGGGTGAGGCGCTCGACGTTCGGCTAGGAGGAGCTGGGGCGTCGAACTAGCGACCTGCTCTTAACTCCCGAGCTACTGTCGCCCTCACCGTCACGTGCGTGGTTTAGCACGGCTTCGTTCTGGAGTCCCTTGCAATGCAGCGGTGGGCGACATTGAACACAAACAGACTATAGAACATAGAACATAGAATAGAAATCAAATGAAATAGAAATAATATTATGCACGAGAACTCTAGTTGAGGAGTGCCCTGCAGGAAGCTGGTTGTTGACGAGCCCGAGGCGTGGTGATGAAGTACCGCGTCTGTCCACCAGGCGTCCATCGTCGCCAAGATGGAGCGCCTGGCCTCGTCCGAGAGGGGGGTCCTGGTGCTGGAGGCCTTCCAGAGGGGCGCGGCCGGCGGCAGGGGGGGCCCACTGTTCCACAGCTGGCCAACGCAGCTGTTCGGTGGGTTTTCCTCACTAGATCAAAATACTGAAAATGTATCTCTATACGCGATACGTTTTGTCTGTACCACACAGATGAGACTTAATACCTACCTTCACAGCTAGCTGCTCAGTGTCGTATTTTACATTGATCACAATATTAAAAATAGAGAATGCTTTGCTACCATCTCAATATAGAGGCAATATATGGAAAGGTCTGGCTACACTACAGACATGGCCTCTAGCGGGCCAATGACGTAAAGTAGTAGCAGCTTGTTGTTAGACCAACAACGTGTTCCAACTTTGAATATATTTTCGTGTCAACTCGGGTCCCTCTAGTGGAGCAGTCAGAAGGCCTGCTGGAGGGCTACCAGAAGGAGCTGGCTCTGAAGCAGAGGGTGGTGCAGGAGCTGGCCCACACCGGGCCCCAGGACCTGTGCATGGTGTACCTCTCCTGTTGGCTGCACCAGCCCTACATCCCCGCAGACAGCAGGCTGCCTCTGGAGGCCCTGCTGCTGGAGACTGGCCACAGAACCCTGTGGATATAGGTGGGTGTACTACAGACCTCACCCCTGAAGGCTTTTAGTAGCACTCTGTAGTGACGACAACCCTTTATGATTCACACAAGTTTATTAGAACAGGAGAATCCCTCAACAGATTATAAAACGGTTGTACAGCTTCACAATGAATAAAATAACACCATCTGCCTCTTTTCTTGTCCAATGTTGCATCCTTTCCCATGTGTAGTACAAACCCCGGTTACATGTGGACACTTACAAGGTCTTTTATTATAAAAAAGTAATAAAATAGTGCAGCTTTTTTTTAAAGATCCTTTTCATATGTATCTACATATAAACATCACAACCAACTAAACAATTCATATTGGAAAGGAAATACTAATTCTCTATATATAGATAGGAAAACATTGAAAAATGTTTACAAATTTACAAAGCATACTGGGCGCACCGAAACACCTGAAACACAAGTATTGGCACCGTTTGCCTGGTAACCAGATCACCACGGTACGCTGGTTGCCCGGTAACCAGATAACCACGGTATGCAAGTGAGCTGGCAACCAGGTCACTGTCATACGGTAACTATCTGGCAACCAGGTAACAGCCGTACAACAGTTACCTAGCAACCGCCACACACCAGTTTCCTAGCAACCAGGTAACCACCATACACTAATTACCTGGCAACCGTGTAGCCGCCGCACACTATTTAGCTGTCAACCGCCGTGCGCTAGTTGGCTAACCTGCTACCTGTGTTCTGAGTGAACTACTGTACAAGAAGGCTGGATGGAGCGCGGGGAACAGGAGACCTGGGAAGAACCAACACAAGCCCAGGAAGTCTGGTTCTGTAGAACTTGAGAGAAGGGAATTTAACTGATTTAATTGGTTGAACTTTTCCTGGAAGTGGATCATTTGCATTTATACACATGGTAGGGGTTGACCTCCAACCCCACGGGTCACCTCGTCCGACCCTCAATCCAACCTTCCAATGGGAGGACAGCGTCTCCGCCTCCCGCCCCGGATCAATCTGCTAGTTTGGATCCAAGGCGTCCACTTGTGTGTGGATGAGTTCTTCCTATCCACTCAGAGCTGGTCCGGGCCGGCTCAGAGCTGGTCCGGGCCGGCTCAGAGCTGGTCCGGGCCGGCTCAGAGCTCTTCCGGGTCAGAGCTGGTCAGAACCGGTCCGGGTCAGAGCTGGTCAGAACCGGTCCGGGTCAGAGCTGGTCTGGTCCGGGTCAGGGCTGGTCAGAACCGGTCCGGGTCAGAGCTGGTCAGAACCGGTCCGGGTCAGAGCTGGTCTGGTCCGGGTCAGGGCTGGTCAGAACCGGTCCGGGTCAGAGCTGGTCAGAACCGGTCCGGGTCAGAGCTGGTCTGGGTCAGAGCTTGTCAGAACCGGTCCGTGTCAGAGCTGGTCCGGGTCAGAGCTGGTCCGGGTCAGAGCTGGTCCGGGTCAGAGCTGGTCCGGGTCAGAGCTGGTCCGGGTCAGAGCTGGTCAGAACCGGTCCGTGTCAGAGCTGGTCCGGGTCAGAGCTGGTCAGAGCTGGTCCGGGTCAGAGCTGGTCAGAACCGGTCCGGGTCAGAGCTAGGCTCTGCTCTCCTCTGAGCCCTCGATGCCCAGCAGGGCCTGGACCGCCTCTAGCGGGACCCCCTCTGGGGTCTGGATGTGCATGGTGGTCCCGTCGGGCCCCTCCACGATTACGATCTGGTCTGGAGCCCCGGGCCCCTGCTCCACCCCCCCCTCCAACCCCAGGGGGGCGGCGGGGGGGACAGAGTCCTCTTTGACGCTGGCTGGAGTCGGGGTGGTAACCGTGGCGACGCTCTGCTGAGTGACGGCTGGGGTCGGCGCGGAGACCCTGGCGACAATCTGAGTGATGGGTAGAGTCGAGGCGGCGACCGTGGCGACGGCTTGAGTGACGGCTGGAGTGGGGCCGGTAACCGTGGCAACAGCCGGCTGTGGCCCTGCACCGGTCTCCGGGTGCATCAGTGGGGGCGCGTCCCCGGGGGCCGCCCCGGTGTCCATGGGCTCCCCCTCGCTGTCGGGGGCCAGGCTGTTTGACAGGTGGTCCTGGATCAGCTCCATGGGGGTGATGGAGCTCAGGAGGGAGGAGGAGGTCAGGGAGGTGGGCGAGGGAGTGATGGAGGTCAGAGAGGAGGAGGAGGGAGTGATGGAGGTCAGGGAGGAGGAGGAGGGAGTGATGGAGGTCAGAGAGGAGGAGGTCAGGGAGGTGGAGGTCAGAGAGGAGGAGGAGGGAGTGATGGAGGTCAGAGAGGAGGTGGTCAGGGAGGTGGAGGTCAGAGAGGAGGAGGAGGGAGTGATGGAGGTCAGAGAGGAGGAGGAGGAGGGAGTGATGGAGGTCAGAGAGGAGGAGGAGGTCAGGGAGGTGGAGGGAGTAAGGGTCTGGGGAGGCGTAGGAAGCAGCAGGGTGGAGGAGCTGGAACAAAGAGAAACATGACGGTGTTACTAAACCGCTAAACGCTGCAACGGTTCTCAAATTAAATGAGGTTCTATCCGAGGTCATCTCCGTCACATGGAGGTCTGAGAGAGGAGTCATCTCCGTCACGTGGAGGTCTGAGAGAGGAGTCATCTCCGTCACGTGGAGGTCTGAGAGAGGAGTCATCTCCGTCACGTGGAGGTCTGAGAGAGGAGTCATCTCCGTCACGTGGAGGTCTGAGAGAGGAGTCATCTCCGTCACGTGGAGGTCTGAGAGAAGAGTCATCTCCGTCACGTGGAGGTCTGAGAGAGGAGTCATCTCCGTCACATGGAGGTGTGAGAGAGGAGTCATCTCCGTCACATGGAGGTGTGAGAGAGGAGTCATCTCCGTCACATGGAGGTGTGAGAGAGGAGTCATCTCCGTCACATGGAGGTCTGAGAGAGGAGTAATCTCCGTCACATGGAGGTGTGAGAGAGGAGTCATCTCCGTCACATGGAGGTGTGAGAGAGGAGTCATCTCCGTCACATGGAGGTCTGAGAGAGGAGTCATCTCCGTCACATGGAGGTCTGAGAGAGGAGTCATCTCCGTCACATGGAGGCGGTAGCTACCTGGAGGAGGGCGTGGAGGGGGTGGGGGGGAGAACCCTGGTTCCAACTGTAACTGAAGAAGACAAAAGTACATGATGTGAAAATACCATATTACATTTTTCTAATCCGAACTCAAACTATCGAAGAACCCCAACTCCTCTACCCCAAAGAAAACCTTACCCAATCTCATCAGAACCCCTTAACGTTAACCTCATCAGAACCCCTTAACCTTAACAGAACTAGGGGTGTGAACGGTTACAAAAAAATTGTAAACGGTTACACAACCCCTTTTCTTCCATGTACACGGTTAACCGCTTTTTTTATTAATTAATGATTGTTGTTTTTTTTAGAGTGGACCGCAGTCGCGCTATAGGGGGATAATTTGTTTATCAACGCGGCGGACGCGCGAGCAGAATGATCGCAAAAAGAAAATTTGTTTGACCGGTTGCCATGGTTATCTCCGTGTGGTTAATTTGCAGTTGCGGTGTTAATTAGGATGTTGTCAGCTTACTGTTACATTAAACTGTAATCAGAAAACGGTTATATGCTAAAGACCCTAGAGTATCTGTGGTATAAAGACTGGGAAGAATTTCGAATTATAAATATGTAAACTTTATGTTGAAATTATGGACCGTCGCGATTCCCATTGAAACAATGGCGCGGTGATTTATTTTTCTTTTTTACGTTTTTTTTTCTGTGGTGCAGTCTGTGGTGAAGCAGTCTGTGGTGAAGGCGAGAGAGTAGCCAGCATTCTCTGGTTGAATCAGGGCTTTTATCTTGTCCACAATCTTGTGGTAAACTGATTGCAGCTTCTCAGTTCGGTAATACTTCTCACTTTTCAGTGCATATCGTGGCTCTGCTGCAGCCATGAGGCGCTTAAAGCCAACATCAGACACCACCGTGAACGGCTGGTTGTCAGTGACCATCATTTCTATGACTAGTTTGTCCATTAGTTTCGACCTGTCATCTGAGTTTGCCCACTTTCTTTGTTTCTGAAACATGTCCTCTATTGTTGGCTGAGATGAAGTTGCCTCATCCTGATGAGATTCAGATTCCCGTTTCTTCTGTGCTGTTTCATACAACTCCGGGTGATGAATCCTAAGATGGCATCACAGGTTTGAGGTATTTTTGTTTTTCCCCGTTATTGCTCCCACACCTTCATTGCATGTATTAGACTGCCTTCCCTGGTGTTGGTTGAGTGTAATACTTCAAAACTGCACTTTTAGACTTAAGTCTATCCATCTACTATAAGGGTTTGAAAAAACGAGAGAGTTAAAAGTGGGGCCACATGCTGACATTTGCTCAGCTCATCATGCTTAATTTACTACAGCATTTGGGAAGCCTGTAGTTGACTTTATTATGTAAATGTTATATTTTAACAACATGTGATAGCAGGGACCCTGTCATTCAAAACTAGGCTGCTACATTAATGACGATTAATGTAACTATAGCTGAAAAAATAGTACAATAGCAATAGGAGAGACTATTCATCCCTGAACACCATGCAGTTCATGTAGGCTTCATAATGCAGTTACATTATGTATTAAGTCTTGAACAGCAATATCCTGCTCCTCTCCACAAAATACTTTCAAAGACAGCCTCAGGACACATGATATATCTCACAATGTGTCATTTTCTGCTGCTTGGGATCTCTCAATCAACACAGACAAAAAGTAAAGTAAAATAACTTGGCAGTTTAACAGCCATTATTGCCCCACAATTTTCTCTCAGACAGACGGTGCTTTGCTGTCAGTTTCTGCAGCGTCTCATGTGACACACACACACACACAATTCTCTAGCCATCCCCTCATCGTGCTTCCCTGCAATAAAACTGAATTTTACTCTCTCACACACACACACACTTCTTACTTTTATCACTGACTATTTCCCTATCAATATTATCAGCAACCTTGTTTCAAGTGATTAAACCATTAAAAACACTAAATAGCCTACAGCATCTTCACTTTAATAATCAGTGTTTATCATAGGAACAGACAGCTGCTGCTAACGTATTGGGCCTCACAGTAACGTTAGTAGTCGTGAGTTGTAGAGTTTCGCTACAGTCTGCTGAGCGTCTAGAGCCAGAGAAGGAGAAAGCAGACCGCTGGGCTAACGTTACGCTAAAAGCTAATCAGCCTTCACCTTAAAGCCTAAGGGCTCGAGGGGTCTCCGTTGTTACGCAGTTGAATAGCGCATTACGCAGTTGTAGAAGTATAACCACCGCTTAACGTGCTTCCCTGCAATAAAACTGGACTGAATTGAGTTTATTAGGTTTTTACTCTCTCACTCACACAGACTTCTACTATCACAGACTATTTCCATATCGATATTATCAGCAACCTTGTTTCCAGCGATTAACAGGCTTGCCTGGACGGACTGCAAGCGAGCAGAGCTGCCGCTTATGTTTATATAACGTTAATGGGCTCACAGTAATGTTAATGTTATTGTAGTTGTGAGTTGTAGAGGACTGGGATGTTTGTTACAATTTCGGGAGAGTTTGCTGCCTTAACTTACCTAACCAAACCAGACAAAACCTTTTCTCTTCTCCTCCGTGTGTGTGAGCACTGTGCATGCAAATCTTTCATTGCTGATTGGGGCTGTTACCCCAACCAACTGCCATCTGACGGTTGGTTGTGTAGTGTCATGTAGTGTAGTGTCGTGTAGCGTTGTGTAGCCGGTACCTTTGGTGGGGTTCTCTATTCCATTCTGCTGGACAGGAACTATGATCTCCCTCTTGAACCTCTTGGACGGGGGGAGCATCTTGGTGTTCTGGAACCAAGGGAAGAAATGATCACCCCTGATTCCAGGACACTAGTGGTATATTCTCAAGTATTGAGGAGATAGAAGAGGAGGGATTTCTACGATGTATTTACAGATTACAGTATTTAGATGTAGAAGAGGGTAAATGCTACAATAACTGACCAACTGTTTTCGTTTTAGTTCAGCGGACAATAGGTAGGCATGAGATGGATTACCATATTATATTCATTGTACAACGTGTGAAATATTTGTGGATGTAGATTACTTCCATATTTACCTCCATGTAGCGTATGTTCTTGGTTGCCAGGTTGGATGAGCTTTGAGCTGAACCGGGGACCACTTTGAGCTTGTTCACCTCGTCGAAGATCCCCAGTGATTTAGCGACCTGTAGTACAAGCATTCATTATGATGCGATATAAAGTCTGCCACGCAGCCGTAGGAAAAGACAAGGAGCATTTCTAATCATTGTAAAGAAAAACAAGGTTTTAACCCAATCTTTCAACCAAAGAATTGCCAATCTTAACTAACTGGGTTCACAACCTATATCCTAGAGGTACAGTGGGGCAAAAAAGTATTTAGTCAGCCACCAATTGTGCAAGTTCTCCCACTTAAAAAGATGAGAGAGGCCTGTAATTTTTATCATAGGTATACCTCAGCTATGAGAGACAAAATGAAAAAAAAAAATCTAGAAAATCACATTGTCTGATTTTTCAAGAATTTATTTGCAAATTATGGGGGAAAATAAGTATTTGGTCAATAACAATAGGTCATCTCAATACTTTGTTACATGCCCTTTGTTGGCAATGACAGAGGTCAAACGTTTTCTGTAAGTCTTTACAAGGTTTTCACACACTATTTTGGCTATTTTGGTATTTTGGCCCATTCCTCCATGCAGATCTCCTCTAGAGCAGTGATGTCTTTGGGCCTTCGCTGGGCAACACAGACTTTCAACTCCCTCCAAAGATTTTCTATGGGGTTGAGATCTGGAGACTGGCTAGGCCACTCCAGGACCTTGAAATGCTTCTTACGAAGCCACTCCTTCGTTGCCCGGGCGGTGTGTTTGGGGTCATTGTCATGCTGAAAGACCCAGCCACGTTTCATCTTCAGTGCCCTTGCTGATGGAAGGAGGTTTTCACTCAAAATCTCACGATACATGGCCCCATTCATTCTTTCCGTCACACGGATCAGACGTCCTGGTCCCTTGGCAGAAAAACAGCCCCAAAGCATGATGTTTCCACCCCCATGCTTCACTGTAGGTATGGTGTTCTTTGGATGCAACTCAGCATTCTTTCTCCTCCAAACATGACAAGTTGAGTTTTTACCATAAAGTTCTATTTTGGTTTCATCTGACCATATGACATTCTCCCAATCCTGTTCTGGATCATCCAAATGCTCTCTAGCAAACTTCAAACGGGCCCGGACATGCAGTGGCTTTAGCAGGGGGACACGTCTGGCACTGCAGGATTTGAGTCCCTGGCGGCGTAGTGTGTTAGTGATGGTAGCCTTTGTTACTTTGGTCCCAGCTCTCTGGAGGTTATTCACTAGGTCCCCCCGTGTGGTTCTGGGATTTTTGTTCACCGTTCTTGTGATCATTTTGACCCCACAGGGTGAGATCTTGCATGCAGCCCCAGATCGAGGGAGATTTTCAGTGGTCTTGTATGTATTCCATTTCCTAATAATTGCTCCCACAGTTGATTTCTTCACACCAAGCTGCTTACCTATTGCAGATTCAGACTTCCCAGCCTGGTGCAGGTCTACAATTGTGTTTCTGGTGTCCTTTGACAGCTCTTTGGTCTTGGCCATAGTGGAGTTTGGAGTGTGACTGTTTGAGGTTGTGGACAGGTGTCTTTTATACTGATAAGGAGTTCAAACAGGTGCCATTAATACAGGTAACGAGTGGAGGACAGAGGAGCCTCTTAAAGAATAAGTTACAGGTCTGTGACAGCCAGAAATCTTGCTGGTTTGTAGGTGACCAAATACTTATTTTCCACCATAATTTGCAAATAAATTCTTAAAAAATCAGACAATGTGATTTTCTGGATTTTTTTTTTTTTTTCATTTTGTCTCTCATAGCTGAGGTTTACCTATGATGAAAATTACAGGCCTCTCTCGTCTTTTTAAGTGGGAGAACTTGCACAATTGGTGACTGACTAAATACTTTTTTGCCCCACTGTATATATATTATATTAAAGGTTTACCCCTACATTAAAAGCATACTCCTATAATAAAGGCTTGCCGCTATTCCAAAAGCAGTCCCATATATATTAAAAGCGTACCTCTATATTAAAGTTGTACATCTATATTAAAAGCTTGACTCTATATTAAAAGCGTCCCTTTATATTAAAAGCGTACGTCCATATTAAAAGCATACCTGCATATTAAAGGCGTCCCTTTATATTAAACGCATACCTCTACATTAAATGTGTACCTTTATTTTGAAAGCGTACCTCTATATTAAAGGCATCCCTTTATATTAAAGCCCTACCTCTATATTAAAACCGTACCTATATATTAAAAGAGTACCTCTATATTGAATGTGAACCTCTATTTTGAAAGCGCTCTGCGTACCTCTATATTAAAAGCGTAGCTCCATATTAAAGGCGTCCCTTTATATTAAAGCCATACCTCTATATTAAATGTGTACCTCTATATTAAATGTGTACCTTTATTTTGAAAGCGTACCTCTATATTGCGGACTTCCAGGGCCGTGTTCATGCCCTGGGGGTTGCAGATGTACTCCTGGGCCATCTTGCGGACCTGCCCTTGTAAAGACTCGAACTCCCGGTACACGTCAGGGAAATGGGGCTTGGCAGGACCCTTCTCAACCTGCAGCGACACACAACCACAACACGCACTTTGTTACCTTAGAGTAGACAATCCCCTATCTGCTCCTTACAGACGTACTCACTGTTCAGTTTGCTCAAAAGAGCGTCTGCCAAATGACTCTATATTTGGGAATAGTAATACTAGCTATTGTAATATTTGTAAATAGTAATAGTAATCATAAGTAAATAGTAAAAGTACTAATAGTAATCATCAGTAAATAGTAAAAGTAGTAAAAAGTAATCATCAGTAAATAGTAAAAGTAGTAAAAAGTAATCATCAGTAAATAGTAAAAGTAATAAATAGTGATAGTAATCATTACTAATGAGTCAGTAGTACTAATGAGTCAGTAGTACTAATGAGTCAGTGGTGCTAATGAGTCAGTGGTGCTAATGAGTCAGTGGTGCTAATGAGTCAGTGGTGCTGGTTCTCAGTGGCTGTACCTTGGCCAGCAGCAGCTCCCAGAGGGTCAGGGCTTTGGCCAGACGGGGCAGGACCACCTCCAGCAGCTCCTGGTCCTCACATTGCTCCACCAGCTACACACACACACACACACACACACACACACATATATATACACTTAATGTACACACCAATGGACCTTCAGTAAAACACACACACATAAAGAGGATAACAAACCTCTTGCAATCTCTCTTCTCTCCGCCAGACAGACAGACAGACAGACAGACAGACAGACAGACAGACAGACAGACAGACAGACAGACAGACAGACAGACAGACCTCTTGCAGTCTCTCTTTCCTCCTCTCCGTCTGTTGCTCTAAGCTGGCTCTGGCGCCCCCCAGCTTTGGAGGTCTGCCTCTGCGACCCCGCCTGCCTGGGACGCCCACCAGCACCTGGGGGACAGGACACCTTCATGACCACCATGGCACTCAAAGAACCGCAAGGCCTTGTTCACACTACGAGCGTCCGTCCGTCCGTCCGTCCGTCCGTCCGTCGACGGATGTCCGAGGGCGTGCCTGCCCTATAGGGGACTAGTCTTCGTAGACGCATACTGCAGCCAAACAAATCGCTTCCCGCTACAAAGAGGGATGTGTGGATGTAAATACTAAAAGGTGACGCAAACAACAGGTGACTAAAAACAATCCCATCATTCCACATTTCCTTAAAAAATATAAACGGCCGGATTTTTCCTGCTTCTTATTGCAAAATGGATCCAGTAGACGCGTGGAGTGGATCTGATTGGCCGACGGATCTGGGGCTGCCTGAAAGGGCCACGGAGCTGAATGGACGGACGGACGGACCCACAATGCATTTTGCGCGCGCCCCATGCAAAGTCAATGAGATCCGACGACGGACGGAGGTAGTGTGAATGGGCCCTAGTAACCCCCATAATGCATGGACCTCGGGCCGAGACTCTCACATGGGGGATTAAAAGCATATTTTAGAATGGGGTACACAACACTCATACGCACACCATGGGTGGGGGGGGGGGGGGGGGTTAAGGGTGACACGTTATACCACCAGGTGTGTGTGTGTGTGTGTGGTTAGCCGTTACAAGCCGTTTTGAAAACCTGCGTGTTCTGACATCACTAGTGGGACATCACTAGTGATGTCCCACTAGTGATGTCAGAACACGCAGGTTTTCAAAACGGCTTGTAACGGCTAACCACACACACACACACCTGGTGGTATAACGTGTCCCCTTTAACACAACTCTGACACACACACCTTGGGTGGGGGTCCGGCAGGGCGGCCCCTGCCTCTGCCACGGCCCCGTCCCCGTCCGCGGCCCCTGGGTCGTCCCGGGCCCCTGGACTGGACCCCCCTGAGGCCCACAGCTGCGGCCGGGCCCCCGTCACTCTGGGGAGGAGAAGCAGGCGTCAGGACACTTCATTGGTGCACAGCAAGAGACCCCGCCCCCCCCCCCCGTCTGGACCCTCCGCTGCCTTTAAATGGATGGACACTCGGGGTCCCACTCAGGTCCTGTTCGACCGCTGAATCAAACCCCATTTTTACTTCAGTTTGTATTTATTTATCACCATTGATTATTTTCTTTATGTAAATGTACGCATTCCACCGTGAAGCACTTTTGAGAGGAGATAAGACAGAAAGACAGTAGAAGGACGGACAGACAGACAGCAGAAGGTGGAGTGAGACAGACAGTAGAAGGTGGAGCGAGACAGACAGAAGGACGAGGAGACAGACAGTAGAAGGTGGAGCAGACAAACAGTAGAAGGTGGAGCAGACAGACAGAAGGTGGAGCAGACAGACAGTAGAAGGTGGAGAGAGACAGACGGTACGAGGTGGAGCAGACCTTTATCGATGCGTCGTCGTCGGCATCTTCCTCCTCCTCCTCATCCTCCTCCTCCTTCTTCTTCTCCTCCTTCTTCTTCTCCTCCCCTTTCTCCTCCTCCTTGGGGAGGGAGTCTCCGTCCTCCTCCACCTCCTCCTTGCTGTCGGGGCGGGGCCCGGCCGGCTCCTGGGCGGCGCCGGCCGGGGGCGCGGCCGCTGCCGGGGCGGTGCTGGGGAGGGGTACAGGCACTCCGTGGGTGGGGTTCAGCTTGAAGTGGCGGTTGAGCCCCCCGTGGCCGATGTAGGCCTTGTCGCAGCTCTTGCACTGGAAGGCCTTGGACTTGTGTCCGCTGCCGGAGGAGGGGGCTCCCTCGCGGCCCTCCTCGCCCTCCTCCTCCACGCTCATCTCAGAGTAGTCGTCCGAGTCCGAGGGGTGGCTCTCGGCCAGGTCCTCGTTCTTGATGAACTTGTAGTCCTTGGCTTTGTACTTGGGGGGCCGGGAGACGCGCCCCGACCGCGTCTGCACCTTCAGCGGCTTCTTCTCGCGGCTCTTGCTCTTCTTCTCCCGCTCCTTCACCTTCTCTTTGGCCGGCGGCGGCAGCGTCGGAGGGGGGCGGGCGCTCGCCACGACGGCGGTGGGGGTCGCGCCCGCCGCCGCCGTCGCCACAGCCGTCGGCGCGGCAACCGCCACGGGAGACTTGGCGGGACATTTGATGGCGACCGTCTTCCCGTTGGTCGGAGACTTGACGGCGGGGAGGGTGGAAGTGGGCGTGGTCTTCAGGAGGCGTACGGGGGAGGGGACCGCCTTGGTGACCGTCATGGCGACCTGGGCTTGCGTGCCGGTGATCTTGTGCACGGGGAGGGTGAGTGTGGTGGTAGTCTGCCCCGCCATCTTCTGCAGCATGGGCACCAGGGAGCCCACCACGGGGTTGGGGCCCTGAAGCAGCAGCTGGATGGGCGGTTCCCCGGGGTTCTGCTGCAGGTAGAACTGCTGGCCCTGCTGGGCCACTATTGGCTGGATGTGGATGATCTGGGAGCTGCTCACGCTGCCGTTGGCTGAGACCTTGATGTGCTGCTGATTGACAGCCATGTTGTTCTGCTGGGGGAAGGTGATGGTGGTCATGGGCTTCAACTCCTGTTTGGGAGGAACCTGGATCTGGATTCTGATTGGCTCAGGCTGGAGACGCAAAAAAAACCTTCATTTATGAGTGTAAGAGCCAATTTTAGTTTATTTTCAATTTGTAAAGGTGTGTTATTTTTAGTGCTATATCTATAAGTAAGGAATCGTTTTGAATAATACTTAATATGTTTTAGTTTTGCGTTTAGTCAGTTTGCGTTGTCTATTGTTGTTTTACGACCGATTACTGCCGTAACTGGTGGTTCTGCGCCTGACTGTTAGAGTAATGTTTCTATGTTGGTTTTTTGAGAACGGAGAAGTTGGTAGGTGTGGATCGAAATAAGTTTTTGACCGTCGTCGTCGTGTTTCCATGGCATGTTCTATTGGATGAACATGTAAAAGCAAAAGGGATCGTAACTTTGAACATCTATTCGGTATTGGACCGAAGAACATGTAAACTTGGATTACCTGATGTTTTTGTTTTTTTTGGATAAATAAACCCTGCACAAGTTATCCTGCTTCCTCGTGAGTTCTATGGGTTCTTTTGGAATACAATTGGATACGACACACGCGTCAAAGCATCGAATTACAACAACCTACCAACTATATGGCCTTTATGGTTAGTCGGCCATAACAATGAGTATATATGACTTATTTGAATAGACTTTGAATATATGATTGAACATCTGTCCACCATTATGAATGCATTCTAACCCCATCACACCCTGGCCCCTACATCAGAGAAAGGAAAGACCCAGCACGGCACAATACAATGTATGATTGATATGTTTATGCACCTGTACAGTAGTCTAGTAACGTTTGAGCGTATAGGATGGTGTGTAAACTCTACTGTACTATACACATTATAAATATAGGACAGTGGGTCAACTGTAGGATAGTATTTATATAGTACGTAAACTCTAGGATAGGATAAAACAAATACTAGTTGACTCTGACCTTCTTTGGAGACAGTCTGACGGTATTGCTGGACTGTATTGCCACCTGCTTGGCCACGTTCTTCAGCTGCTGCGACGCGTGGACCTGCTGCTTCGCCCCGCTTCCCGCCGCTTCCACCGGGTTGGCTTTCAGCGTGAACAGCCCACCGGCTTCCCCGGCCACCCCCGGCTGCTCCGCCGGCTTGGCGGCTACCGCCTTCGGCTGGGCCGGGACGGGCGGGCTCTGCTGCAGCTGGGATTTGGTCACTTGGTCAATAACTTGCTGGAGTTCACTGGGCGCCAGGGTCGCGAACTGCGTGCTACTCGCAGGGATTGTTTTGATGATCTGGTTGTCAAACAGGCGGGCTGCCTCGCTGTCCGAGACCTGGACGATCTGCTGTTTGGTCAACTGCTCCACCAAAGCCTGATGCTCTTCGGCTGTCAGACCCGATCCCTCCACGAAGCTCCCGTCCGGCTGGACGTATATGATGGTGGTGTTGGAGGACAGCGCGTTGACTATGTCGGCACTGACCGTAGTGTACTCCGTGGAGGTGCCGGCGTACACCGCCTGTTCCACCTGGCCGCCGTCCACGGTGTGTGTGACTATGGAACCATCGTCCACGCTGTGTGTGACTATGGAACCATCGTCCACGCTGTGTGTTACTAGTGAACCGTCGTCCACGCTGTGTGTTACTAGTGAACCGTCGTCCACGCTGTGTGTTACTAGTGAACCGTCGTCCACGCTGTGTGTGACTATTGAACCATCTTCCACGCTGTGCGTGACTAGTGAACCATCTTCCACGGTGTGCGTGACTATTGAACCATCTTCCACCGTGCGTGAGACTAGTGAACCCTCTCCCACGGTGTGTGTGACTATGGAACCATCGTCCACGCTGGTTGTGACGAGGGGGCTCTCTCCCTCCGTCTTGGCGGTGCAGCTCTGCAGGAAGTCCGTCAAGCCCTCAGCAACTGTCACTCCCGCGGTAATTTGGCTCTTCTCGGTCGGGTCATCCGAGGGACCTTCGGTCGAGTCTATCTGGGGTGCAGGCGGTGGAACACACTCGACATCATGTTCTGCCGCCTCCGCCGAACACAATTTATTCTCCTCCTCGTTGTCCGCCATTTTGGCTCGAGAAGACTAGCCACCAGCGTCACAAGCTAAAAATAATGTGCAATAAACGGAGCCGCTCGATCGATTAGAAAAATGAATTGTAACCAGCAAAAACGTGCTCAAATAAATGTTAGCATTAATAATCGATAAAATAGACGCATTTAATGTTTGAAAACATCAACTTGTAAAATTAAAACACGAAAAGATAACGGACCGCGAAGATTTTTTTACTAGCCTAGCGTTTTCCTTCGACGGAGTCAAGAGAAAATGGTTCCCGGACTGGATCGACAACAAACTGGCCGAGCGGCAGAGATGTGACATGGCTTTGGCTTCACTGCGAGGAATTAGACACTACATACACACGTGGCACGCTATGCTCTAAATCCCTAAATAGATAAGCGTTATAACTACATCGTGAACCTATCTCGACGAATGTGCTGTTATAATTCCATTAGTACAAACAGTACATCCGAGAATACGACAGGCAGTATCGGACAATACGGTCGTCACTCCGTTCCGACTCCACCGCCGGGAATTGCCAACACCAGAGTTATCTCAGTGACGTTGTTTCCGTATCCGGCTATTCATTTTCTCGACTGGGAAAAAAAGTCGTTATTTTTCCTTACTATTATTATCAAGTCACTGCTACCTTTATTTGTTTAAATAACAACAATTTATTCATAATGTATATACAATAAATAAAGTAAAAATATAAATGCGATGAATGAGTCATTCGTTATGTTCTGCCTTCTCATTGGTCGCCAATTGGTGGCGCAGTTCAGCAAGGACGTGCGGTTTGTTGACATCGGAACAGCCTCTGAAACGCTGCAATGTTTGTCTTTCAAGACACAATGTTGAAGCTGAGCAATGTCATCCGTGTCGTTTTGAATCCAAATATCATCCACGGTATCATCCTATTAGAAAGACACATTCTGTAAGTTTGTTTTATATCTGGGTCATTATTGGTAGCGATAAGGGTTTCCTGCTGCTATCCGGGCTAATAACGCTAGCCTTCCGCCCATCCTGTGCCATGCACAGCCCAAAATAATCAAATGTTGTCTTTTAAATTACTCAAATCAACTGTGTATACTGCGTTACTGCGAACTGCACCAGCATGTGTGGTTGATAGATACATGCGTGTCACTCAGAGTAGAATGACATTTTTATAGTGCATAGTTAATATTGATATAACATTATTATACCGGCACAACAACGGAGCATAGTCATCACACAACATGATATGTATAATACAGACATAAGATTGGTTTGTCAATATTCTATTAAAGCTTTTTTTTTATTGTTTAGCACAAGCTATTTAGCTGGCCCTTCCTCACTTTGAGCCATGGCAACGCCGACCCCCCCACAGTCCATCCTGAGGGAGTTCTGCCCTCTGTACTACGTGCTGAACAGCATCCCAGAAAAGGTACCCCCCCCCCCCCCCACACACACACACACACACACACACACACACACGCACACACATCACATACAGATCAGAAGGATTAGTATAGTCATATGAAGGATTGAGATTTTGTATGCCTTAAGAAGATCATTATATTATTTTTAAGGTAAAGGTGATACCTTTACAAATGAATGTCCTCAAAGATGGTCCGTCCCTGGTTGTACCGTGTTCCTGCATGGCTCCAGGTCCAGAAGGGGTTCCGCTCCGTGTTGGTGTACCTGACCGCGCTGGACAGCAGCCGGGACTTCATCGCCGTGGGCAGCAGTATTGGAGTCCTCTACCTGTACTCCCGCAGGCTCAGTCACATGGACAAGCACCACATCAAGGTGAGCTGTCTGTACTGCACACCACATCAAGGTGAGCTGTCTGTACTGCACACCACATCAAGGTGAGCTGTCTGTACTGTATCAGTCACATGGACAAGCACCACATCGAGGTGAGCTGTCTGTACTACACACCACATCAGGGTTAGCTGTCTGTACTGCACACCACATCAAGGTGAGCTGTCTGTACTGTATCAGTCACATGGACAAGCACCACATCAAGGTGAGCTGTCTGTACTGCACACCACATCAAGGTGAGCTGTCTGTACTGCACACCACATCAAGGTGAGCTGTCTGTACTGTATCAGTCACATGGACAAGCACCACATCGAGGTGAGCTGTCTGTACTACACACCACATCAAGGTGAGCTGTCTGTACTGTATCAGTCACATGGACAAGCACCACATCGAGGTGAGCTGTCTGTACTGTACACCACATCAGGGTTAGCTGTCTGTACTGTATCAGTCACATGGACAAGCACCACATCGAGGTGAGCTGTCTGTACTGTACACCACATCAGGGTTAGCTGTCTGTACTGTATCAGTCACATGGACAAGCACCACATCAAGGTGCGTTCGGTTAACCCTAACACTACACTAGAAAATATTGGGATGCTTTCCCTCCAAACCATTAATATATACTGTATATATATATATATATATATATTTTTTAGATGTATAAGGCATTATCATACTGCTACACATCATTCAGAATATCTTGGATATAGGATATTAATTTTATGAATACTTGAATTATAATAATGATATACATATCATATAAACATGAAACTAATTATTTAGAAAAATCATATTTCGAGGCACTGTCAGAATTTCCCCCTGAAATCATCTATATGCTCTTATTCTATATGGTCGCATCTTGTGTGCGTGTGTGTGTGTGTGTGTGTGTGTGTGTGTGTGTGTGTGTGTACAGGGAAAATCTGAAGCTATTACAGCAGTGAAACTCCTCAGCTGTTTTGACGATCTTGTTGCTGTGGGAACGGCATCAGGACGGGTTACGGTGTTCCAGCTCGTCTCTCAACTCCCTGGCCGGAATAAGCAGGTACAGGAAGCGCAGGAGGAGGTCAGGAAGTACAGTGGGTAGGAAAATAAGTACAGGAGGAAGGACAGAAAGTACCGTGGGATGGACAGGAAGTAAGATGGGAAGGAAAGTAAGTACAGTAGGATGGACAGGAAAAACAGTGGGATGGACGGTAAGTAGTGTGGGAAGAACATTAAGTAAGGAAGTTTAGAAGGAAGTACAAGAAGCAGTGCGTTTCAAACTGTGGGTCGAGACCAATAAGCAAGGCAGCACGTGGATGATGTGCGTCATGTCAGTGATGATCCTGAGAATGTTTGAAGTCTCACAAGGGGAATACGAATTACTTACATAGAGAAATGTTTATCATCCCACTTTTAGGAAGTATTTTGTTACTTATTTTACTGCACAAAAATATCGGGTTAGGCCAAAAATGCCTCCATCCGTGGGTCCCAGTCTGGGCCCTGCTAGGCCCAGTAGAGACCAGAGGGTTGGTAGTGCAGTTGCTGGTTGAAGAGGCAGGCTGACCGCTGGCTGTCTCCCCAGCTGCGGCGCTTCGATGTGCTTGGCCTCCACAAGAGCACCGTGACCTGCCTGGCCTGGAGCACCAATGGGGCCAAGCTCTTCTCCGGGGACGACAAGGGCCGGGTGGTCTTCACCGCCCTGGAGCTCGACAAGGTCCAGCCACAACACAGCCGCACACGCACGGGCACACACACACACACACAAACACGCAAAGGGCATGGACGCACACACATGCACGCACGCACGTTACGAACATAGCAAGGTACAAAGCGTCACACAACAACAACGTAATGTAACACAACATAACATAGCACAACGTAACGCAACAGAAACACAACGCAATGTACCACAACGATACACAACATGACTTCACAACAGAAAACAATGCCCATACAATTTGATATACTGTATGACGGCATTATCAAACACACGAAAATATCCATTTTAAATGAGATCCATTTTACCCAAGATCCCAACCATAACGTTTGTGTCTGTCTGTCTGTCTTGTCTGTCTGTCTGTCTGTCTGTCTGTCTGTCTGTCTGTCTGTCTCTGTGTGTGTGTGTGTGTGTGTGTGTGTGTGTGTGTGTGTGTGTGTGTGTGTGGCAGGGGGAGTGTAAGCCGGTGATATTCCTGGAGGAGGCGTCTGGGATCGTCCAGCTGGAGTACAGCCACACGGTGCTGCTGGTGTGCAGCCAGCAGAGGGCGCTGTTCTTTTCCACCCAGCAGCAGGTCCTGCAGCAGATGGGGACCAAGCCAAGGAAGAGGTCAGAGGCCCCTGATTGACTCTGGGCTATCTCCCTGCCCCTTCTTTATTTATAGACCTAATTTAATATATAAACCTTTTGATCCTAATAATTCTGAACCCAAAATCGCTACACAAGCCTTATCGAATATAGTTAGAATTATTATTCATATTGTGACTAAACGTGTGTGTGTGTGTGTGTGTGCCCTGACTGCATGTGTCTTTGTGTGTGTGTGTGTGTGTGTGTGTGTGTGTGTGTGGGTCCTGCTGTGTATGTGTCCTGACTGTGTGTGTGTGTACTGACTGTTTGTGTGTGTGTGTGTGTGTCCTGAATGTGTGTGTGTGTGTGCGTGTGTGTGCTGACTGTTTGTGTGGGAGCAGTGGGCGGTTCGGGGCCTGCTTCCTGCCCGCTCTGTGTAAGCAGAGCGACCTCCAGGTGCTGGCTGCACGGCCGGGCTTCAGGCTGTGGAGGGCCGACATCCAGGGCCTGGTGGAGGACACGCAGCTCTTCAAAGACCTCTTCAGCACTCCTGTAGGCTCCTGTTAGCACACAGCTAGGCTCACACATTAGCACACAGCTAGACTCACATTACCACAAAGCGAGGCTAACATTAGCACAAAGCTAGGCTAACATTATTGCACACAGCTAGGCTAACATTATAGCACACGGCTAGACTCACATTAGCACAAAGCTAGGCTAAACTTCGCACAAAGCTGGGCTAACATTATAGCATACAGCAAGGTAAAATTAGCACAAAGCTAGCCTCACATTAGCACAACCGGGCTGACATTATAAAGATAGACTTACATTAGCAAAGATATCCGCAAACATTTTAGCACACAGCTCTGCTAAAATTAAGTACTGAGCTAGGCTTACGATAGCATGCAACTAGGTTAATATGAGCACAAAGATAGGCACTGTTCATAGGGTAATAGGGTAACATTGTAATCTGGTCCTCATTTGCGCTAAGCTAGGCTAACATTTTGCAGAAGTAGAAATCAAAAATCGTTGTGCACATTATAGCATGGTCCTCTTAGCAAGGAGCTAGGCAAATACATCTACCTGTCTTCCTGTTCACCTATCTGTCTGTCTGTCAGGTCCCGGAGTTCCAGTTGTTCCCCCGGCCGTCCACAGCAGGCGCCTACCACCCGGCAGAAAGACAGCTGGGTCTGCTTTCCTGTTTCCATAGAGACGGCTGGCTGCTCAGCTGGAACGAATACAGCGTCTATGTCGTCGACTGTCTTAACGAGGTGCCTCCATTATCCTCTTCATTTTTTGCTAACTGATAATTAACTTTCATTAGCAATAGTACTGGATCTATAATAACTCCTCTATAGTGATCTATTGGATAAAAGGTTTTTGTATTGGTGTAAGGGTATTAGTTAAGGTACTGGTATCGTCAGGGGATGGGTTAAGGTACTCGTATTGTCAGGGTATGGGTTAAGGTACTGGTATGGGCTTCAGGGTATTGGTTCATGTAACTGGTATTGTCAGGGGATGGGTTAAGGTGCTGGTATGGGTTAAGGTACTGGTATGGGCGTCACGGTATTGGTTAAGGTACTGGTATTGTCAGGGTATGGGTTAGAGTACTGGTATTGTCAGGGGATCGGTTCATGTACTGGTATTTTCAGGGGATGGGTTAAGGTACTGGTATTGTCAGGGTACTGGTTGAGGTACTGGTATGGTTGTCAGGGTGGGTAAATTCGTGTGTTGCGTCCAGGTGGTGATTGGAGCTCTGGAGAGTTGTGGAGACATCGTGGCCGTGTCCTCCTGCCAGAACGAGGTGTTCATCCTGAAAGGAGACCGAGACATCATCCGGATCTCCAGCTGTCCTGAGGGACAGACCCCCTGTAAGACCCCCTTCCCCTCTACTGCTGCACCCCTCTTCTAGTGCACCCTAGCCTGCCTTTTGCCAGACCAAGCGCAATCGTAGATTGCGCTTGGTCTGGGGAGGCTGCCGTCATTTTCTTCAGGCGTAGTTCAAACGACTCTGTACCGCGATTGGCTGCCTGCCGTCGCTTCCCTGTCGCCATTGTGTTACGCCAGCCAATACCACCAGGGCGAAAAGCCAGCTCGGTGATTGGCTCCCGTAAAAGCGGATTGGAAGCAGAAAAAAATGTATGAAATGCTCCTCTCCAGACCCTTCTGCAGGGCGAGTTCAAATCGCCGGCAGAATGGGCGGGGTTACCCAGTCTAGCCGCACCCCTCTATTGCTGCACCCAACTACTGGTTACCAGTACCCCTCTACTGGTAACCAGTACCGCTCTTTTCTCTTCTCTCTCTCCTCCTCTCGTAGCGTCTGATTCGTCCGCCGGCCTCGCGTCACCTTTGACCACGCCCACTGTTCTCTCTCCACCAATCGGTTCGGTGGAAACCGCCCAACCCATCCGAACCATGGCTATCGTCATGGAGAAGCAGGACGCGGGCGGGGGAGCGAGGAGCGCTGGGGAGGAGGAGGAGGAGGAGGAGCAGGAGGCGGAGCAGCAGCAGGAGGAGGAGGTGCAGCAGGAGGAGGAGCAGGAGGGGGGTGTTGAGGGTTCCGCGCCCCACGGCGTCGGCTCCAGGCGGGACCTGCAGCTGCTCTTCCTCCTGCCGGTCGGGGAGCACTCCCCCCAGCGCGGCTCCAACCACAGCCGCAGCAGCTCCGTCACCTCCTGGGACAGCGGCTCCACCTCGCTGACCCCCGACCTCTCTGAGCTGGGCTCCAAGCGCTACAGCGCCTCCCTGGACCCGGAGGACCTGCAGCAGGAGCTGGTGGTGAAGGCCATCCGCGTGAAGAAGAAGATGAGGCGGGGACGCAAAGGTAGGAGCCCGTCTGTCTGCTGCCCCGTCTCACTGCGGGGCTGTCCCCCCCCTCCCCCGCTCAGTGACCCGGGGCCCGTCTGTCTGCTGCCCCGTCTCACTGCAGTGCTGTCCCCCCCCCTCCCCCGCTCAGTGACCCGGGGCCCGTCTGTCTGCTGCCCCGTCTCACTGCAGGGCTGTCCCCCCCTCCCCCGCTCAGTGACCCGGGGCCCGTCTGTCTGCTGCCCCGTCTCACTGCAGTGCTGTCCCCCCCCTCCCCCGCTCAGTGACCCGGGGCCCGTCTGTCTGCTGCCCCGTCTCACTGCGGGGCTGTCTCCCCCCGCTCAGAGACCCTGACAAAAGGCTCAGTCCTGGTCCCATGTCGACGCAGCGCAATGACCCCGCAGACGCTCCGACCTGTTTTGGTTCTGTGTCGGGTTTAAATGAGAGGACCAATCACAGCCCTTGCTGCTGCGTCGCCTCAACGAAATGTTAGAACAAATTCACATTCAAATTTCACGGACGTGATGGGTCCTTAAACCCCTTTGCGTCGCGTCGACGTGGACCCATAATAACACCTTGAGAGCCTTTCATGTTTTAAGCCTTAAACCGTGAAAGACTCTCATTGGTGTATCTAGATGGGCTGGGCAAAAATATCGATTCATCAATGCACTGCAGTATATTTGTTCTCGGTTCAATTTCGATTCAGAATTTTTTTGAAATCAATTATTTCCATTAAAAGAAAAAAAAAAGAAGCATACTCAGTCATTGTAATCTAGAAGCGAGTATGCCTAAATGTACATGCCCTTTTACATTTGTCCATGTTATGATTGTTACTTTTATGCTGCCAGTTCAGCTCAGGAACAATACTATACAATGGTGTATTCCCTTTTTTGCTAGTTAAAGCACGATGAAATGGTTAATTCATTTTGAAATGGTTAATTCTAAATAATATTTAGGTATTTTTGTCATCTGCACGTATTATTGAATCGATATCGAAGCAATTGGATCAATATCAAATCGAATCGAATCGATATCGAATCAAGACCTAAAGAATCAAATTGAATTGAATTGTGAGGTACCTGGCAATACCCAGGCCTAGTATCTAGATATGTTCAAAGTAAGTAATACTGTAGTTGTGAATAAAGCCTGAAACTACCACAAGTTATTGTTGTAAAAGTAACACAAGCATGTGTCTCACCCTCTACCTGTCTCTCTGCTTGTGTATGAATCATTCTACCTGGCTTTCTGCCTGTGTGACGGTTCATCCACCTGTCTCTGCTTGTGTATGAATCATTCTACCTGTCTTTCTGCCTGTGTGACGATCCATCCACCTGTCTCTGCTTGTGTATGAATCATTCTACCTGTCTCTCTGCCTGTGTGTGAATCACTCTCTCTCTGCCTGTGTAAATCCCTGTACCCGTCTCTCTGCCTGTGTAAACCCTTGTACCTGTCTCTCTGCGTGTGTAACTCCCTGTACCCGTCTCTCTGCCTGTGCAAACCCCTGCACCCGTCTCTCTGCCCGTGTAAACCCCTGCACCCGTCTCTCTGCCCGTGTAAACCCCTGCGCCCGTCTCTCTGCTCGTGTAAACCCCTGCGCCCGTCTCCCTGCGTGTCTGCAGACAGCTGCAGCAGGAGGACCATTTCAGACGGGGGCTGGTCCGAGCCCATGGTGGAGGTGCAGGACGGGGCCGGTAGCCACGGCAACCCTCAAAACCAGCAGCCCCTCCGGGAGCACCTGCCCCCCGAGCCTGAGCCCAGCCGACCCCAGGACCAGCAGGCCTCGTCGGGGTAAACAGCGCCCCCTCACGGCCCGGAGAGGCTTCGCCTCGGCGTGTGCCGGCTGCTCATCGAGCTGTATGGTTTCAGTCACGGCGCAGCTGGACAGCCACGTCACCTAGACACACGAGTGTATAGCGGTCACTGAGGTGTCACATCTTACGGACGTTAATGTGTTCACTTGTCTCCCGGTTCTTCTGAAACTAAGAGGTTATCTCAGAATTTTGAGAAAAGTTTTAATGAAGAATTGATTATAATTCACTCACCCTCTCTTTCCCTCTCTTACCCTCTCTTACCCTCCCTTACCCTCTCTTACCCCCTCTTACCCTCCCTTACCCTCCCTTACCCTCTCTTACCCTCTCTTACCCTCTCTTTCCCTCTCTTACCCTCTCTTACCCTCCCTTACCCTCTCTTACCCTCTCTTACCCTCTCTTACCCTCCCTTACCCTCTCTTACCCTCCCTTACCCTCTCTTACCCTCTCTTACCCTCTCTTACCCTCTCTTACCCTCCCTTACCCCCTCTTACCCCCTCTTACCCTCCCTTACCCCCTCTTACCCTCTCTTACCCTCTCTTACCCTCCCTTACCCCCTCTTACCCCCTCTTACCCTCCCTTACCCTCTCTTACCCCCTCTTACCCTCTCTTACCCTCTCTTACCCTCTCTTACCCTCTCTTACCCTCTCTTACCCCCTCTTACCCTCTCTTACCCTCCCTTACCCTCTCTTACCCTCTCTTACCCTCTCTTATCCTCTCTTACCCCCTCTTACCCTCTCTTACCCTCTCTTACCCTCTCTTACCCCCTCTTACCCTCTCTTACCCTCTCTTACCCTCTCTTACCCTCTCTTATCCTCTCTTACCCCCTCTTACCCTCTCTTACCCTCTCTTACCCTCTCTTACCCTCTCTTACCCTCCCCTACCCTCTCTTACCCCCTCTTACCCTCTCTTACCCTCTCTTACCCTCCCTTACCCTCCCTTACCCTCTCTTACCCTCTCTTACCCTCCCCTACCCTCTCTTACCCCCTCTTACCCTCTCTTACCCTCTCTTACCCTCTCTTACCCTCTCTTAACCTCTCTTACCCTCTCTTACCCTCTCTTACCCTCTCTTACCCCCTCTTACCCTCTCTTACCCTCTCTTACCCTCCCTTACCCTCCCTTACCCTCTCTTACCCTCTCTTACCCTCTCTTACCCTCTCTTATCCTCTCTTACCCCCTCTTACCCTCTCTTACCCTCTCTTACCCTCTCTTACCCTCTCTTACCCTCCCCTACCCTCTCTTACCCCCTCTTACCCTCTCTTACCCTCTCTTACCCTCCCTTACCCTCCCTTACCCTCTCTTACCCTCTCTTACCCTCCCCTACCCTCTCTTACCCCCTCTTACCCTCTCTTACCCTCTCTTACCCTCTCTTACCCTCTCTTACCCTCTCTTACCCTCTCTTACCCTCTCTTACCCTCCCTTACCCCCTCTTACCCTCTCTTACCCTCTCTTACCCTCTCTTACCCTCCCTCAGCTCAGAGGCCGGCCCCGCCTCCCTCCCCCCCCTCCTGCTGGGGGACCCCCCCGACCCTGCCATCCCCCCCACCCCGGACGTGGACCTCCTGCTGGAGTGCAGCTTCTCCTACCTGCAGGCGTCCCAGGAAGCCCCCCCCGGCTCCGGCCTGCTGCCCAATGAGGAGGACGAGGAGGAGTTCCTGATTGGACCAGAGGAAGAGGAGGAGGAGGAGGAGGTGGGCGGGCGAGGGGAGACGAAGGGAGGGGAGGAACTGGACCTCCTGCGCTGTTGTTCTCCGGGGCTGGCGCCAGGGATGCCAGATCGGGTAATCTGCCCAATCTGGCAACCCTGGCTGCAGCGCGCTGCAGCCAGGGTTGCCAGATTGGGCAGATTACCCGATCTGGCAACAAAGATTTTATTACGCAAGCTGCAGCCAGTAACTCGGGTTCCCAGTAGCTTGGGCGGGAGATCTGGGCCAATCTGGCAACCCTGGCTGGCGGCCATGTTAACACCCCGTCGAATAAGACAATACTGCATCCGTCCCACACGGGGAAAATCGGGACAGATGTTGTGTTCTGTTATGACGCGGGCGGCAGTAGCTCAGAAGGTAGAGCTGGTAACTAACTAAAAAAAAAAGTAATGTTAATGTAGGCCTCATGTTGCAATGCATTGTGGGTGACGGTCGGGACAGAAGTGTCCGGTGTTGGCACACGGGATCTCTGACCCCGCCCCCCCCCCCCACCCCCATGCGTGGGCTGACTGAGCCCCTGTGGTCTGGCAGGACGCGGCGCCCCCCTGTGGCCGGGAGGACCACTCCACCGTGTCCACCCTGGACCCCGAGGCCAGCGACGAGGAGGAGGACATCTACCGCTGCGGCGGAGCGCTCCCCGGTGGAGAGCCGGGGTACCCCCCGGTGCGGCCCGCCGAGGAGGACCAGCGGTCACCTAAAGGAGACCAGGTGGGACCAGGGGAGACCAGGTTGGGGAGACAAGGGGGTGAGACCAGGGGGGTGAGACCAGGGGGGTGAGACCAGGGGAGGGAGACCAGGGGAGGGAGACCAGGGGAGGGAGACAAGGGGGTGAGACCAGGGGAGGGAGACAAGGGGTTGAGACCAGGTTGGGGAGACAAGGGGGTGAGACCAGGGGGTGAGACCAGGGGAGGGAGACCAGGGGAGGGAGACCAGGGGAGGGAGACCAGGGGGGGAGACCAGGGGAGACAGAGCAGGACTTACGTGTGTGTGTGTGTGTGTGTGTGTGTCCGTGTGCCTGTGTGTGTGTGTGTGTGTGTGTGTGTGTGTGTGTGTCCGTGTGCCTGTGTGTCTGTTTATGTCTGTGTGTGTGTGTCTGTGTGTGTGTCTGTGTGTGTGTGTGTGTGTGTGTGTGTGTGTGTGTGTGTGTGTGTGTGTGTAGCTGGCAGAGTGCTGGATGGGGTACCCTGGTCCAGGCTGTGGCATCCTGAGTCTCCATGTGACTGACAGGTGAGAGGTTCAACCTAACTTTATTAGCAGTAACTCATCCCACAATACAGAGGTATGTACACCAGGTGGCACTCTGTGCTACAAATGTGTTAGCGTTATAGCTATGTGCGCTGTTGTGTGTATTACAGGTGTGTGTTTGGTGTGTATTATGGGTGTGTTACAGGAATGTGCGCTGTTGTGTTTGTGGGTGTGTACCAAGTGTGGGTTATGGGTGAGTTACAGGTATGTGTGCTGTTGGGTGTATTATAAGTGTGTGTGGGGTGTGTATTATGGCTGTGTTACAGGTACAGTGGGGCAAAAAAGTATTTAGTCAGCCACCAATTGTGCAATCTCCCACTTAAAAAGATGAGAGAGGCCTGTAATTTTCATCATAGGTATACCTCAGCTATGAGAGACAAAATGAAAAAAAAAATATCTAGAAAATCACATTGTCTGATTTTTAAAGAATTTATTTGCAAATTATGGTGGAAAATAAGTATTTGGTCAATAACAATAGGTCATCTCAATACTTTGTTACATGCCTTTTGTTGGCAATGACAGAGGTCAAACGTTTTCTGTAAGTCTTTACAAGGTTTTCACACACTGCTGCTGGTATTTTGGCCCATTCCTCCATGCAGATCTCCTCTAGAGCAGTGATGTTTTTGGGCCTTCGCTGGGCAACACAGACTTTCAACTCCCTCCAAAGATTTTCTATGGGGTTGAGATCTGGAGACTGGCTAGGCAACTCCAGGACCTTGAGATGCTTCTTACGAAGCCACTCCTTCGTTGCCCGGGCGGTGTGTTTGGGGTCATTGTCATGCTGAAAGACCCAGCCACGTTTCATCTTCAGTGCCCTTGCTGATGGAAGGAGGTTTTCACTCAAAATCTCACAATACATGGCCCCATTCATTCTTTCCGTCACACGGATCAGACGTCCTGGTCCCTTGGCAGAAAAACAGCCCCAAAGCATGATGTTTCCACCCCCATGCTTCACTGTAGGTATGGTGTTCTTTGGATGCAACTCAGCATTCTTTCTCCTCCAAACACGACGAGTTGAGTTTTTACCAAAAAGTTATATTTTGGTTTCATCTGACCATATGACATTCTCCCAATCCTGTTCTGGATCATCCAAATGCTCTCTAGCAAACTTCAAACGGGCCCGGACATACAGTGGCTTTAGCAGGGGGACACGTCTGGCACTGCAGGATTTGAGTCCCTGGCGGCGTAGTGTGTTAGTGATGGTAGCCTTTGTTACTTTGGTCCCAGCTCTCTGGAGGTCATTCACTAGGTCCCCCCCGTGTGGTTCTGGGATTTTTGTTCACCATTCTTGTGATCATTTTGACCCCACAGGGTGAGATCTTGCGTGGAGCCCCAGATCGAGGGAGATTATTAGTGGTCTTGTATGTATTCCATTTCCTAATAATTGCTCCCACAGTTGATTTCTTCAAACCAAGCTGCTAACCTATTGCAGATTCAGACTTCCCAGCCTGGTGCAGGTCTATAATTGTGTTTCTGGTGTCCTTTGACAGCTCTTTGGTCTTGGTCATAGTGGAGTTTGGAGAGTGACTGTTTGAGGTTGTGGACAGGTGTCTTTTATACTGATAAGGAGTTCAAACAGGTCCCATTAATACAGGTAACGAGTGGAGGACAGAGGAGCCAATTAAAGAAGAAGTAACAGGTCTGTGACAGCCAGAAATCTTGCTGGTTTGTAGGTGACCAAATACTTATTTTCCACCATAATTTGCAAATAAATTCTTAAAAAATCAGACAATGTGATTTTCTGGATTTTTTTTTTTTTCATTTTGTCTCTCATAGCTGAGGTTTACCTATGATGAAAATTACAGGCCTCTCTCGTCTTTTTAAGTGGGAGAACTTGCACAATTGGATGCTGACTAAATACTTTTTTGCCCCACTGTATGTGTGCTGTCGTTTGTGGGCCCCTGTGCCCACTCAAGGGCCCCTGACCACCAGAGTGCACTCCACACTGGGCTAGATAACGCTCCACAGTGACATGAGCCAAGGCTTGCCCAGTTCTCTGGAACTTGATGACGACGGGTTCTGTAGAATACAGGTTATGGTTTCACTTTCACTGTCGGGCGTTCCATTCCTCTGAACCTGTGAGGCGGGTTGTGGCTCAAGCCAGTCGACGGTTTCAAACCGCCGTGTGTCAACAATGCCCGACAGGGCCAGGCGGTTGACTATGTGTTGTGGAATTATCAATCATCATGGTTGTAAAGAATATGGACAAATGATTTAAACCTCGATCATATCCTATACTGTTTGATCGCGAAGGCCTCTTTGTTCGTTCTGCTTTACATCTAGAAACCACTCCCTTCTTCTCTCTGTAATTGAATGGTGTCAGGATGTGTGTATTTGCGCTGCCACTGTAATTCAATTCAATTCAATTCAATTTTATTTGTATAGCCCTTAATCACCATTACAGTCTCAAAGGGCTTAACAGGCCAAACATTTATGACACCCCCCTTTACCCAAGCCCCCACAAGGGCAAGAAAAAACTCCCTCGAAATTAGCAAGGAAGAAATCTTGAGAGGAAACGCACAGCAGGGGATCCCTTCTGCCAGGGATGGTCAGGAGTGCAGTGGGTGCCATAATTGACATACAGGTAAATACATGCGCATCACGTTAAAATGGTGATGTGGTGCTGGCCGGTTGACCACGAGGAGAGTCCAGGCATCCAGTCCAGTCACCGCCACACGTTCGCATCTGTCGTTCTCGCTGTAGCCATGAGGTCCGACGGCGATGCCGAGCCACCGACCTCCCTGTATTGGGGTTGCTGCGGCCGTACAGGCTCATCCGTTCTTCTCCGTAGTGTGTCGCAGGTGAACAGGGTCTCTCCTTCAGCCCTGTCCGATCCTAACCCCCCCCCCCCCCCCCCGTGGGTTTACCTGTGTTGCAGGTATGTGTGGTGTCTGGACTTCAAAGGGGTCCTGTTCTGCAGCCTCCTGCCCGACGGGGGTCTGAAATGGCAGCGCTTCGAAGACAACATCCACCAGGTGGCGGTGTCCCCATCAGGTCAGTGGAGCGTGTAGCGTCACATGTTTATAGTGGGGGGGGCAACACACTGAGACTCTACTGGGGGGCCAGCACACTGGGACTCTACTGGGGGGCCAGCCAACACACTGGGACTCTACTGGGGGGGGGCCAACACACTGGGACTCTACTAGGGGGGGCCAACACACTGGGACTCTACTAGGGGGGGCCAACACACTGGGACTCTACTAGGGGGGGCCAACACACTGGGACTCTACTGGGGGGGGCCAACACACTGGGACTCTACTGGGGGGGGCCAACACACTGGGACTCTACTGGGGGGCCAGCCAACACACTGGGACTCTACTAGGGGGGGCCAACACACTGAGACTCTACTAGGGGGGGCCAACACACTGGGACTCTACTGGGGGGCCAGCCAACACACTGGGACTCTACTGGGGGGGGCCAACACACTGGGACTCTACTAGGGGGGGCCAACACACTGTGACTCTACTAGGGGGGGCCAACACACTGGGACTCTACTGGGGGGCCAGCCAACACACTGGGACTCTACTGGGGGGCCAGCCAACACACTGGGACTCTACTAGGGGGGGCCAACACACTGGGACTCTACTGGGGGGCCAGCCAACACACTGGGACTCTGGCCCTGAGGGCCACTGGGAGCCCGTCACTGGGACGCTCCCAGTGGCCCTTAGGGCTATTGGGAGCCAGTCAACCCCCTGGGACCCCCTGTTGAACGTGTTTCAGGAGGTCTGCTGTGGAAGGTGGAGCAGAAGACCATGACGGCCTACGCCTGCGGGAAGGTGTCCATCAAGGGGAAGCGCCACTGGTACAAAGCCCTGGAGCACACCGCCTCCGTCGCCCTCAGCAACAACACCGCCTGGATCCTCCGCACCAACGGAGACCTCTACCTGCAGACAGGTGTGTGTCTGTCTGTGTGTGTGTGTGTGTGTGTGTGTGTGTGTGTGTGTGTGTGTGTGTGTGTGTGTGTGTGTGTGTGTGTGTGTGTGTGTGTAAGACCACTCCCTATGTATTTGACTGGTGTGTGCCTCCATATCTGACACTCTACTCTCTCTCTCTGTCTGTCTGTCTGTCTCTCTCTCTCTGTCTGTCTGTCTGTCTGTCTGTCTGTCTGTCTGTCTGTCGCTGTCTCTCTCTCTCTCTCTCTCTCTCTCTCTCTCTCTCTTCCCCCCCCCCATCAGGTCTGAGTGCCGAGCGCCCCTGCGCCCGCTCGGTGAAGGTGGAGACCCCGTGCTCCTTCTCCCAGGTGTGTGCGCGAGGGGGCGTGGTCTGGGCCCTGAGCGAGGAGGGGGCCGTCTTCTACAGGGAGGGGCTGAGCAGCTACTGCTGTGAGGGGGACAGCTGGAGGAACGACAAGATCAGGTACACACACACACACACACACACACACACCAAACACACACACACACACACACCAAACACACACGCAGACACACACACAACATGAATACACCACGCTCGCTTTGTTCACAAGAATCCTACCATCGACAATCCTAAACCCCTCCAGCTCACGCCACCCAGCTAGCTCTACTACGCTAGCTGATCGATGCTAGCTGAGCTACGTTAGCTGATCCATGCTAGCTGAGCTACGCTAGCGAGCCAAGCTAGCTGGCCTCACCCAGTGGACGCCCAGTCAGAGGAAAGAACTCTGTGAGGGAGTCTCCCGCCTACTCACTGGGGCTCCGTCTTACACATTGCAACGTAGTTTTTGTTCTCCATGTATTTGTAACATGTATTAACTTCATCCATTTTTAAATTTTTTTTATTGTGTGTGTGCGTGCGTTCGCATGTGTGGCGTGCGTGTGTGTGTGTGTGTGTGTGTGTGCAGCGAGGCGCAGGGGGTCCAGCTGATGTGTGTGTCTCTGGGCCCCAGCGGTGTGGTCTGGGCGCTGGACGCCAGCGGGGCTCTGTGGTTCAGGACCGGGGTCTCCCCCGCCAGCCCCCAGGGGGGGGACCACCACTGGTGGCAGGTACACACACACACTATACACTAAACACTATATACACACACACACACTATACACTAAACACTACACACACACACACACTATACACTAAACACTATACACACACACTCACACACTATACACTAAACACTATACACACACACAAACACTATACACTAAACACTATACACACACACTCACACACTATACACTAAACACTATATACACACACACACACTATACACTAAACACTATATACACACACACTATACACTAAACACTATACACACACACACACTATACACTAAACACTATATATACACACACACACACACACACTATACACTAAACACTATACACACACACTCACACACTATACACCAAACACTATACACACACACTCACACACACACTATACACTAAACACTATACACACACACACACACACACACTATACACTAAACACTATATATATATACACACACACAAACACACACACACTATACACTAACACACACACACACCAGTACCAGTATAATCGATGTGGTAGTATGGTATAATACCAGTATAATAGATGTGCTAGTGGTATAATACCAGTATAATAGATGTACTAGTGGTATAATACCATTTTAATAGATGTGCTAGTGGTATAATACCAGTATAATATATGTTCTAGTGGTATAATACCAGTATAATAGATGTACTAGTGGTGTAATACCAGTATAATAGATGTGGTAGTATGGTATAATACAGTATAATGGATGTACTAGTGGTGTAATACCAGTATAATAGATGTACTAGGGGTGTAATACCAGTATAATGGATGTACTAGTGGTGTAATACCAGTATAATAGATGTACTAGGGGTGTAATACCAGTATAATAGATGTACTAGGGGTGTAATACCAGTATAATAGATGTACTAGTGGTGTAATACCAGTATAATGGATGTACTAGTGGTGTAATACCAGTATAATAGATGTACTAGGGGTGTAATACCAGTATAATAGATGTACTAGGGGTGTAATACCAGTATAATAGATGTACTAGTGGTGTGATACCAGTACCCGCTGTGCTCCTCAGATCAGCATCACAGACTACGTGGTGTTCGACCAGGGCAGCCTCTTCCAGACCCTGCTGCAGGCCACCCACAGCGTTGCCACGGTGACCAGGACCCCCGTGGAGCGCGTGGCCGAGTGTCTGCGCGTGGCCTTCCTCTCCCAGCAGGCCCAGTGCCAGCCCAGCCTGGTCAGCGCCAACCCCAGTGGGGTCTGGATCGCCTCGGGGCGCAACCACCTCCACGTCGCCAGGGGCAACCTCGTGGGTCAGTGGAGTTATCACTCTGTTGCGAGGGGCAACCTCGTCGGTCAGTAGAGGGACCTCCATGTTGCTAGGGGCGACCACGTGGGTCAGTAGAGTTATCGGCCTGTTGCTAGGGGCAACCTCGTGGGTCAGTAGAGTTATCACCCTGTTGCTAGGGGCAACCTCCTGGGTCAGTGGAGTTATCACTCTGTTGCTAGGGGCAACCTCGTTGGTCAGTATGGTTATCCCCGTGTTGCTAGGGGCAACCATGTTGGTCAGTACGATGAAGTTATCGCCCTGTTGCTAGGGGCAACCTCGTTGGTCAGTAGAGTTATCGCCATGTTGCTAGGGGCAACTTCGTTGGTCAGTAGAGTTATCGCTCTGTTGCTAGGGGCAACCTCGTTTGTCACGTAATCATACCTAATAGAAATAGGAATGTTGCATGAAAATATAGAATAAGAATAAAGAGAACTTTATTCTTATCGATAGGAAAAATTTGGTGCGTGTCTTTTTGGTTAGTGGTAGTTCTATAGTTGTGTGTTTGTGTTTGGTCAGGAACCTTCTGGCAGAACGTTGTTCCCCGAGGAACCGTCTCCTCTACCAGATGGACCTTCATCACCACCTCGGTGCTGCCCTACCGCCCCGGTACACACACACACACACACACACACACACACATTCTGTACATATATATAAATTAGGGCTGTCAAATTAAAGCGTTAATTTCGATTAATTAATCACAGAAAAAATAACAAATGAACGCAGATTAATCACGCTTCTATCGTGCCCTTTGACCCGGTGCTTCATTTGTGTTGAAACAAAATGGAGGCGGACGAGAAGACGCTGCTTGGCCCCGTGAACGGAAAATAGAAGTTTAAACTCCCAGACGGAACTGTAGATAGGAACAGCGTTATCTGCAATCTCTGTAGTAAGGAATTAATTTGATCTTAAAATGCACCGTATGTTAATGAAAGGCATGTTTTAAATAAAAGAGACGTTGAACTTTAAAGTCTATTAAGTCTATTATTCATTGAATCACTCATCTGCCATAATTTACTTGAATTAAATTATTTTGAAATAGGCCTACTTTCTCGGAAAAATGTAAGTATGCGATTAATTTAGCTTAATTAATCACAAAGCCTTTAATTAGATTAATTATTTTATTCGCTTGACAGCCCTAATATATATATATTTATATATCTATACAC
>NC_136948.1:2825622-2900622 GCF_949987615.1 Pollachius pollachius | reverse complement strand
GATGGTCTACTTCAGGGTCGGGACGCAACCTCTGAACCCCAGCATGATGCTACCTGCCTGGATCTGCATAGAGCCACCTGTACAGGTACACAACCCAGCCCTGACTTTATATAGGACTACACACCTGTACAGGTACACAACCCAGCCCTGACTTTATATAGGACTACACACCTGTACAGGTACACAACCCAGCCCTGACTTTATATAGGACTAGACACCTGTACAGGTAGACTGGCCCTAACCTTCTATAGGACTAGACACCTGTACAGGTACACAACCCAGCCCTAACCTGCTATAGGACTACACACCTGTACAGGTAGACTGGCCCAAACCTTCTATAGGACTACACACCTGTACAGGTAGACTGGCCATAACCTTCTATAGGCCTACACACCTGTACAGGTAGACAAACAGCCCTAACCTTCTATAGGCCTACACACCTGTACAGGTAGACAAACAGCCCTAACCTTCTATAGGCCTACACACCTGTACAGGTAGACTGGCCCTAACCTTCTATAGGCCTACACACCTGTACAGGTAGACTGGCCCTAACCTTCTATAGGCCTACACACCTGTACAGGTAGACAAACAGCCCTAACCTTCTATAGGCCTACACACCTGTACAGGTAGACTGGCCCTAACCTTCTATAGGCCTACACACCTGTACAGGTAGACAAACAGCCCAAACCTTCTATAGGCCTACACACCTGTACAGGTAGACTGGCCCTAACCTTCTATAGGCCTACACACCTGTACAGGTAGACAAACAGCCCAAACCTTCTATAGGACTACTCACCTGTACAGGTAGTAGACTCTATAGCAGCGTGGATCACCTAACCCCATGTCCCCCTCCCCCCCCCCTCAGCCGGTGGGGGTGCAGCTGGTCAGCATCCACAGCAGTCCTAACGACCGCCAGCTGTGGGCGCTGGACAACCGCGGCAGCGTGCACGTGAGGACCGGCCTCAACGAGGAGATGCCCGTGGGCACGGACTGGGAGCAGGTCCCAGGTAGGATCCCCTGCCTGCAGGGGTCTGTCCCCTTCACCTGGATACACCCTTGTTACACCTGATTACACCTGGATACACCTGTTCACACCTGATTACACCTGGATACACCTGTTCACACCTTGATACACCTGATTACACCTGAATACACTTGCTCACCTGTTCCCACCTGGATACACCTGTTCACACCTGATTACACTTGGGTACCCCTGTTCACACCTGATTACACCTGGACACACCTTTTATTGGAGAATAACAATAACTGTTCAATGATTAGTGGATGACTAGTGATGGTGAGTGCATGACATCATGGTTGAACTCTGACCTCTCAACAGGGCTGGCCGCCAGCCAGCTGGTCCTGAGTGTCCGGACGGTCTGGGTCCGATGTCCCAACGGAGAGATCGCCCGTCGCTACGGTAACACGGCCAGGAACCCGGCGGGAGATTACTGGAAGAGGATCCCGGGAATGAGCCACTGGCTGGCTGGTGAGGCGGGGGGGTCATGTGCCGTGTTCTGATATATCCATACGTCCCGTACTTACTATACTTAGTTTGAGTACGTAGGGCTTTCTGTCTGTCAAGTATGTACTGATGGTCTCTCTCTCTCTCTCGATCTCTCTCTCTCTCTCTCTCTCTCTCTCTCTCTCTCTCTCTCTCTCTCTCTCTCTCTCTCTCTCTCTCTCTCTCTCTCTCTCTCTCGTGTGTACTGATGGTCTCTCTCTCTCTCTCTCTCTCTCTCTCTCTAGTGTGTACTGATGGGCTCTCTCTCTCTCTCTCTAGTGTGTAATGATGGTCTCTCTCTCCCTCTCTCTCTCTCTCTCTCTCTCTCTCTAGTGTGTACTGATGGTCTCTCTCTAGTTTGTAATGATGGTCTCTTTCTCTCTCTCTCTCCCTCTCTCTCTCTCTCTCTCTCTCTAGTGTGTACTGATGGTCTCTCTCTCTCTCTCTCTAGTGTGTACTGATGGTCTCTTTCTCTCTCCCTCTCTCTCCCTCTCTCTCTCTCTCTCTCTCTCTAGTGTGTACTGATGGTCTCTCTCTCTCTAGTGTGTACTGATGGTCTCTTTCTCTCTCCCTCTCTCTCTCTCTCTCTCTCTCTCTCTCTAGTGTGTACTGATGGTCTCTCTCTCTCTCGTGTGTACTGATGGTCTCTCTCCCTCTCTCCCTAGTCACTCCTGATGATGCGTTGTGGGCGGTTACCGTCTCGGGGGGGCTGTCCCACCGCCTCACTAAGCCCCTCCCCCACAACCCCCCTGCCGACCCCGCCCCCCCTGCCGACGACCTGGAGGACGAATGGGAGGTCATCTAAAGAGTGATGTCATCGCCGTGCTGATAGGATGACGCAGCGGGACTCGGCTTCCTGTGGCGTCTGATGATGTCACAGCTCTTTTATTGGGACTTCCTGTGAACATTTGAAGGGGGACAAAAATCAAAAGGGGAGGATTCTCCCCGTGTTTGGACCACTCTGATTGGCTGAGGTTGATAACGGGTTCACCCTATTGGCCCAGGCTCTGCTTGTTTACTTGTAAATACTAACGCTAAGAATGCCACACATGCACATTATACCCCCCTTGGTGTGACCTAGGCCAAAAAGCCCTGCACATGCATCACTTTCCCTAAGAAACGCTGCGTTCTGTTATTGAAGTGTACGCAGATGGTTGTTACTAGGTAGACATTAACGCGTTAAGTCATAGAGGTTTAATCCATGATTAAGATGTAACTCATAACGAAAGCCATACTGTACCAGACCGGTTCTGCAGGTAGTGGGGTGAGGCATCTTAACCTTCCCCTAACCTGGTGCTGTGGCATTTCATGTCTGGGATTAAGTAAGTACAATTTTATCCTAGCCCTAACACCCTAAAACACTAAACACTAAATCGTTATCCTGTATCCTCAACCCACCACCCTTACCTTAACCCTTTACCCTTTACCCTGACTCTTAACACTAAATCTTACACCGAACCCTCAACCCGTAACCCTAACACTCACTCGAAACCTTAACCATTAGGCCCTTACCCTTAACACTACCTCCTAACCCTAACCCTAACCCTTAACACTAACCCCTAACCCTTACCCTTAACCTCAATGCTCTTAACCTTTGACATAAGAGGGCCCAGCGGGCCAGTAGGAGAAGATGTCACCTTGTGAAGACTAGCCTTCAGACTAGTAAACAACACTAACTAGAGGATTAGACTAAGATCCTCTTCTTCCATTACTGCTGGTGGATGATAGCTGAGGTCACCGTTTACCCAGAGATGTTTTAAATGCCTTTGTCAGAGGGGGTGTATCAGGCCCACCTTGAAGCGGTTTTTAATGATGCATATAAACCATCTAAACCCAACAGGAATCCGGACGTATCATCCATCACTGCTTTATTTATCATGGTAGCGGACATCTTCTCTGTCGTTCATGAGTGGAAACTTTGGTGACGCATGAACAGTCAGTCAGTGGAGCTCTGGGTTCAACGTGTGTAGCGGTGGTGAACAAATGCTCTGTACATAATAAATGTGTGTAACGGTGGTGCTTCAACAGGTTTGTGAACACACACTCAGAGTATCATGTCTCTAGAGTGGCAGTATGGGGTTTAACTAGTGTTTAACTAGTGCAGCAGTATGGGGTTTAACTAGTGTTTAACTAGTGCAGCAGTATGGGGTTTAACTAGTGTTTAACAAGTGCAGCAGTGTGAGGTTTAACTAGTCTTTAACTAGTGCAGCAGTATGGGGTTTAACTAGTGTTTAACAAGTGCAGCAGTATGGGGTTTAACTAGTGCAGCAGTATGGGGTTTAACTAGTGTTTAACAAGTGCAGCAGTATGAGGTTTAACTAGTGCAGCAGTATGGGGTTTAACTAGTCTTTAACTAGTGCAGCAGTATGAGGTTTAACTAGTCTTTAACAAGTGCAGCAGTATGGGGTTTAACTAGTGTTTAACAAGTGCAGCAGTATGAGGTTTAACTAGTCTTTAACTAGTGCAGCAGTATGGGGTTTAACTAGTGTTTAACTAGTGCAGCAGTATGGGGTTTAACTAGTGTTTAACTAGTGCAGCAGTATGGGGTTTAACTAGTGCAGCAGTATGGGGTTTAACTAGTCTTTAACTAGTGCAGCAGTATGGGGTTTAACTAGTGTTTAACAAGTGCAGCAGTATGGGGTTTAACTAGTGTTTAACAAGTGCAGCAGTATGAGGTTTAACTAGTCTTTAACTAGTGCAGCAGTATGGGGTTTAACTAGTGTTTAACAAGTGCAGCAGTATGGGGTTTAACTAGTGCAGCAGTATGGGGTTTAACTAGTCTTTAACTAGTGCAGCAGTATGGGGTTTAACTAGTGTTTAACAAGTGCAGCAGTATGAGGTTTAACTAGTCTTTAACTAGTGCAGCAGTATGGGGTTTAACTAGTGTTTAACTAGTGCAGCAGTATGGGGTTTAACTAGTGCAGCAGTATGGGGTTTAACTAGTGCAGCAGTATGGGGTTTAACTAGTCTTTAACTAGTGCAGCAGTATGGGGTTTAACTAGTGCAGCAGTATGGGGTTTAACTAGTCTTTAACTAGTGCAGCAGTATGGGGTTTAACTAGTGTTTAACTAGTGCAGCAGTATGGGGTTTAACTAGTGCAGCAGTATGGGGTTTAACTAGTGCAGCAGTATGGGGTTTAACTAGTCTTTAACTAGTGCAGCAGTATGGGGTTTAACTAGTGTTTAACTAGTGCAGCAGTATGGGGTTTAACTAGTGCAGCAGTATGGGGTTTAACTAGTGCAGCAGTATGGGGTTTAACTAGTCTTTAACTAGTGCAGCAGTATGGGGTTTAACTAGTGTTTAACTAGTGCAGCAGTATGGGGTTTAACTAGTGCAGCAGTATGGGGTTTAACTAGTGTTTTAACTAGTTTAGCATGTTTGGGTTTAACTAGTGTGGAGTTTGAACGTGGATGTTTTAACTAGTGGGGCAGTAAAACATTGGTTAGTTATGGGTAAGAGGTCTTTAAGTCTAAGGTGGTTAGGGTTAGTAAGGTTAGGGTTAGTAAGGATGAGGGTTAGTATGGATTAGGTATGCTGTAAGTATGATCATATTGGTCTAAGTAGGCTCAGAGAGGTGTAAGTAGGTTCAGTTTGGTGTAAGTAGGTTCAGTTTGGTGTGAGTAGGCTCAGAGAGGTGTAAGTAGGTTCAGTTTGGTGTGAGTAGGCTCAGAGAGGTGTAAGTCGGCTCAGATGGTGTAAGTAGGATCATAAAGGTGTAAGTAGGCTCAGAGAGGTACGTAGGATCAGAGAGTCATCGGGACTGACACGTCTTCAGATAACAAACTTTACTATGAAGAATAAACCTTTGATCGCACATTCAGCGATGTGTTATATACTGGCCCTCAGTGTACTTTGACTAAGGTCAAAGTACACTGAGTGACCATATAACCAACACATTGTTGAAATAGGGAAATGTCTCACATTTATGAGACATGGGGCTATGCATTTATAATGTAGGTTCAGTTTATACTAATGAAGTGAATTATAACACTAATGTAGACCGAGTCTATTGTTATGAAGTTTATTATAACACTAATGTAGGCTGAGTCTATACTAATGAAGTGTATAACACTAATGTAGGCTTAGTCTATACTAATGAAGTGTATTATAACACTAATGTAGGCTTAGTCTTTACTCATAAGGTATATTACAACACTAATGTAGTCTCTCTACTAATGAAGTGTATAACACTAATGTAGGCTGAGTCTATACTAATGAAGTGTATTATAACACTAATGTAGGCTGAGTCTATACTAATGAAGTGTATTATAACACTAATGTAGGTTTAGTCTTTACTAATGAGGTGTATTATGGCACTAATGTAGGTTTAGTCTTTACTAATGAGGTGTATTATGGCACTAATGTAGGCCGAGTGATGTTTACAACACAGTCCCTGCTGATGTATAGATTCAAGACAGCGGCCACAGACCAGTTTAGTAACAAGAGTTTATTTACATCAAACAGCCCCCCCCCCTGGGGGAGGGGCTCATGTGTGCCCTGCTCAAGAGCACCGGCCTCCAGTGAGGTAGTCGCACCGCATCGCCTTCTAATGTACACGTCCCACCAGAACCTTCCCCAAACAAAGTCAAACAGACAAACTTCTCCAGCTTTCTGCAGTCCGCACGCCCCGAGGTACAGCGCTAATGTTGGCCTTCAACACACGCACACACACACACACACACACACACACACACACTCTATACCGTATATACATTATACATAGCTGCCAGAGTGCCGGTTCGGACAGGCGTCTCAGAGAGGGAAGTCTATGGGCTTGAGGAAACCCGGCAGGCAGTCCAGCCTTTCGGCCGGCACGGAGCGGACCAGCGTCTGCATGGCCCTGACGAACAGGGAGGGGGGGGAGGCCGCCCCGGCCAGCCAGCGGAAGGCCTCCGTCCCCACCAGCCGCCGCCACCGCTCCGGCTCCAGCTCCGCCAGCTGCTGGTGGAGCCCCTGGTGCGGCCGCGGGCTGAAGAGCAGCAGGTAGCCCAGGCACACCCGCCGGCCCCGGGCCTCCGCCGACCCGCGGGCCGGCTCGCCGCCCATCAGCCGCAGCAGGGCGTCCAGGGGCGTGGCCCCGGCGCCGTCGCTCAGCCCCGGGTTGGCCCCGTGGCCCAGCAGCAGCAGAAGGCACTCGGGGCGCAGCAGGTCGCACGCCAGCCGCACCGCCGTCTTCCCGCCGTCGGCGTCGTGCGGGCAGCCGCCGCGGCCGTCCAGGAAGCGGCGGCGGGCGCCCTCGGAGGGGAGGTCCTTCAGCGCCGTCAGCATCATCTTCAGGATGGCCACGCGGCCGTAGCGCACCGCCGCTGCCAGGTGCGGCGGCCCCGACGCCCCGCAGCAGCGGAAGCTCCCGCTGGGGGGCTCCAGGGCGGCGACGGAGAAGCCGCACAGCAGTTGGCGGGCGTAGGCCTGGTGGTCGTGCACCAGGGCGTAGAGCAGCGCCTCGGCCGGGCTGAAGGCGCGCGCCTGGCCATCCGCCTCCCAGTGGAACACCTCCATGCGGCGCATGTCCTCCAGCAGCCAGGGGGGCAGGCCGTCGCGCACCGCCTGGTAGAAGGCCAGCGACGTCCGCTGGCACCGCTTCTCTGACTTGTAGTCCGAGCGGCCCTCGCCGTGCTGCACCTCCACGTCCCACGGCATCCCCTCAGCACTCTGCCCCCTGAGGGCGACCCCCAAACACACAGTCAGGCACCGCTAGGGCGACCCCCAGCACACAGTCAGGCACCGCTAGGGCACCCCCGAATACAGGCAAGTACCGCTAGGGCACCCCCGAATACAGGCAAGCACCGCTAGGGCACCCCCGAATACAGGCAAGCACCGCTAGGGCACCCCCGAAAACAGGCAAGTACCACTAGGGCACCCCCGAATACAGGCAAGTACCGCTAGGGCACCCCCGAAAACAGGCAAGTACCGCTAGGGCACCGACTAGAATACACACTCAAAGTATCGCGAGTAAGAAGCACAATCCAAGTCTGGAGTTGGCTCCGTGCACGGGTCTGTTGCTGCACTGAAGAGGAGTCAGTCACGAGAGAAGGCAGCGGCGATAAACAGTAGCGGGGCGGTAGTTGTTCACTATCAGTCTCCTGCAGCGGTTTCTCCAAACCCCCTGCGCCGAACACCACGCGCTTTAAATACCCCCTAGCCGGACCCCCCGCGTGCGTCACTAGTGCACCCCATTGGCCCGCGACTGCGTCCAGTGTGTGGTGAAATGTGACATCACCACCTGTTTACAGTAGATCGTCCTCTGGCCGTGCCCTTATTTGCAGAGCGAGGAGGTATCCCCCCTCGTGACCCACTTGTTGTGGCCGACGCGTTTCGAGTGTCGCTGCTGCATAGCGAACATCGCGGGGACTCAGTGTTTGGCACGGCCGCCGGCCGGGACGTGCGTCGGTCTGCGTTACCTCAGCAGCTCCGGCGTCTGTCCAGGGTCGCCTCGTTCTGTACACAAACACCCCTCGATGCGTCGATAGATCCACGCCTCAACACGACCTCAACTATTGAGGGAACCGATTGTTACGATCAACACACGATCAATAGGAATGTCGCGACAGCAGTTACACACGCAAACGGGACAATAACAATAAAAGTGTGTGTGGTGGTATGTGCGTGCCAAGTTGGCAGTCATTTACCAGAATCGGGATGTTTTGAATGATGTTGGGATCCGCAATGAAAGTACGGACCTCTGAGGAGCTGACCCGGCCGAGGAAGACTGTGGAGGAGTTAAGATATTGATGATGATGATGATGATGATGATGATGATGATGATGATAATGAGGATGATGGTGATGATGATGGCGCCATCTGGCGGACCATTGGTGGAGATGATGAGGATGGAGTACTGATGAAGAGGAGTGAAGAGAATGATGAAGAACATCCGAAAGAGCTGTATTGCTATGTACGTTTGCACATCAAATGATTATTTTTGTTATTTTGGCGCAATGAACATATTAGGCTGATAATTTTGGAGCCCTGAAGAGGAGTTTGTGAAGAAGATGAGGGTACAGTTGGTGGAGGAGTGTGTGAAGAAGCTGGTGGTGACAGCAACAGCGCTATCTGGCGGACGGTTTGCGTTGACACAACCCGGAGTTCAACACGCTTAACCGAAAGACACGACCGCCTCCGCGTCCTCATCTCCACGGCTTCTGTTTCTGCTGCCAGGATGATCATCTCTGACGGAAATACACAACGTAGAACCAGCCGCCCATGTCGTTGTTGAGAGAGAGCGTTATTTAACTCTAAGAGGAGCACAGTAAACCTACTAGCTGATTACCTCAACTTTTATCGACCCCGTCCGAGTCTTAACTCGCATGGTCGCGCTGAAGCTGTGAACCAACACTGTTTCTCTGGGGTTCGGCGGTGCGTGGGGATGTCGGGATGTTTCTGAGTGCGAGGCATTGACGGTGAGGTTCATGAGTCCATCATTAGCCCATTTGACAGATTACTTTGTCTGACCGCCCCGGCTAGCCTGCTAACTAGCCACAGAGCTAACTGCTAGCCTCGCTGCTAACACCTAGTTAGTATAGTTCAGTCTTTTCCACTGCAACTATGCCGGCGATGTTGGAGAAGAACGGCATCGAGATAACTGGAAAGAGACGGGGCAGGAACGCCGTAAACAACCCGAACAAAAGTTATCAGTCTAACGGAAACAGCGTCAACTCCTGGGAAGAGGGGAGTTCGGGCTCGAGCAGCGACGAGGAACACGGTGAGTGGTAGCCTCGGTCTCTCCCAACTACTTGAGCTCTTTCTAAATTGTTTAGTTTGGCACCAAACTGACTTCTGCTTGCGTCCAGGTGGCGGTGGGATGCGAGTTGGACCGCAGTACCAAGCCATGGTACCGGACTATGACCCAGGTAAACCTTTTTCACACGTCTTCAACCTGACCTGCTGAGTATCCTTTTGGGGAATGCGTAGCCTCGAACATCCGGGTTGTGATAGCATAGAGTTGACTCATCTCTAACTTAGCTTTTCCTCATTTCGCTGATATAATCGTCCTTAATATAAACGTTATTAAACTTGTAAATAATATAACCAATTCTTTAGAGAAAAAAATTATATATATTATTCTTAAATTTATTAGTTTTATCATTTATAAAAATAAATAAATATATATATATATATATATATATATATATATATATATATATTTCTTTGACCTCTGGTGTTCCAGATGTTATTGAGCTGATGTTCAAGATGTTATTGAGCTGATGTTCCAGATGTTATTGAGGTGGTGTTTTGCTTCCAGATGTGGCGAAGGCAGCCCAGGAGCGAGAGAACCTGGGCATGCTGGTCTGGATCCCCAGCATCTCGCTGGCTGACACCAAATGTAAGACCAGCTCTGAGAACGGGATATTAGAGAGAGACCAGCTCGGAGCCCGGGAGAGTAGAGAGAGACCGACTCTGAGAGCAGTAGATGAGAGAGAGACCAGCTCGGAGAACGCGAGGGGAAGAGAGAGACCAGCGGTGAGAACGTGAGGGGAAGAGAGACCAACTCTGAGAACTGGAGGGGAAGAGAGAGACCATCTCTGAGAAAGGGAGAGGACAGAGAGACCATCTCTGAGAATGAGAGGGGAGAGAGACCAGCTATGGGAACAAGAGGGAAAGAGAGACCAGCTCAGAGAATGGGAGGGGAAGAGAGACCAGCTCTGAGAACGGGAGAGGACAGAGAGACCATCTCTGAGAATGAGAGGGGAGAGAGACCAGCTATGGGAACGAGAGGGGAGAGTGAGACCAGCTCTGAGAATGATGGGAAGAGAGAGACCAGCTCTGAGAACGTGATGGGAAGAGAGACCAGCTCTGAGAATGTGAGTGGAAGAGAGACCATCTCTGAGAAGGAGAGGGAAGAGAGACCAGCTCTGAGAACGGGAGGGGAGAGAGAGAGACAAGCTCTGAGAATGTGAGGGGAAGAGAGAGACCAGCTCTGAGAAAGTGAGGGGGAGAGAGAGACCAGCTCTGAGAAAGTGAGGGGAAGAGAGAGAGACCAGCTCTAAGAATGTGAGGGGAAGAGAGAGACCAGCTCTGTGGAACGTTAGGGGAGAGATCAGCTCTGTGAAACTTGAGGGGAGAGAAAGACCAGCTCTGAGACTGTGAGGGGGGAGAGAGAGAGCATCTCTGTGGATCTTGAGGGAAGAGAGAAAGACCAGCTCTGATAATGTGAGGGAAAGAGAGACCAGCTCTAAGGAAGGTGAGGGGAGAGACTAGCTCTTAAGAACGTGAGGGGAGAGAGAGACCAGCTCTGAGAACGTGAGGGAAGAGAGAGACCAGCTCTGATAACGTGAGGGGAGAGACCAGCTCTGAGAATGCCAGGGGGAAAGAGAGAGACCAGCTCTGAGAACGTGAGGGGAGAGAGAGACTAGCTCTGTGGAACTTGCCTGGAAGAGAGACCAGCTCTGATAATGGGAGGGGAAGAGAGAGAGACCAGCTCTGTGGAACATGATAGGAGAGAGAGACCAGCTCTTTGAAACTTGAAGGGAGAGACCAGCTCTGAGAATGTGAGGGGAGAGAGAGAGAGAACAGCTCTAGGGAGTATGAGGGGAGAGAGAGACAGCTCTGGGGAAGGTGAAGGGAGAGACAGTGGTGCGGTATCACTGTGTGTGCTCACGCTGGTTCTCTCTCTCGCCAGTGGACGAATACATCGCCATCGCCAAGGAGAGACACGGCTACAACATGGAACAGGTGAGGTTGCCATGGATACACTCGCAGATGAAGAGCGGTGTGGTCGGTGTCATCAGGTCCATGTCCAGGCTCCAGCTGACCTGTGTGTGTGTGTGTGTGTGTGTCCGTCCGTCCAGGCGCTGGGGATGCTGTTCTGGCACAAGCACAACGTGGAGAAGTCTCTGGCCGACCTGCCCAACTTCACCCCCTTCCCAGACGAGTGGACGGTGGAAGACAGGGTCCTGTTTGAGCAGGCCTTCAGCTTCCATGGCAAGAGCTTCCACCGCATCCAGCAGATGGTGAGCTCCCTCTACTCTATACAACTGTATTACTATAGCACTACATCCATGCTCCCTCTACTCGATACAACTGTATTACTATAGAACCACATCCATGCTCCCTCTATTCTATACAACTGTATTACTATAGCACGACATCCATGCTCCCTCTACTCTATACAACTGTACTATAGAACCACATCCATGCTCCCTCTACTCTATACAACTGTATTACTATATAACTACATCCATGCTCCCTCTACTCGATACAACTGTATTACTATAGCACTACATCCACGCTCCCTCTACTCGATACAACTGTATTACTATAGCACTACATCCACGCTCCCTCTACTCTATACAACTGTATTACTATAGCACTACATCCACGCTCCCTCTACTCTATACAACTGTATTACTATAGAACCACATCCATGCTCCCTCTACTCTATACAACTGTATTACTATAGCACTACATCCACGCTCCCTCTACTCTATACAACTGTATTACTATAGAACCACATCCATGCTCCCTCTACTCTATACAACTGTATTACTATAGCACTACATCCATGCTCCCTCTACTCTATACAACTATATGATTATACATCAGCTGTGGTGTGTGTGTGTGTGTGTGTGTGTGTGTGTGTGTGTGTGTGTGTGTGTGTGTGTGTGTGTGTGTGTGTGTGTGTGTGTGTGTGTGTGTGTGTGTGTGTGTGTGTGTAGCTGCCAGATAAGTCCATGGCCAGCCTGGTCAGGTTCTACTACTCTTGGAAGAAGAGCCGCAGTAAGACCAGTCTGATGGACCGCCACGCCCGCAAGCACAGGAGAGAGAGAGACAGGTACGCTCTAGTAACCATGGTTACTGCCACGCCCGCAAGCAGAAGAGAGAGAGACAGGTACTACACTCTAGTAACCATGGTTACAACTACACTCTGGTTACCATGTTACAACTACACTCTAGTAACCATGGTTACATCTACACTCTGGTACCCATGGTTACAACTTCACTCTAGTAACCATGGTGACCATCATGCTCTGGTAACTAGTAAGGTTACTAATACCTGTGTGTGTGTGTGTGTGTGTGTGTGTGTGTGTCAGTGAGGATGAGGTGGAGGAGGGGAATGTGAACGCTCCAAGTGACACAGAATTCCAAGACCCAACCAAGGAGGTAACCTGTCTACCTGTCCGTCCATTTGTATGTCTCTCTGTTTGCCTGTCTACCTGACTCTTTACCTGGCTGCCTGTTGGTCCATGAGTCTGTCTCTGTTTACCTGTCAATTTCTGTTTACCGACTGGTTTGTTTATCAGTTGGTAAAATGACTAGTTTGCTGGTTAACTAGGTAAACCCTGGCTAGCAGCAGGTCATTAGCTGGTCAGCAGCTCTAACCTGGCTCTGTTCTGCTGCTCAGGTGGGGTCAACGGTGCCTGAGAGTTCCCAGGTGGCACCGTCCAGCGAGCAGAAGGTGAATATTGAACAATTATTTGCCAAAGGCAAAGTGAATAATTTATTTGTTTTATTAGCAGTTTAAAAGCGTTATCAAACAATATCCTGAGTTAGAGATCCCAATATCCCGAGATAGCGAACCAATCAAATTGCGCCATCTTACGAGGTTCACGTGTAACATATACCAAATATCTATATTGATATATCTCTATCTTTATCTCTATAGATAGAGGTATAAAATGAGGTCAGAGAAATGGCCTCACTTGTACAGGTTCGTAGGCGTAGCCAATAGAAAACTGGAAAACCATTTATCCTAATCTGAATCTGAATTACTTTCATTACATTTTATAGTACAAGTACACCAGCGCAATTCTTAGGCTTGGTTCCTCAACAGGCATACACCTCAACATAGCAGCAACATTACAATAAAATAAAGTAATAAGATTGTTAAAATAAAAATATGTAAAAATAAGTAGCAGAAGGGGTAGTGGTACCAGCCACGGTTGATTCTAGTGCAAAAAAACCATATATTTCAGCTGGAGATGGCAAACTTCTTTTATTTTCACCGTTGAGATCCCCCTGTTTCACCCTTTGATTGATCAAAGTCAAATAACGTGACCCCTGCCCCCCCGTGTCTCCAGCCAGCCCCCGTGGATAAGCCCGTCCACGTGAAGAGGGAGGGGCCCGGCTTCTCCGGGAAGACCCTGCAGAGGACCAAGAAGAAGCCGCCCAAAGGCATGCACCTGACGCAGGGCGACGTGGCGGCCCTGTCCTGCAGTGCCCCCGCTGCCAAGGGGGTGATACGGCAGCTGGACTCAGAACTGGTCACCATCAAGCGACAAGTACGATCAAACACCGCCTCCGGTGGTGGAGCATTGGTTTTTTTCTGTAATGGATTTCTCTTTATAAATGTGTTTTTATAATAAGAACAACATGTATGTATTTTTTTTAATATTTTTTCTGATGGATTTCTTTGTAAATTATTTATTTATTCAATTTTTAATGATGTTTTTGTGTTTAGGCAGTGCTCTTATATTACTAATGGACATGTTAGAGTTGGACGGTTATTTTAATGTGAAATAATAAAAATGCAGTACTGGTTACAGTAAACAACACAACGCTAGAACCGTTCGGAAGCTGTTACCGTACATAATACAACTAAACCGTGGAGTCAAATGATCCCCAGACTCGGCCGATCGCCTGATCATATGTCTGGATGGATCCCTGAATAAACAGTCGACCGGACGTCATGACTGACTGGTCTCTCGTCCCTTTCAGATCCAGACCATCAAACAGGCCAACGGCACTCTGAAGGACAAGCTGACCTCGGGAGTGGAGCAGTACAGAATCCCTGAGGTACCTCACCCTCACCCTCACCTTTGACCTGTGACCCTTGACTCGGGTCCGTGGGGGTTTGGAGAACACTGCTGAAGAACGCTTTCCTTCCAGGTGAACCAGAAGTTCAACACCCGCTGGACCACAGAGGAGCAGCTGCTTGCTGTCCAAGGTAGGCCCCGCCTCCAGCGCTCTGACCAGGCAGGCTCTGCCACAGGATGCCCTGGCGCTCGGCGACTAATCGAATTTTGATCGCGATTTCGATTTTAGCGTCAAACAATCTTACAAAAAATTATCAAAATCAAGTTTTTTTCTTCTTTTTTATTATATATATATATATATTTTTTTTTTTAATGTTTTATAGAAAGGGCAGAACAGCTGGATACATATCTGTACATCATTTTAGATTGGATCATTTTCTTTTTTCTATCTTTTATTTTGTGTATTCTTTTTAAGGCGAAATTTCTCAGTTACAAAAAAAAAATCTGAGAGACATGCCTAATAAATAGACCATCTTTTCAAACTCAAAAAAATAATCATTTGAATAATCGTGATTTCAATATTGACCAAAATAATCGTGATTATGATTTTTCCCATAATCGAGCAGCCCTAGCGTGCTCTGCACACCCGCTGGTTAGTAGTAGCTAAGTGTTTAGGCACTACAGTGGTGGAACGAGCCCCTTGTTGATGTAAGGAATGCAATGTCGTTCAACCGCTTCTGCAAAAGACTCAAACCTGTTCAGAGTTCACATGTGCCGTGTTCCAATATCCATACTATCCGTCCTTACTAGCCTAAGTTTGAGTACGTAGGGCGTTCTGATTCAGATCGGGCGAAAATGAGTGTACTGAAAGGACCCGGATGGTGTACTCAAAACGGTCAAACCGCGAAGTGCGGATCGCCGTACACTTTTCGTGCTCAACGGCAGCCATCTTAGCTACGTAGCGGGAAGAGGGCGGAGCCAGGCTGAGCCAAAGTCGGCGCATTTTCCACATAGCCTGCATTAATAGTCATTTTGTAGTTTTTATAGCTTTTATAGGTTTTTATAGCTGCTAGGCGTAAAGAGTTCAGCGTTCACAGCGGGATGTTTATGGCGGGGGAGGAGCCACGGCCGCAGTCGCGATCGTAATTTCCGGTTAGTGCCCCAGGGAGTATTCCATTTGGAACAACACTGACATCTGAAAATTAGCGCACTTAGTGAGTGCGGATAGTGTACTTCGTTTAAGTGTACTCATGGAAGTATGGATATGGGAACACGGCACTAGACTCTGCATAGCCTCCCCCTCCCACCCTTTCTACTTATTGTACGTTGAACATCCTGGCTCTTAATGTACGCACTTATTTTATGTCGTTCTTAGTTATAGTACTTAGCTAGGATAAGATGGTACACAACTATCTTCGTTGTATACGGGGAATGGGTAACCTTCCGTCCAATTTCAAATCTACCCTTCATCTCTAAAATCCTTGAAAAAACAGTTGCTTCCCAACTCCATTCTCACCTATCCCACAATAACCTATATGATCAGTTCCAGTCCGGTTTCCGCCCACTCCATAGCACTGAAACGGCATTCTTCAAGATAACCTACGACTTAACCTACGACCTACTACTGATTCTGGCCTCCTCCCCATCCTCAACCGCCTCGACCTGAGTTCAGCCTTTGATACACTCTGTCACACCACCCTCCTCAACAGGCTAGCTTCCATTGCCATCACCCACCCTCCGTTAGAATGGTTCAAATCATACCTATCTGGCAGCACTCAGTTTATTAAACTTCTCCGTCACTTCAGGTGTGCCCCAGGGCTCTGTCCTGGGGCCCCTCCTGTTCATCATCTACCTACTTCCCCTCGGCAATATCTTCCGCAAATTGAACATTCACGACACCCAGCTCTACCTCACCACTAAGCCCTCGTCCATTCTTCCACCCTCCTCCCTCACTAATTGCATCTCTGAAATAAACTGGTTCGCTCTCAACTTCCTCAAATTAAATAGTAGCAAAACGTGTTCTACTCATTGGTACAAAATCAACATTATCAAAAACAAACAGCTTTTCACTCACATTCGATAACTCGACCGTTTCACCCTCCTCCAAGGTTAAGAGTCTGGGTGTCGTCCTAGACAGTACCCCATCCTTTCAATCCCACATCAATAACATCCCCCGGTCTGCCTACTTCCACCTACGAAACATCAATCGCCTCCGCCCTTCCCTGACCCCCTATACTGCCACCATCCTTGTCCACAGCCTCGTCACCTCCCGTATAGATTACTGCAACTCTCTCCTTCTCGGCCTCCCTCACAAATCCCTCCATAAGCTCCAACTGGTCCAGAATTCAGCTGCCCGCTTCATAACACAAACCCCATCCATCCACCACATCACCCCTGTCCTCCGACAGCTCCACTGGCTCTCGGTTCAGTTCCGTATCAAATTCAAAGTCCTCCTGTTTACATTTAAGGCCATCCACAACCTCGCTCCCCCATATCTGTCTGACCTCATCCCCGTACCCACTCCCTCCCGCCCCCTCAGATCCTCTTCCTCCGTACACCTGTCTGTCCCCTCTGCCTGTCTCACCACCATGGGGCACAGAGCATTCAGCCGCTCTGCTCCCCGTCTCTGGAATTCATTAACACCTGAACTCAGAAACATCGATTCATTCCCCCTTTTCAAATCACAACTCAAAACACATCTGTTCAGAACTGCCTATACCACCTGATGCCTGATACTATGTCTGTTATAATAATTGATTTCTCTCTTTCTTAATTTTGATTCTTTCTAATTACTTTTGTGTACCTCTATCCTTGAGTGCCGAGAAAGGCACCTTCAAATCAAATTATTATTAATATTATTATAACCTAACAATTGTTAGTGCTTGGCACTTGGTTCTATGAACATCCTTACTGTACCGACAGAGATATATTTTTTCACCTTCTTCTGACAAATGTACTTATTGTAAGTCGCTTTGGATAAAAGTGTCTGCTAAATGCCCAGAGTGTTAATGCAGTAGCTCACCCGTCCGCCCTGCCCGTCAGCCATCAGGAAGTACGGCCGGGACTTCCAGGCCATCTCGGACGTGATCGGGAACAAGTCGGTGGTGCAGGTGAAGAACTTCTTCGTGAACTACCGGCGCCGCTTCAACCTGGACGAGGTGTTGCAGGAGTGGCAGGCGGAGCACGGCATGGAGGGGGAGAGGAGAGGAGGAGCAGGGGAGGAGGAGAAGATGGAGGTGTCTCCGTCTCCTGAGGAGGGAGGAGTCACGACTCCGGCCACGCCCGAGGAGCCGAAGGAGGTGGGTAGGATGTCACGATGACCTGTGCTGTGTTCCAATATCCATACTATCAGTACTGACTATACTAAGTTTGAGTACGCGGGGCATTCCAATTAAGATCGGGCGAAAATAAGTGTACTGAAAGGACCCGGATGGTGTACTCAAAACGGTCAAACCTCGGAGTGTGGATCGATGCACACTTTTCGTACTCAACGGCAGCCATCTTAGCTACGTAGCGGAAGAGGGCGGAGCCAGGCTGTGCCAAAGTCGGCGCATTTTCCACATAGCCTGCATTAATAGTCATTTTGTAGTTTTTATAGCTTTTATATTTACTATGCGTAAAGAGTTCACTGTTCAAAGCGGGATAATTATTGTGGGGGAGGAGCCGCGGCGGCAGTCGCGATCGTAACTTCCGGTTAGTGCCCCAGGGAGTATTCGATTTGGAACGACACAGACCTCTGAAAATCAGCGCACTTGGACAGTGCGGCTAGTGTTCTACGTTTAAGTGTAGGAGCGCGACTGTTTAAAGCGCTCCGATAGCCAGTAGGGGGCGATAATGTTATTTAGGGCAACACGCCGGAAGAACATTAATTCGCCGATGAACATCTTTTTACTTTATTTACATTTTTCTTTTCTAAAACTTTTCTAAAAGCTTAAACGTTTTCTTGTGGACGTAGGCATAAACGCTGGGAACCTAGGCTTGTTCATTAACCAGGGGCTTACGGGTGTGGATACGTTCACCACTGACACCTCCCGGCCACTAAGCGGCGCTGTGGTGGCCGCCGCTCGGAGCAGATGTTTAGATGCAGTTAAATCCATCCCCTCCTCCGTCACTTCAGGTGTGCCCCAGGGCTCTGTCCAGGGGCCCCTCTTGTTCACCATCTACCTTCTTCCCCTCTGCAATATCTTTCGCAAATTGAACATTCACTCCCACTGTTATGCTAACGACACCCAGCTCTACCTCACCACTAAGCCCTCGTCCATTCTTCCGCTTCCTCCCTCACTTATTGCATCTCTGAAAATAAAAACTGGTTCGCTCTCAACTTCCTCAAATTAAATAGTAGCAAAACGTGTTCTACTCATTGGTACAAAATCAACCTTATCAAAAACGAACAGCTTTTCACTCACCATCGATAACTCCATCGTTTCACCCTCCTCCAAGGTTAGGAGTCTGGGTGTCGTCCTAGACAGTACACCATCCTTTCAATCCCACATCAATAAAATCTCCCGGTCTGCCTACTTCCACCTACGAAACATCAATCGCCTCCGCCCTTCCCTGACCCCCCACACTAGGGATCGACTGATATGGATTTTTTAGGGAAGATACTGATTTTTTTTCATCAGCCTTAGCCGATGGCCGATAACGATTTTCTTGAGACGATATTTGGAGCCAATACTACCCTGGAAATCCAGAGTTCTCGCGAGAGCACAATTTGAATTTGCTCAGCGAGTCACTCTGGGAATGAGCAATATACTCGTGTATATTCTGGGCCTCCCCTGGCCCAGAACATTAACCAATCACATTGATGTATCAGTTATAGGCGGGCCAAAAGCGTTGCTGTTTTACCGACCGGGTACGGCAAGAGTCGTATCTATTGGTTAGATTCACTGGTCTGGATACGTCACCCCTTGTATTCTTCTGATTGGTCGTAGTGTTATCCAACGTGTGTTATCCAGTGATATTTTCAAATGCATGCTTGGTGCCGCCCCTCGAGTTTGGCCACTTTCATTTCTCGCTGCCAGACCCTACAATTTTCTAGATGTGGGTCTGGATTTCCAGGCTAAGCCTCCCTCAATTTACATCATAAAAATGACACAATGATGATAACAAATGTTGCAATGTCTCAATTAAAAAAAAAATGAACATTTATTGAACTGTCTGTAAATCATGCCCACGGAGTCTGAAAATCAGCGCACTTAGTGAGTGCGGATAGTGTTCTACGTTTAAGTGTACTCATGGAAGTATGGATATCGGAACACAGCACTGATGAGGAGCGCAGGGGGGGGACGTTTAATGTGCTCCGATGGCCAGTAGGGGGAGATAATGTTATTAAGGGCAACACGCCGGATCTATTCGCCGATGAACATCTTTTTTAATTAGTTACATTTTTCTTTTCTTCAACTTTTCTAAAAGCTAAAAAAAACGTTTTCTTTAGGACATAGGCATAAACGCAGGAAACCTAGGCTTGTTCATTAACCAGGGGCTTACGGCTGTGGGTCCGTTCACCACTTCCCTGCCACTAAGCGGCCGCCTGGAGCAGACGTTTAGACACAGTTCTTCATGTTGTCCTGTTTGTCTTTCAGGAGGAGCCCGTGACGCCCCAGACCTCCTGAGAAACACACACACACACACACACACACACACACACACACACACACACACACACACACACACACACACACACACACACACACACACACACACACACACACACACACACACACACACACACCCCAATATAACGAGGATACCATGGCAACTGATGGCTGGGAGTTGGCAGAAGGAAGTGAACAAGAACGCCTTGGATTCCAGCCCTCGGCCACTGGTCCCAGTAGGAGCTGGTGGGAGGTTACTGGTTTATAAAACTGTTCAGGGTTTATGGAGCTGTCTCCACTTTAAAACTCTTCTGTCGTGTAGATTGGTGGTATGCTGTAAGTAATGACTATTCCTGTTAAATGCTCCATGGGAACAATCGATAGGCTTTGACCCTTTTAAAACATGAACTTTCTCTTCTTTCTGTTTGTCTCTTCCTACATAAACTGTTATTATTCTGACTCTGCGTGTCTGCTTTGTCCGGAGCTTCTGATGAATTACAGACCTGATGCCCATCAGACCGGAATCTTGGGGCCGTTGAACTCCCGAGTCTGATCCCGGGGAAGTCCTGGGCTTCGGGACACAGGGTGACGGGAAGAGAAACAGAAAGAGCTCTGGCCCCGAGACAACAGGAGTATAATACACTACTGTCTAGTGGGGTTGGGAGCAATAGAGTGAAAGAATAGAATTAACAATCTCTGAATGAGCTTGAGATATTTGGGTGCTATAGATGAGACCCCCATGGGGTACTTAGTTAGTTTTAGACTTTAAAGTAAAAACGAGAACATAACAAACATTGTTTAATTGTTAAAATATAATTGCTTCTCATTAAGGTTAAGAAGAAATTGAAGTATGCCTCATCTTAAATATTACAAGCCTGTGCACAGCAATATCAATGTTACTATAGTGCTGCTAAATGATAACAGTTCAACAGTAGTTCAAAGGAAAACATATGGTTTGTTGTGAATGAAGGTTTACTTGGAGCGTATTGATGGGGCTGGGGGGTGCAGAAGACTAGCGAAGTTGGGAAGTACTGTCAAACAAAATCGGTATATGAAGTGCAGCCTACAATAAATGCATGAACGTCCAGCCAACAGCGCCATCTACCGGCGTGGCTGCGGTCTGCGGTGTTTTTTCTGACGGGGATTTCCTGAGCGGAAGAAGCTGATGGGGCTTTCCAGTGTAACATCAACATATAAGCAGCCTCTGCTCGCCGTCACCCATGAATTTTAAAAAGCCAGTGTTTGAGGACCGTAGGTGAACGATGTGTTTGCACCGCGGGAGCTCGAAGGCGTGTAGCGGGTCGGGATGTGGCGGCTGGTCGGTGTAGCCGATTTCCGCGTCTGATTCATGTGAGTACAGAGCGGCCCGCTGCGCTATTCTGGAATAAATGTGGAGATTGGCGGCTCTTAATAAAGGCTAGGCTAGGCTAGGCTAACGCTAGGCTACGGCAACATTAGCCAACTGATAGTGGATGAGGTAATGTCAGAGCCCATTGTGTGCCGCTGAACGCGGAGAAGCGAGCCTCAGAATAACCCAATACCCGCGTCTCCTGGGAATAAAATGTACATTTATTGAAAATGTGTGTTGGTGGAGATGAGGGGCGAGCTCTGTCTGTCTGCACACCTTGAGGACTAATTAGGTGAGGTGGTGATGGTCGGGCTGGGATGGGGAGAGGTGCTGATGGATGTGGGGCTGAAGTGAAGGGGGCTTGGGGGAGAATATCTTTAATCATTCACTGAATTCTGGGGAGGTAATAAGAGGTGATATAAATATAGCACATGTCTTAGCATTGCACTAGGTCACCCATGACCACTGGGCTGATTATGTGCACGAAATCATTCCAACATAGGATATGAATTGTGTAATTTCTGCATGAAAATCATAATTCTACTTTATGCCTCGGTAGGGTTATTTTCATTTCAATAGAAAATGAAAACAGGTTTTGCATGAATAACAGCTGTGATGTTTTGACGTTTCTGTTTAACGTGTTCTAAGCTTGTTTGGTTATGGTGACGTAAATTAGAAATTAACGCTGCATTGAATTTGTGGTTTGGTCATAAGAATTTACCAACACATTGAAACATCTGCCTCGAAATATACACCGTCTTTTCTATCTAACCACCTACCAGCCATCTGCCTACTATCTGTCAACCAGAAGAAACTAGACCGACATTTTAGCTGGTCAGCCAATCAATGCTTCTGGTAACCAGTAAAGAGAGTCCAGTAGAAACAGAGTAGAGAAGAGATAGACCAGTAGGGTAGAAATATACCAGTAGAGTAGAGCGTTACCAGTAGAGTATAAATAGATCAGTAGAGCAGAAAGAGACCAGTAGAAACCAGTATAGTGCAGAGAGACCAGTAGAGTAGAAATATACCAGTAGAATGGAGAGAGACCGGTTGAGTAGTCTCCCTGGCCTCACTCATCCTCCCACACCCCTATTAAGAATTAGAATTCAGTGTTTCCACATGGATTTTGTGAACATCATATTCGTCCTGCAATTATGTAGAGTTGAGAAGGTAAAATATTGAAAGCTGTCCTGTGATCAGGGCCTTCATGGCAGTGAGGCTGTTTCATAAGGGTGGAATAGACAGAGGATGCAGACACACACGCCCCGTCTGGTCCCGCGCTGGAGCTTCGTTGCAACATGGATTTCAGAGACGGGTTTCTCTGTCTCGACATTTTGAATGGACGCCGTCTATGAATGTGTGTCAGTGAGTGAGCAGGGCGGAGAGAGAGACCAGAGTGGGGAGGGGGGAGAGACCAGGGCGGGGAGAGAGAGACCAGGGTGGGGAGAGAGAGACCAGGGCGGGGAGGGAGAGAGAGACCAGGGCAGAGAGAGACCAGGGCAGGGAGGGGGGGAGAGACCAGGGCGGGGAGACACCAGGGTGGGGAGAGAGAGAGACCAGGGCAGAGAGAGACCAGGGCAGAGAAAGGGACCAGGGTGGGGAGAGAGAGACCAGGGCGGGGAGAGAGAGAGAACAGGGCAGAGAGAGAGACCAGGGCAGGGAGGGAGGGAGAGACCAGGGCGGGGAGAGACCAGGGTGGGGAGAGAGAGACCAGGGTGGGGTGAGAGAGACCAGGGCGGGGAGAGAGGGACCAGGGCGGGGAGAGAGAGACCAGGGCGGGGTGAGAGACCAGGGCAGAGAGAGACCAGGGTCTGGCTGGTTGGGGGTTTTCCCTGGGCTTTCTGGCCCTAGGTGCAATCTATCTGATTGACCTCTGCAGTAGATGAGATAAAGACCAGCAGAGACGCGGAGAGTACAAAGACACAATCAAAGTATGGACAGGCCAGTAGAGTATAGGCCAGCAAGGTACAGAGACCACTAGAGACCGCTTGAGTGTAGAGACCAGTGGAGGAGAGAGACCAGTACAGCATAGATGGACCAGAAGGGACCATTCAAGTATAGAGGGGGGAGTATAGTAAAACCAGTAAAGTATTGAGAAAGCAGTAGTGTGTGTATAGTAGAGACCAGTACAGTATTGACACCAGTAGAGTCACCATAGAGAGACAGTTGGATATAGAGACCAGTAGGAGAGCCTTGTAGAGCGTATAGATCAGTCAAGTATAGAGACACCAATAGCAACCAGTTCAGTATATAAACCAGTAAAGTATAGAGAAACCAGTAGAGTATAGAGACCAGTAGAGTAGGGATGGGTCAGAATATTTGATTATTTGGTTATTCATTCCCGTGGGTCAAAATCGATTTTTAACATTTGGTACGTTAACATTTTTTCCCATTCAAATATAGAGTTTTTCACAAGCCAAAACTTTGTTTCCCTGGTAACGCCTGAGGGTTTGACTAATACCTGGAACAATCATTACCTTCCCGTAAGGTTCTTATGCAACGGAAACGTTGTTCACACCTCCAGTATATAGGACAGACCTTAGCTACGACGGCAACGGGAGGTATTCTATTCCGCTCTGCTATGAGCCAGACAATTTTACTGGAACTTCTTAGCAGGTTGTTTTTTTGCGTTTAAGATATTAAGTGATTTCTTGCCGATGATCCATGGCTGCCTTTGTGAATGTCGGCACACATCGAATAATTGATTATTCGTTCAAACCACCGACCATGTAAAATTTGATTTATTAACATCCCTACTATAGTGATCAGTGTAGTATTGAGAAACCACTAGGGTGTAAAAAAGGACAACCCGTGTAGAACAACCTGACCAATAGTGTTTATATAGACCAGTCGAGCCCAGTACAATGTGGAGTAACCAGTATAATGTGTGTGTATATGTATGTATGTGTGTATATATATATATATATATATATATATATATATATATATATATATATATATATATATATATATGTGTATATATATATATATATATATATATATATATATATATATATATATATATATATATATATATATATATATATATATATATATATACTGCATATACCAGTAGACACCAGTAGAGTGAATGGAGCCAGAGAATTCCCCTCTGAGGTTGGTTTCATTTCTCTCGAGTGATGTCACGGTACTTTCAGCTGTGTCTGCTGCCAGATCGCCATGGTGACGCCCGTACTAGAGACAAGGCAGCCTATTGGATAACCTGATAGGCTGGTTAACAGGGTGACAGCGGCCTATTGGAGTACATCATGGGGTTAGAGGTCAAATTGTAAGGGTCTCCGGTCTACAGGCCTTAAGGGTTATGAACCCATGACAGAGGAATGTCTTATGAGGATTGTGTGTGTGTGTGTTGCATTTGTGTGTGTGCTGCATGTTTGTGTGTTGCATGTGTGTGTGTGTTGCATGTGTGTGTTGCATGCATGCATGTGTGTGTGTGTGTTGCATATGTGTGTGTCTGTTGCATGAATGCATGTGTGTGTGTGTGTGTTGCATCTGGTGTGTGTTATGTGTGTGTGTGTTGCATGCATGCGTGTGTGGGTGTGTGTTTGTGTGTGTTGCATCCGGGGTGTGTTATATATGTGTGTGTGTGTGTTGCATGCATGTGTGCGTGTGTGTGTGTGTTGCATTTGGTGTGCGTTGCATGTGTGTGTGTCATGTGTTGCGTGTGCGTTTCTAGACCGTCCGTCTCCGGTTATTTCCATATATTTTCATAGAACCAGGAACGTGTCGATAGTATTTGCGTGCAGCGTGCCCAGTAGATCACAGCGGCCCAGGGCCCGATTCACCCTGAACCTAGGGCTGCTCGATTACGGGAAAAATCATCATCACGATTATTTGGGTCAATATTGAAATCACAATTATTGGAACTATTATTTTTGAGTTTGAAAACATGTTGTATTTATTCAGCATGTCTCTCCCAAAAAAAATGTTGTAACTGAGAACTTTGAAATTTGGCCTTAAAAATTATACAAAATGGTAAAAAAGAAAAATTTCCAATCTAAAATAATATACAGATATGTATCGTGCGGTTCTGACCTTTCTATTAAACTATTTTGTATATTTAAAAAAAAAAGTAAAAAAAAATCGAAAAACTCGATTGTTAATTTTGCGATCGTTTGACGCTAAAAATCGAAAATCGCGACCAAAATTCGATGAACGGCCCAGCCCTACCTGAACCAGGACCAGACCGGCCCCTGACCCCAACTCCCTCCCGCCCTGCAGGTCATGTCTGCAGGGGGCAGTCCTGGTGGAAGGGAGGTCCAGATCCCGCTCCAGCAGGGAGCACTCTCCCTGGCCATGCCCCTCTCCTTGGTCCCGCCCGGCATCTCGCTACGCCAGGCCAACGCCCGGTCCCACGTGGAGGCCCCCCCAGGTACGCTGCCCTCCCCAGGCGTCAGTCGGCTCCTTTCTATCACCAGAGTCGTTAGCAAAATAAACCGTGGAATCCATTTAATCAAGTCTGAATCTGAAAAAACGGTTCAAACGTTTGAGGTAAACGGAGACATCGACTTGACTTTATGTCGTTCACCTTCTGTTATAGGTTATAGGTTATAGGTGTGTTTAGCCATACATTCATACGCTACGGTACGTTAGTAATCACTTTAGTTCTACTTTATATTACAGTTTATGTCTTAGTGCTATGTAAAGTTACAGTATATATGTTGTAGTGATACGTTATGTTATATAGAACGTGTTGTAGTGATACGTTATGTTATATAGAATGTGTTGTAGTGATACGTTGTTATATAGAACGTGTTGTGGTGATACGTTATGTTGTATAGAACGTGTTGTAGTGATACGTTATGTTATATAGAACGTGTTGTAGTGATACATTATGTTATATAGCACATGTTGTATTGATGTTATACAGCACATGTTGTAGTGATACGTTATGTTATATAATGTTGTAGGGATACGTTATGTATATAGAACATGTAGTGATACGTTATTTTATACAGAACATGCTGTAGTGATACATTATTTTATACAGAACATGTAGTGATACGTTATATTATATATAGAACATGTAGTGATACGTTATGTTATATAGAACATGTTTTAGTGATGCGTAATGTTTAGGGCTGGGCAACGATAAAAAAAATTAAACGCGATTAATCGCATACTAATCGCACTTCCAAAATTCTATTTTAAATCCACTCCAATTGAAGTTAAACAAGATTATCACATGGAATGACACTTTATCATTCATACGAAATGTACTTAATAAGCAAAAACTAGACCAAGTGATCTTGAGGGAGTTTTATTGACTCACTCAGTGTGGGTTGAATATGAAACTTATGGAACACCACACATTTGAGAATTGTAAACAGGCAGTTAATTAGTACAATGGTAAACTAGGGCTGCAACTAACGATTATTTTAATAATCGATTAATCTGTAGATTATTTTTTTGACTAATCGATGAATGTGATAAAAAAAAGAAACATTTGTAATTGCTGCATCTTTATTCAAAAACTAAACATTACTCCAAATTCAAAGTGCAGACTGAAGTGTAAATACTCCAGGTTATTGCTCCAACGTCCCGGAACTATTAAAAGTAATATTGAATGATAAAAAAATACAAAAACATAACTGGGATAACACAAAAAAAACATACAATGTATGATATACATTTATATATATACAGTATATAAGGGATGGCCATGGTTAATCGGTTAACCAATAAGATCTTTAACCGTTAAATACAAACGGTTAAAAGTAAATTGAATCATCTTAATTACTCTCAGATGTCAGATCATTAATTTTCTTGATATTGATACCATTTTCTAGACTCCTTAACGATCCAAGTCTTTATTGATACCACTATTGATACTTATATTATTTTGTTGAAGTAGAACTTGTATTATTGCTTTAATTTATGATAAGATGATCATAGCTCAAGATAGGACGTTAAACTGGTCATAATTCCATCTTTACTATCTATTTTATATTGCTGGGAAAAAGTTTTCGCCAAAATCTCCAAAAAAAGAAAATTTGTATTGCATTTAAACACATCAATCATATTACTGAGCCCATCACATTTGACACTGTTTGCGACTTTTTTTTAAGCTAGCTAGCTCTATATCCTGCAGATTTTAACATGGATTTAAAAACTGGATTACTATTTTTAACTGACGGGACTTTCTACACCGTCCGGTTGTGTGATTACTACCGCTGCTTTGAATGACTGTTGATGCACGCGGTGCCGACTCCGAGCCCGTCTGCACACCGTCTGCAGCAGCAGCTGACAGAGTTTTCGGTTGGACTAGACGGATACTGAGTTGAAGGAGTTTTTTTTAACCCAAAGACAGTGAAGGTACAACACTTTTATATAGGCCTACAGTCCAGTGTTGAGATATGACCAAAATACAAGCTGTGGTCGCCAGAGATGTGGACTCGGGTCATGATTTTGCTGACTTCAGACTCGACTTGACATAATTACGCATGACTTGCGACTCGACTTAGACTTGACTGCTATTGACTTGAGACTTGACTCGGACTTTGCCTCTTTGGCTTGTAATGACTCGACATGTCTTGAGTCAAAAACATTTATTGTTTTAGATATCTAACCTATTTCCCGCCTAGAGGGCTAGACACCCAAGACGCATTCACTTTCGTGAAGATGAAAAAAAAAACAGCGAGCGAAGACAAATCTACACTTCAATAATATCAAAACGAAATTTCGATATCGTTTATACTTTATTCAGAATAACAGTTTTAGTTTCATATCAGCTGCGTTTTGAGTTGGTCCCATTGAAGCCGTCTGGCCAGCCTCTGACACTTAAGACATCGTAACTAAATCATTGTTCAACCATTTACCTTCGTTCAAAAAATATAACAAATCTACACACTCGTATCTTCAATAATATCTAAACTGAATTTTGATATCATATATGCTTTCTTCAGAATCACAGTTAAAGTTTCATATTTGCTTCGTTTCAGTTGGTCTCATTGATTTACGTTGACGCTGGAGGTGAGGACGTTCAGCAGTGTTGCCAGATTGGGCGTTTTTAACCGACCTATTGGCCTACGTTTTGAGGACATTCAAGCAGTGTTGCCAGATTGGGCGGTTTTCCCACCCTATTGGGCTACTTTTAAAAACATAAAAAAACAACGCCGATTTCGGCGCATGCGCATATCATAACACATTTGAAGACAGAAACAATTAACAAATTATAACTGTGTTGATAAGAAATGACTGTACATTAGAGTGATATGTTGAAATTATGATCAATAGCCTAATAATTACATTATTAAGTTTGTGACTTGGGACTTGGCTTTGGTGTGACTTTGACTTGGACTCGACTTGCCTTTCCCTGTCTTGACTTGGGACTCGACTTGGGCTTGACTGCTAAGACTTGGGACTTGCTTGGGACTTGCCAAGCAGTGACTTTGTCCCATCTCTGGTGGTCGCTCACACTAAACCTCGCTGTGGGCATGAACCATGAACCAACCTGTCGGCAGCTGGCTGTAAACAGTGCCGCGCCTACGAGTGACGTATTAATCGCGCGACTCAACGAATCGATGACCAAATTCGTTGCCAACGCTTTTAGTAATCGATTTTTATCGATTTAATCGATTCGTTGTTGCAGCCCTATTGTAAACCAACAGTTACTACAATTGTAGTTAAATTCAAATAAGTAGCGCCACAGATTTGGGAATTCTAAACAGGCTGTCACTTACAGCAATTGTAGCAGGCAGTCACTTACTGCAAGTGTAAATGAATGTAAAGTAAGTGGAACTGAAAACAAAAAATATTTCTGATATGAATGTTGACATTCTGTGGGCAAAACCTTTCAAAATCAAAGTAAAAAAAAAAAAAGTGTGCGTCAAGTTGTGTTAATCGCATTAAAATAATAAATAAATGTAATAAACGCATTAACTTGCCCAGCCATATTAATGTTATACAGCACATGTTGTAGTGATACATTATGTTATACAGCAGATGTTGAAGTGATACCTTATGTTATACAGCACATGTTGTAGTGATACATTATGTTATACAGCACATGTTTTAGTGATACCTTATGTTATACAGAACATGTTGTAGTGATACCTTATGTTATACAGAACATGGCTCGGCCGGTTCCCAGGGGCCGGACTGCGGCTTCCTGCCGGTGCAGGGCGGCTTCAGAGACCGCTTCCTAGCGACTCCGGAGCCCAAGTACTGCTGTGAGGCCTGCAGGCTGGTGCTATGTCAGCCCCGGCAGACCGAGTGCGGCCACCGCTTCTGTGACAGCTGCATCAACGAGCTGCTCAGGTACTGCCTCCCCCAGACCTTCATCATCTAACACTCGGACACCCAACATAGGGCTACCTTCATCTAACACACACCTACACTAACCTAGGGCCTTCATCGTCTAACCCTCGGACACCAACGTAGGGCTACCTTCATCTAACACACACGTACACTAACCTAGGGCCTTCACCGTCTAACCCTCGGACACCAACGTAGGGCTACCTTCATCAAACACACACCTACACTAACCTAGGGCCTTCGTCATCTAATACTCGGACCCCAATGTAGAGCCTCCATTATCTAACACTCAGACCCAAACATCATCCAACACTCAGACCCCAACGTGGGGCCTCCATCCTCTTATCAGTCAGACACCAACGGAGAGCCTTCATCATCTAACACTCAGACCTTCAAGCGCCACACTCACGCTAATGTAGGGCTTCCATCAGGTCGACCTCATTGGGCGACGATGTTGAACTTGATATTTGCAACTACATTTCTACTGATGATTGGAACACACCATATAGAAACCACTGTTCTCCTCTCCTGTCCCCAGCCATCCCAAACCCGTTTGTCCTGTGGATATGGAGCCCTTATTTAAGGAGAAGGTAGGAAGCAAGGGATGACACTTGTGTTGATGATCACTCAGACCAACACCTTACCCTATAAATCCTGATCAATCAGTGAATCAATCTTCGACCTGGCGATAAGTTAGCCTGTAGCCAATCCATAATGCGTAATAAGCAGGTCCCTTTGATGATTCATTGACCTAGCTAGTTGGCGGGTAACTGTGACGTTTGTTTTAAGCTAGCTAGCCAGTTTGCAGATAATTTGATGTTTGTGGTTAGCTAGCTAGTAAGCAGGTTACGTGATATTTGTGTTAAGCTAAATAGATAGCATGAAACGTGATATTTGTGATAAGCCAGCTAGTTGGCAGTTAATGTAATGTTGGCGTTTAGCTAGCTTGATAGTAACCATGTTTGTGTTTAGCCAGCTAGCTCATAATCCTGATGTTTGTGTTGCGCTAGCTGCTAGCGAGATAGTAACCTTGCTGTGTGTGTTGCAGGTGTTCCGTGACGTGTGCTGTCACAGGGAGATCATGGCCCTCAACGTTCTCTGTCGCAGTCATTCCAACGGCTGTGTTGAACACATGACCCTGCAGCAAGTCCCAGTGAGAAAAACAAACGCACCCTATGACCAGACCACTGTTAATGAGCACAATGATAGTTTAGCGTTTTATTATATTGATGTTGCGTCGCTATATTTATGAACGATTCTTTAAGATATCATCTAAAATACTATCGTTGCAATTTTCATTGCCATGATTATAATGAAATCTATCAGCATTAATTAAATGTAAGCTATTTTTAGCTAACACTTAGAAGCTATTTTTCTAAACAAATCAAAATCTACAGAAGAACAGGATAAATTAACATTAGGAAACTGGTCTCTACCAAAATAATTTGAGTTGGTCTAGTCTCTAACCAATTTAAATAGAGTAGAGTTTCAAACCATTTTAAGTGGATTAGAATTAGTCTACTCTCTAGTCTTCTCTCTGAACAGAGTAGTCAGTCTAATTTATGGAAATAGAGTAGAGTTAGTCTCTGACCAATTGAAATAGAGTACTTAGTCTCTAAACAATTGAAATAGAGTAGTTAGTCTAACTGATTGAAATAGAGTAGAGTTAGTCTCTAACCAATTTATTCTATTCTCTAACAAACTAAATGAAAGGACAATAATGATAAATGGCTCCCACTCCCTGTCCGTCTCCATGTGTCTCAGGACCATCTCAACGTGTGTCCATTCTTTGAAGTCCCGTGCCCCCTGGGGAAGTGTAAGGAGAGAGTGATGAGGAAGGACATCTCGGACCACCTGGGCTTCAAGTGTAAACACAGAGAGAGCAGCTGCGAATACTGCAAACACAAGATGCCCCTCAGTGAACTACAGGTACCAGTCACTGCTGCTGCTAATGGTACACACAACATGGCCGTCAATTAACTACTTTACCACAGGTGCACACAACATGGCCGTCAATTAACTACTTAACCAGAGGAACACACAACATGGCCGTCAATTAACTACTTTTACCAGAGGTACACACAACATGGCCGTTAAAAAACTTTTACTAATGGTACACACAACATGGCCGTCAATTAACTACTTTTACCAGAGGTGCACGCAACATGGCCGTCAATTAACTACTTTTACCAGAGGTACACCTAACATTGCCGTCAATTAACTGCTGTATTCCTAGTGCTCTGGTTTGACTGTTTCAGAAACACAAGGAGACGGTGTGTCCAGCATTCCCTGTTGCCTGTCCGAACAACTGCTCACACTCCCCTCTGCTGAGGAACAAGGTAGGGACCAGGTTACACGAGCAGTACAGTGGGGACGATACATCACATCACTGTTCATAAGGGTACAGCAGAGTGGAAGCAACAAAACATCTCTCTCTCTCTCTCTCTCCCCCCCTCCCCACCCCAGCTCTCCAGCCACCAGCAGGAGTGTCCCAAGTCTCAGGCCTTGTGTCCTTTCCAGCGCTACGGCTGCACTCAGAAGGTGAAGTACATCAGAAGATATACACGCATTTATACATAAACAGTCATAAAGATATACATCAGATTCCATTTTAATCATTTTACCTTGCAACATTTAATTATTTTACAGTTGAAGGCTTTTTCGTAAGACTCATGAGTTGTATAGAAGTACTACTACTATGTACTTATATGTACTACCATGTACTAATATGTACTACCATGTACTAATATGTACTACTATGTTCTAATATGTACTACTATGTTCTAATATGTACTACTATGTTCTATTGTGTACTGCTATGTACTTATATGTACTACCATGTACTAATGTGTACTACTATGTACTAATGTGTACTACTATGTTCTACTATGTATTACTATGTTCTAATATGTACTACCATGTACTACCATGTACTACTATGTTGGGTATCGTCAGGGATCGAACCAGGACATCAGGGACCATGAGTCGGAGTCGGCAGCGGACCACCTGAGGATGATGTTGTCTAGGAGCTGTGCCCTGGAGACTAAGGTGAGGGACCCTAGAGACTACGGTGATTTACCTTAGAGAGAGGCTAAGGGTAGGTACCTGAGAGAGTAAAGTAAGGTAGCTTAGAGAGAGACTAAGGGTAGGTACCTGAGAGACTAAAGTAAGGTAGCTTAGAGAGAGACTAAGGGTAGGTACCTGAGAGTAAAGTAAGGTAGCTTAGAGAGAGACTAAGGGGACTGAGAATCTAAACTTGCCCCCCCCCCCCCTCCATTGACATGCTTGGACTTGGACGTAGACAGGACAGATCAGAGAGATATCTCAGATGATAAGAAAGGTATGGCCCTGTCCTAGTAGCCTACCCTGTCCTAGTAGCCTACCCTGTCCTAGTACCCTACCCTGTCCTAGTACCCTACCCTGTCTCTGTACCCTACCCTGTCCTATTAGCCTACCCTGTCCTAGTACCCTGTCCTGTCCTGTCCTAGTACCCTACCCTGTCCTATTAGCCTACCCTGTCCTAGTACCCTGTCCTGTCCTGTCCTAGTACCCTACCCTATCCTAGTGTCCTGTCCTGTCCTGTCCTAGTACCCTGTCCTGTCCTGTCCTAGTACCCTACCCTGTCCTAGTGTCCTGTCCTGTCCTAGTACCCTACCCTGTCCTATCCTAGTACCCTACCCTGTCCTAGTACCCTGTCCTGTCCTGTCCTAGTACCCTACCCTGTCCTAGTACCCTACCCTGTCCTAGTACCCTACCCTGTCCTATCCTAGTACCCTACCCTGTCCAAGTACCCTACCCTACCCTGTCCTAGTAGCCTAGTCTGTCCTGGTATCCTAATGGTGTGTGTGTGTGTGTGTGTGTGTGTGTGTGTGTGTGTGTGTGTGTGTGTGTGTGTGTGTGTGTGTGTGTGTGTGTGTGTGTGTGTGTGCAGGTGGAGGACGTGAGGGAGGAGCTGTTGGAGCGCTCCAAGGTGCTACCGGGTCTCAGCAGCCGTCTGGCGGAGCTGGAGAAACTCACCGATGAGCTGAGGGACAAGAACCGGCTCACGGACCAGAAGATCGTCAATATGCAGGTATGCTCACACCAATTTTGTCAGTTCGAGTCTGAAGTCATCAAAATCATGACTCGAGTCTGACTCGAGTCCAAGTCATGTGACTCGAGTCACATCACTTAGACTCGAGTCACATGACTTGGACTCGAGTGGCATGACTTGGACTCGAGTCACATGACTTGGACTCGAGTCAGACTCGAGTCCAAGTCATGTGACTCGAGTCTAAGTCATGTGACTCGAGTCACATGACTTGGACTCGAGTCAGACTCGAGTCATGATTTTGCTGACTTCAGACTCGAATTGACAAAATTACGCATGACTTGCGACTCGACTTAGACCTGACTGCTTTAGACTTGAGACTTGACTCAGACTTTGCCTCTTTGACTTGTAATGACTCGACATGTCTTGAGTTAAAAACATTTATTGTTTTAGATAGCTAACATATTTCCCGCCTGGAGGGCTAGACACCCAAGACGCATTCACTTCCGTGAAGATGAAAAAAAAAAAACAGCGACGAAGACAAATCTACACCTGTATCTTCAATAATATCACAACGAAATTTCGATATCATTTATACTTTATTTAGAATAACAGTTTTTGTTTCATATCGGCTGTGTTTTGAGTTGGTCCCATTGAAGCCGTCTGGCCAGCCTCTGACACGTAAGACATCGTAACTAAATCACTTTTCAACCGTTTACCTTCGTTCAAAAAATGTCACAAATCTACACACTCGTATCTTCAATAATATCTAAACGGAATTTCGATATAATTCATCCTTTCTTCAGAATCACAGTTTAAGTTGCATATCGGCTTCGTTTCAGTTGGTCTCATTGATTTACGGCACTGGAGCGTAGGGACGTTCAGGCAGTGTTGCCAGATTGGGCGTTTTTTTCCCACCCTATTTGGCTACTTTTAATCACGCACCGGCTACGCTATTCTCTTAAAGCAGGGGCCTCAAACTCAATTTACCTGGGGGCCGCCAGAGGTAGAGTCTGGGTCAGGCGGGGCCGCATCAATTATTCCACAGAAAAAAGGAGCACAACTGACCCAATCTAAGTTAATGATCGAGCTATTATTAGATCACGTTGGCTATGTAATCGCTGACAACAGGGGACATTTCATTGTGGTTGGTGGAAACCGGGACATTATAACGTCCTTTGGGACTGCCCCGGCAATACCCGGACATCTGGTCACCCTATAACAAGTGATAAAAACGCGTGGCAAGCCACTCAGCATAAATGTGCGTTTGACAACAACGCGCAGGCCGCACTAACACTAAACCTTGATGTCAAGTAGGGGGCCACGATATATCATCCTGCGGGCCTCAATTAGCCCCCGGGCCGCGAGTTTGAGACCCCTGTCTTAAAGAGAATACCATTTCTACCATTACTACTACTACCATTAGTACTATAAATTCAGCTACTACTACTACTTCAGCTATTACTACTACTTCAGCTACTACGACTACTACTTCATCTACTACTACTACTACTTGAGCTACTACTACTACTACATCAGCTACTACTACTACTACTTCAGCTTCTACTACTGAAGACACAGGCGGGGGGTAAGGACAATTTCCTTTAGGAAAGTTGTTGCATACTGTAGCTGACATCCACTCAAGCAGTCCTTTCAGACATCCATACATAGCTCATATGCCACACTAGTCAAGGCACAGCTTCACCAACTTTAGGGTCACAGTGGTGCCTTCCGTAGCCTGCTAATACAATTCAAACCCCCCGTCCACTCTCACTTCTCCTCTGAGACAACATAAGATTTCGGCACATGCGCATATCATCATATCATCATATCAACACATTTGAAGACAGAAACAATGAACATATTATAACTGTATTGATAAGAAAGGACACTGTACATTAAAGTGTAATGTTGAAATTATGATCAATAGCCTAATAATGACATTAAGTAAAAATACATGGTGACTTGTTCAGGACTTGAACAAGTTTGGGATTGGACTTGGGCTCGACTTGGCTTTGGTGTGACTTTGACTTGGGCTCGACATGGCTTTCCCTGTCTCGACTCGGGACTCGACTCGGACGTGACTGCTAAGACTTGGGACTTACTTGGGACTTGCCAAACCGTGACTTTGCCCCATCTCTGGCACACACACACACACACACGCGCGTTCGCACACACACTCGCATACATACACAAACATACAGTCCATACATGCATGCATACGCACGCACACGCAGACCTGCACGCACACGCACACCATTTAGCAGACGCTTTTATCCAAAGCAACTTAAAATAAATACATTGGTCAGAAGGAAGAGAAACGCTATATGTGTATTGATGCATGTTTTAAGGTATGAATATTCAGTATTACGATATGAGTATGAATGCATTTATAAAGTTATGTGTACTAATGCATATATCAAGGTATGATTGAAGGTATGAGTATTAAAGTATTCATTAAGGTATGTTTATGAACGCATTTATAAAGGTATGTGTATTAATGCATACATTAAGGTATGTGCATTAATGCATGTATTAAGGTGTATATTAATGCATATAGTAAGGTATGTGTGTTAAGGTATGAGTATTAAGGTATGTGTACTAATGTATTAACCCATGTTTGCATTAAGGTGTGTGTTAATGTATGAACTAATGTATGTATCAACGGCTGCAGAAGCTGATGAGCTCCCAGTCGGAGAAGCTTCTGGAGGTGGAGCTGGAGCTGCGGGTTCTACGTCTCCTTCGGGAGGAGGTGGGGGAGCTGAGGGGGGCGCTGGAGAACCTGAGGGCCGGTCTGGCCCTCCTGGAGCAAGGGGCCCGGGGCCCGGCTGCTACCGGTACCTTACACACTTTAATACACCACACACACTCCGTCATATATACTAGCTGTACCTTACAGAGCTACCGGTACCTTACACACTTTAATACACCGCACACACTCCGTCATATATACTAGCAGTACCTTACAGAGGTACCGGTACCTTACACACTTTAATACACCGCACACACTCCGTCATATATACTAGCTGTACCTTACAGAGCTACCGGTACCTTACACACTTTAATACACCGCACACACTCCGTCATATATACTAGCTGTACCTTACAGAGCTACCGGTACCTTACACACTTTAATACACCGCACACACTCCGTCATATATACAGGGCTGAACGATTTGGGGAAATAATCTAATTGGGATTATTTCGATCAATATTGCGATTTAGTATGCGATTTTTATTTTTAAAGTTTTGTTATGTTCTGTATTATACACTAAACACAGGCAATAAATCGTTCTATAGTATGACCAAGGCAACATTGGAAGCAGACAACATATAAACTGCTCTTTCCTTTAGGCCAGGCCTATGTGATGCATGAATTGACATTATAACATCTTAATTTAAGTATTGAATTGTGAAAGAAAAGAAAATACGAATCTTACTGTCAGTAACAGTAGCGGATCACAAAAAACACACACACAAATAATGTATATATAATTTTTTTAAACGCAGCCTTTGTGATTTGCAAATCGCGTCTTATTACATTGCGATGTCGGTTTGAATTAGATGAGTCGTTCGTCCCTAATATATACTATACATCTTCAGGGAGAAGTTCGCCTGTACACGATACGAACCCGGGGTCCCACGCTGGGATTCACACTCACCCTCCCCCTCCTCTCGCCCTGCCCCAGGCTCCATGGAGACGCAGCTGAGTCGCCACGACGACATGCTGAGCGTGCACGAGATCCGGCTGGCGGACATGGACCTGCGCTTCCAGGTGCTGGAGACGGCCAGCTTCAACGGCACGCTGATCTGGAAGATCCGCGAGTACAAGCGCCGCAAGCAGGACGCGGTGGCCTCCAAGACGTCCTCGCTCTACTCCCAGCCCTTCTACACCGGATACTTCGGCTACAAGATGTGCGCCCGCGTCTACCTGAACGGCGACGGCATGGGCAAGGGCACGCACCTGTCGCTCTTCTTCGTGGTCATGAGGGGCGAGTACGACGCGCTGCTGCCCTGGCCCTTTAAGCAGAAGGTAACTCGTCTGTCTGCGCTACACCTGTCTGTCTGCCCTAAAGCTGTTTGCCCTACAGCTGTCTGCCCTAAAGCCGTCTACCCTAACACTGTCTGCCTAATGTTCAAGTTATTTAATTTGTCAAATGCACAACAGAACAGGCAAGCAGACATTTGTGTATCCCAAGCTCCCCTTTAAAATGCAGAACAAAAAAAAAAAAAATAGCATAAGCAGATAAAGAGTAACAAGGTACAGTGCAATTAAGAACAAAATAGGTTCAATACAACTAGAATCCATCGTGCTGTATGATAGAACTGGCACATGTTACAAAACTACTAAGAAACAACGACAAAGAATCAGTGTCTCGGAGGAGCTCTGAGGACTGCGACCGGGCGTGGCATCGTCTCAAATGCGCGCCGTCGGCCCTCCAGCCGTGTGCTCACTGTCGGCCCGTGTCTCTGAGCAGGTGACCCTGATGCTGATGGACCAGGGACCCCCCAGGAAGCACCTGGGCGACGCCTTCAAGCCTGACCCCAACAGCAGCAGCTTCCGGCGGCCAGCGGCTGAGATGAACATCGCCTCGGGGTGCCCGCTGTTCGTAGCACAGACCGTCCTGGAGACCGGCACCTACATCAAGGACGACACCATCTTCATCAAGGTGCCTCGCCCCCCCCAGAGCTGTACCGCCTAGAGCCGTCAGTCTGATCCTAGAGCTGTACCGCCTAGAGCAGCCAGTCTAAACCTAGAGATGTACCGCCTAGAGCAGTCAGTCTGATCCCAGAGCTGTACCGCCTAGAGCCGTCAGTCTGATCCTAGAGCTGTACCGCCTAGAGCAGCCAGTCTGATCCTAGAGCTGTACCGCCTAGAACAGCCAGTCTGATCCTAGAGCTGTACCGCCTAGAGCAGCCAGTCTACACCTAGAGCTGTACCGCCTAGAGCAGTCAGTCTGATTCAAGAGCTGTACCGCCTAGAGCAGCCAGTCTACACCTAGAGCTGTACCGCCTAGAGCAGTCAGTCTGATCCCATAGCTGTACCGCCTAGAGCAGCCAGTCTGATCCTAGAGCTATACCGCCTAGAGCAGCCAGTCTAAACCTAGAGCTGTACCGCCTAGAGCAGCCAGTCTGATCCCATAGCTGTACCGCCTAGAGCAGCCAGTCTGATCCTAGAGCTATACCGCCTAGAGCAGCCAGTCTAAACCTAGAGCTGTACCGCCTAGAGCAGCCAGTCTGATCCTAGAGCTGTACCGCCTAGAGCAGCCAGTCTAAACCTAGAGCTGTACCGCCTAGAGCAGCCAGTCTGATCCTAGAGCTTTACCCCCTACAGCAGCCAGTCTGATCCTAGAGCTTTACCCCCTACAGCAGCCAGTCTGATCCTAGATATACATCTAGAGCAGCTATTCTCTAATCCTAGAGTTCCACCATCTAGAGCAGTTAGTCTCACCAAAGAGCGGTACTGCCTTAGATCAGTAAATCTCACCTAGATCTGCACCATCTAGAACAGTGAGGACGTTCTAACATGAATTTTTTTAATTTGGCCGACAGGTTACCGTGGATACCTCTGACCTCCCCGACCCCTGACCTCTGAACCCTGACCGGATCAGCTGATCTGTCGAACCCCGCAGAGCAAAGGATCATGGGAGAACGGAGGAACGGCGGACGGGCCCGGGAGCGCCTGCCGTCCGGCAGACAGACGGGTGGCGGGACGGCCGGGCCCCGTCCTGACCGGGCCTCCTGCTGAGCGGGCGGGGCACCTCCTCCTCCTCCTCCTCCTGGAGGAGCGGCGGACCCCGGGGGCGCCTCCCGCCCGGTCCGCGGACATTTCAGCTCAGCGTCTCGGTGTACATAGCCAACATGGACGTTTAACGCATCACTATGGCCACACGGGGCATCCCCACGGCAACAGGACTGTTGTCCCTCGGCGTGCCCCCCTTACTGATGCCGTGCATCAAGCGACTTTTTAACCGTTCTTCTTCTGCGTGTCGTGAGCAGTGTGTGATGAAGGAGCCGTGCCACAGAGGAGCATCGCTCTGGTTGTTCAGGTGAAAAACATTAAAGATGTCGACTAAAAGCCTTCTCTGCCGCTTCTCCTTCAGATCTAGCGCGGGTCGTTAGCGTCCCCGGGTCTAGAGCGGGTCGTTCGCGTCCCCGGGTCTAGAGCGGGTCGTTAGCATCCTCAGGTCTAGAGCGGCTCGTTAGCGTCCTCAGGTCTAGAGCGGGTCGTTGGCGCGCCGAGGTCTAGTGCGGGTCGTTAGCGTCTGCAGTTGCGTCATTCTAAAAAGCTGTAATTGCATAATGGCTTTGCTATACTTTTTTCCCCTGATTGATTAACGAGGGGAGCTCTTCGAGCACTATGCTAACTAGTGTATCGCAAAGCAACAGAAGGACCGCCTTCTCTTACTATGAACTCTGGGAAACAGGCTGGTGACAACTTGGTTTATTTGTGTGTGAATGGGAGCTTTGGTCACATAGGAGTGGAAAACATTCATTTACAGTGCACTAAAAAAATATGGGGGGGGAGGGGGGACACATCCATGTTTTCTTTACAATGAGGGACATGAATCTACATTAAGGCAAACACACTGAAGCACGACGAGATGGGGTCGCTTCAGCCAAATCAAGACACAAAATTAATTATGGAAGGATTACGATGCAGATCATTAATAACCAATACAAAAATGTACAAGTTTTAGTGAAACATTAATAATAACAGTATAATAATAACAGTAACAATCAGCTGGACTCACAGCACCACTCCCCCGCTGGGCGGAGCGCTAGCTAGCGGCTAGCTTAGCATGACAACTAGCAACAGGGCGGCAGGTAAGTCGCTCTGCGCTGGTTGTAGTGCTAAGCTTGTGGCTAGCTCAGCGGTATAACCAATACTGTTATATCGATTTGTATTGGTACAACTAGCGCGCTAAGCTTGTGGCTAGCCCGGCGCTAGTGATAGGAGCTGTAGGCGTAGCAGACCAGATTAGGAATTAAAAGGCTGCTGGGAGGATCCTGTTCTGTGCAAGAATACGGGTGTAGTAAATGTATACTGGCACAGTACCCAGTAGAGTACAGGTGTAGTAGCTGTATTTTATCCAGTATCTGTACTCTACTGGTCGGTACTTGTACTGTACAGGATAGGGTAGAGGGTAAGGTACCCTGTACAGTATGGTGGCGCTCTTTTAGTGATGGCTCCAGAAGATGTACAAATTAAAATACAATCCCAGACAAACACTGTCTCACACAGAACAACTGCAGGGGTTGCGTTGGGACGGTGGTGATGGGGGAGGGGGGGGTGGAGTTAGGTGTCGCCCTTCAGGATGCCCAGACAGCTCTGCAACAGCTGGAGGTGACCCTGTAGGAGGAGAGAGGTCAGTCACCTAGCAACCACCGACGATCAAACTCATGGTAAAACTAGTCAAGGAGACGCTCACTATTTAGGGCTGGTCTCTAGACTGTCTAGCATTACTGCAGTGTTGAGTTAGATCAGGGTGTACAAGATACAGTACATGACTCAGTACTGTCTAGCATCATTACTAGTGTTGTTGGTTGGGTAGGTCAGAGTGAACTAGATACATGTCTCATTAAGGTTTAGCATTATCAGTGTTGAGGTAGTTAGGTAGTTCAGAGTGAACTAGATACATGTCTCAATAAGGTTTAGCATTATCAGTGTTGAGGTAGTTCAGGGTGTACTAGATACATGTCTCAGTAAAGTTTAGCATTATCAGTGTTGAGGTAGTTCAGGGTGAACTAGACACATGTCACAGTAAGGTTTAGCATTATCAGTGTTGAGGTAGTTAGGTAGTTCAGGGTGAACTAGATACATGTCTCAGTACTGTCTGCCATTACCAGTGTTGAGTTGGTTGGGTAATTCAGGGTGTACTAGATACATGTCTTAGTAGGTTCTCCTTTTTTGCATAATTAATTCCTCCTGTTGCTAAACGCAACAGGAGGAAGCCGACCAACTGTTGCTGTTTACCCTCTAGAACTCAAACTGGCTCTAGCTTGTTGAGGGTGTAACAGAAGGATGTATTGCAGACCTTACCTTTGCATGTTTGAGCTCCAGTTCCGCCAGCTCCACCAGGTTCTTCCTGAAGGCGGCCACTCGTCTCGTCTTGAAGTCCACGAGCTCTGGACACAGGAGACAAACGGATCAGCGGCCCGCATGCTGATTTTCATTTTCAGGCATACCCTAAAGCCGGGAGTGACCTGCTCTACGCCTGGGATCATGGACCCTTCTGCCACCAACTTCCCACCGGGCGGCTAACCATGGCTAATGAAACTCTCACCGTAGCTCCCGCTACCGACAGTTGTACCTTGTTTTAGTACGTTCCAGTACTAGTAATGCTACAGTACTACTAGTTGCAGCATGTCACAGTGCTACTAGTCATATTATGCTACAGTAGTACTAGTTGTAGCATGTCACAGTACTTCTAGTTATAGTATGTTACAGTACTACTAATCATAGTATGTTACAGTACTACTAGTCATAGTATGTTACAGTACTATTAGGCGTCACGGTGACGCCTAGTAGTACTGAAACGCCTAATAGTACTGTCACAGTACTACTAGTCATAGTATGTTACAGTACTATTAGGCATTTCAGTACTACTAGGCGTCACAGTGATGCATAGTAGTACTGAAACGCCTAATAGTACTGTCACAGTACTAATAGTCATAGTATGTTACAGGAAGTACATAAGTATGTCATAGTACTACTAGGTGTTGTTGCAGTACCTTGTTTGGCGGACTCTGAGATCTTCTCAAACTTGTGGCAGCAGAGCTGCTGGCCGGTCTCCGCCTGCAGCACGTCTTTGTTCTTGGACCGGGCTTTGTCCAGCGCTTTGTTGGCGTTCTCGTAGTCCACCAGCGCCCGGCCCCGTCTGTACAGCAGGTCCTGACCAGCACCACACAACCATTAGAGCTACTGGACCAGCACCACACAACCATTAGAGCTACTGGACCAGCACCACACAACCATTAGAGCTACTGGACCAGCACCACACAACCATTAGAGCTACTGGACCAGCACCACACAACCATCAGAGCTACTGGACCAGCACCACACAACCATCAGAGCTACTGGACCAGCACCACACAACCATCAGAGCTACTGGACCAGCACCACACAACCATCAGAACCATCAGCATGTCCTGGACCAGCACAACACAACCATCTATTCACCTGGTACTCTCAGATAGTACTAGTAACAGTATTACCTCAGCATCCTGGTACTCAGGTAGTACTAGTAACAGTAGTACCTTAGCAGCCTGGTACTCAGATAGTACTAGTAACAGTAGTACCTCAGCAGCCTGGGACTCTCTCAGGTAGTACTAGTAACAGTAGTACCTCAGCAGCCTGGTACTCAGGTAGTACTAGTAACAGTAGTACCTTAGCAGCCTGGGACTCTCTCAGGTAGTACTTCAGTAAATCTGCTAGCTTCAGGTCCTCGTCTGCTGCAACGCGGGCCTCGATCTTCTGCACAACACAACATACACACACATTTATATATATGTATTAAATACATATTATGCACGCATCTCTTATACAAGTTCTAAATACCATGATATGCACAATGTAAGATCTCTAACGTAATATACACAAGGCAAAATCTATAACATAATATATACAAGGTAAGATCTATATTTCTTGTATTCCTTGAGCTTACTTTTAAATACAACTTTCTGATTTTTGAGATGGGCATAATGACTCAATTACCAATGCGTTCTAATAAATACTAAGTAAATATCAATTATCACATACCCGTGTCTTTTCCAGCAACTCTGACACTTTTAGGAAGAACCTGGAAAACATTTGAGGACGTTTTAATTATATAGAATTATAGTGTCACACACCAGGTGTGTGACAATGTGTATGTGTGTAATGTGTAAATAACACACACATCTCCCTCTACTGCAACATGCTGACAGACAGACAGACAGACAGACAGACAGACAGACAGACAGACAGACAGACAGACAGGTGAACCATACTTGCAGACGTCTGTGGAGTCCTGCGTTCCTAACGTGTAGAGTGAGGAGGAGATTCTGTTGATGTCATCAGCTGCATCTGAACACAAAATATAAAGCACACAGTTAGTCCTGCAGTACTCTGGATCCTACTAGTAGTAAGTCCTACTGGGTGACAGCAGAACCTCTGACCCAGCAGTCCTACTGGTTACCCCTCTTGCCCACTGCGTCCGTCAACGGACGGATCCCATTGACTTTGAACGGGGCGGAGCCGCAATGCATTGTGGATCCATCCGTTCCGTCGGATCCGGCGACTCCGTCGAGAAAGTTGAAAAATGTTCAACTTTTCAGGGCAGCGACGGATCCATCATCCAATCAGATCGAGTATGTTCGGGCTTGGCTGACGGACGCCTCTGCAAAGGCCATTCCCCCGTCCGTCAGCCACGCCTTCCGCCATCAGTTGACGGACGGTGCAGTGGGTAGACGGAGTTACAGCAGAACCTCTGATCCAGCAGTACTACTGAGTTACAGCAGAACCTCTGGTCCAGCAGTACTACTGAGTTACAGCAGAACCTCTGGTCCAGCAGTACTACTGAGTTACAGCAGAACCTCTGATCCAGCAGTACTACTGAGTTACAGCAGAACCTCTGGTCCAGCAGTACTACTGAGTTACAGCAGAACCTCTGGTCCAGCAGTACTACTGAGTTACAGCATTGTGAGGCTAGTAGGGCCGGGTATTGCCAGGTACCTCAAAATTCAATTCAATTTGATTCTTTAGGTCTTCATTCAATATCGGTTCAATTCGATTCGATATTGATCCAATTGCTTCGATATCAATTCAATAATACGTGCAGATGACAAAAATACCTAAATATTATTTAGAATTAACCATTTCATAATTAATTAACCATTTCATTGTGCTTTAACTAGCAAAAAGGGAATACACCATTTTATAGTATTGTTCTGGAGCTTAACTTGCAGCATAAAAGTAATAATCATAACATGGACAAATGTAAAAGGGCATGCACAATTAGACATACTCGCTTCTAGATTACAATGACTGAGTATGCTTCTTTTTTTTCTTCTTATCTATCTTTATGGAAATAATCAATTTCAAAAAATTCTGAATCGAAATTGAATTGAGAACAAATAAATTGCAGTGCATTGATGAATCGATATTTTTACCCAGCCCTAGAGACTAGTACTGCATATTGAGTACTACGTGTTGGAACTGTGACGTTACCAGGGCAGTGCTGGGAGAGAATGCTGAAGACAACCTACTTTTGTGTGAGCGGATCATCTTGTCGGACTTGAGCGAGGCGTCCTTCACGCGGTTGTGGTACTCCAGCAGGAACGTCTTCTCGTGCTCAAAGAAGTCGTCCACGTCCTGGGAGAGGAGGAGACACCCGGCTTAGACACCACCACTGGAGAGCCTGGCAGGAGGTCTGAACCCAGGGACCCCCAAGGAGCCGGGCCCTCAGGGTCCACCGACACCGACCCGAAACAACACACAAAACCCCATGCCTCATCAACATTACATCACCAGGTGGGTGGATGTCACGGGGGATTTGTTGACGGCGAAATGACTTGGTCTGAGGGGGCAGCGAGTATTTAGCCCGTATCACCAAACGTGAAATAAGGTTAATCAATAATCAAATGTAGATATTTTTGGAGTGCGGCACTGTAGCCCGGGATATGTGCTGGGTCCAGACCCACGGTTCTGATGAACGCCGCACTAGAGAACATCTAGGTAAAGATGGTCTGAGAAACGCTGATCTACAGTGTAAGCGTGAATGAGTGAGTGAGTGATTGTTCACACTGGGACCCACCTTGACCCCGGCCACCAGCACTCCGTCCGCGGACTTGACCACGTTCTTGAAGAAGTCCTCTAGCTTCTCCTTCTTGTTCTTCCCTCGCACGCTCAGCTGTCAAACAACCAATCAACAGCCAGCTCATGGCACGTAACCAATAGGAGAGGGCATTCGCAAAATCATCCTCACCAGTTTCCCAATCTGAGATCAAATGCGATGATGCATGATGGTGCTTCATCATGTGTCATCATCATGCATCAATTCATTTTATTTGTATAGCCCTGTTAAAGGGCTTAGCAGGCCAAATATTCATGATGATTAACATCCTCATGCCTCACCGTCCCCCTCCCCTCAAGACCGGGGAGGGGGGGGTCTGGCTTGACCCTGCAGCCCTGGGTGTTAGACAGTCCGGGGTCCCACTGAGCAGAAGGGGACTCACGTCTTGGTTGTACTCCAGGAAGACGTGGAAGTTGAGGTCTTTCTTCAGGACGGGGTGGGCCGCCACGCGACACAGGAACACCTCGTGCATCGCCACCGTCTTCTTGAAGATGGCCAGGTACTCTCTGGAACATCAAGCTCACCGGGGTCAGGGTTTGGCTGACTAGGGTCAGGGGTTATGGGTCAGGGGTAAGGGGTTAAAGGTGACTCACGCCTCCAGCTCCTGCTTCATCTTGGTGAACTCCTCCTTGGTCATGGAGCCCTCCCCCTCCCCCAGCTTCTGGAGCTTCTCCCGGGACGCGTCGAAGTCTGGCCTGGGGGGCGCAGGGGGTATCTGGGGAACACCACAACATGAGACGGCTGGTCTGGACTCGACAGGTAGTCTGAAGTCTACTGCACATGTAGTCTGTAGTCCGGACTGTACATGTGCTCTGTTTTCTACAGGTAGTCTGTAGTTTGTACTGTACACGTGGTCTGTAGTCGACTGTACATTCAGGCTGTAGTCGACTGTACATTCAGTCTGTAGCCTGTACTGTACACTCAGTGCTAGTTTAGCATTTGGCTAGTGCTAGGTTAGGATAATTAGCTCTTACGATGTACCCGGCGTAGTCCTCGTTCTCCACAAAGGAGTCATGGAGCCAGATGAACTCCTCGTGTTGTCGGACCACAGAGAACTCGTTCTGCTTGAAGTTAGGGAGCGTGCTCTGCGGAAACAATTTCTGTTAGCACTGTGGAGGCTAGTAATGTTCTGTTAGCACTCTGGAGGCTAGTAATGTTCTGTTAGCACTCTGGAGGCTAGTAATGTTCTGTTAGCACTCTGGAGGCTAGTAATGTTCTGTTAGCACTGTGGAGGCTAGTAATGTTCTGTTAGCACTCTGGAGGCTAGTGATGTTCTGTTAGCACTCTTGGGGCTATTAATGTTCTGTTAGCACTCTGGAGGCTAGTAATGTTCTGTTACTACTGAATCACACTGATGTTACCAACATCTTTCAAAGAATGATAAATAAGCAGTATATCAATACACGACAAACCCTTTCCAAAGACTAAAGTGCATGTTTACCTTGGTGTGAACTGTGAACTTGACCTTATCTCGCTCACTCAAGGCATCAGAGATATCCACCTGCAGAGTGGCGTCTGTCTGCAGGTCCACATTCACAGCCCTGGGCTGAGGAGAGCAAACCGGGGCCATTAAACACCGAATCCTGTTAACCCGCAACCAGTAACAGGCTGTTATCAGGTCTAATAAAGGGAATATCTCAACCACATGTAGATTTAGCATCACATGTAGAGGTGATTAATCATTACATGTAGAGGTGATAAATCATTACACGTAGAGGTGATCAACCATTACATGTAGAGGTAATTAACCATTACATGTGCAGGAACTTTACCATGTGAACACTATCACAATATAATTTGATGGTATAACTGTGGAGATTATTATGTACTGCTTATGACTTAGCCAAATGTTAACATGATTAGTGCTATAATTGATTCAATAAAAAATCGAATCTAAACTATGGGTGAAACATCAAACCTAAATGAAAAATAACAGAATTTTCTACCTCAGTCGCTGGTCCAGCAGAACCAATCACAATCACATGATAATAAAACAATTAATGAATGATTTGACCAAAGAAACGAGTTGATGGGAGCCTCATGATAAAGGCGCCAGCAACAAAGTACTCAACAAACCTTTGCTTACAGGAGAAGGTTCTGGAGCAGCTGTTTACCAATTATTAAATAGGGACGCATACTGACGCAATCAATGCAACGGATGAGACTGTCGCCACTGATGAGCTGCTGATGCATAACCAAGTCTTTTTAACATGTCTCCTAATCATGTCTCCTAACCATGTCTCCTAAACACGTCTCCTCAACATGTCTCTTAAACCACGTCTTCTAAACACGCCTCCTTAAAAATGACTTCTAAACAACATCTCCTGATCGTGTCTTTTAAACGTGTCTCCTCAAAAATGTCTTATCAACAATGACTCTCTTATGGACAATGTCTTCCAAACAGTCTCGACAGAACCGTGCAGTCCACGACATGTCCCATCCAAACCGCAGACCCATTCATCCCACCTCCGTCCTCCCCAGCCTGTGTGTTGACGTCCCGTCTGTCTGTCAGATGTGTTGACGCTGGTCAACACATCCCCCAGCTGACAATAACGTTAGCTTACCTAGGCTAACTAGCAAGCTAGCCAGGCTAACCAGCTCCACTGCAGGCGCGTCTACGACCCTGACCCACCTCCGCCCGCACCACGCCTCTCCGTGGCCGCTACATAGGACATCCGTGTTCAACAGATGACGGTTATCGATAAGTAAGAGCGATAAGAGGCGAGAGGAGGAGGAAGGAGGAGGAGAACTTACTCCTCGGTCTTCTTCGGAGAGGAAGTCTGGGCCGTCGTCCAGCCCTTCCTGCTGTATGGAAACAGACACAACATCAACAACAACAACTGGTCCGCAGCGGGGGGCCACCATGGGTCCGCTGGCCGACGAGCGGTTCTAAACGCTAATAAAGTAGAGAACATTAGAACCCACCATCATGGCTGCTTACGGGTGGAGTACGGACTGAGCCCGGGAAGTCATGTGACGTGACGTCGCCGGGTGGGCGGGGCCACGGGACCCAGGTGACATCCCCATCAAAACATGTCTCTATTGATTGTTTATTATTTAATGACAATGGGACATATTCCACAACAAAGAGGAATGCACGAAGCAGCACAGGTGACATTCCCATCAAAACATGTCTTTATTTGTTATTTATTATTTAATGACGTGAACTTGACCTCAACAAAGAGGAATACACGAAGCAGCACCGTCAGACCTGCCTTAGTGAGGATGCCAGACAATAAAAAACCCGGAAAGTAAATCAAACTCAACAAACGTTCAAAATGGGCAGGAATGGGAAAAGCAGCCTATTGATGTCTGACTGTCTGTGTTCCGCAGGACGGCCGGTAGATGGCGTTCTAGAACCACTCAGCAAATCTATCACGCATGCGCTGAAAAGGAACGTTTCTGGATTGCGATGTAAACACTAGACTAGTAGTTGTAAATGTGTAGGAAATAGATACAGACTGATTTATATAGGTGTCTCATATACATTTGGCCATTTAAGTCACTCTTAAATGGCCAACTGAATCATTCAGAATCTTTATCAGATGTATTCGTGTGTGTGTTTGTGCGTGTGTGTGTATGTGTGTGTGTGAGAGAGAGAGAGAAGTGTGTGTGTGTTTGTGTGAGGGAGAGAGAGAGAAGTGTGTGTGTGAGAGAGAGATGTGTGTGTGTGTGTGTAATTGGAGTCCTTTCGTTCTGCTATTTATGGTTACCACATGCTGTTGTCTTGTCATCCTCCACACACAGACCATCCCCATCATTATCGTCATCATCAGTGAGGCCATGGTCTATAAAAAGCTTGTGAAACATTTGTTAAAATATTGAGGCACTTCGAAAATGTGGAATGAAACTGCCAGATTAGACTTCAAAGTAAAAGCCTTTCGGTTCAATACTTTTAAATTAATAAATTAAATTGATTAAAGTGGACATTTTTTTTTACTCTTCCGAAGTTCGGTGCATTAGTTTTCATATTTTTTTATAAGTTTGCGTGTGTGTTTGATTCCACATTCTTTCTAAGTGCCTAAATAGTATACAATTGAACCGTGCTTTCATTTTGAAGTGAGAGGAGAGCTAGAGTCCGAGAGGACTGATTAATAAAAACTCGAGGACTGACTACTATCATTATCATTAGGAACATCGTAGAAACCCATTATCGTAGAAAACATCTAATTATCACTACCATATATCATTAGTTATTATAAATAATTATTTAATACTAGTACTATATAGCTACTATATATATTCTTAACAATGAAAGTTCAGTTATTATCACTAACAATGGTACTAATTATCATAAATAAAATGCTATTAATAGAATTATAGAACACATAATTCATAGAATATGACGCATAATTGTTATCAATATGAAAAAAACAATAACATGCTTTAACTGTACACATTATCATATATGATGCTTTTGTTTGGAACACGACACAGCCCTTAAAGATAGAAAAGCCCATCCCCTCATCAACGTTTAGATCAAGTCATTTCATTCTTAGTTTTCACGGAACAGAAGCGGTGCGGAGGCAGTTTCACGTATCGGCCACTGGTTTTATTGCAACGTTTCCTCGGTGAGATCAATACATTTCATCCAGGTTCCAGCATGTGTGCGTGATGTAATGCCATCATCCGGTCGACATCAACAGTGTTCTTAAAAAAAAAGGCGAGCTGATCTAGGCGGGTTCCGATTGAGTAGCGTTTACATTCAAGATCAAAATAAGGCAGCGACCCAGCAGAACGCTGCTCTGAGGTCAGGCGAAGGGAACCCTTCCCTCCTTCTCTCTGGTCGCGTGGGACACTAACGGCGCTCAGCAAGGAGGATATGAATGCATAGCTCGACTAGGCTTGTGGTGCCTCCACTTCCTGTCCAAATAAATACAATCCTATGAAATCCTCAGTGCAAAATCCTGACTGATGTAAGAGCGTTGCGGACAGGAAGGCACACAGACAGACAGACAGACAGAGAGACGGACAGACAGACAAACAGAGAGACAGACAGACAGGCTGCAGACAGACACCTGTCTCAGAGCTTTGGAGTTATTGTTCCTTTATATTGACTTTGGCAGAGCTGGGGCGTGAGGAGTTGCTCCTAGACGAGGAGGTGCTCCTAGACCAGGAGGTGCTCCTAGACCAGGAGGTGCACCTAGACGAGGAGGTGCTCCTAGACCAGGAGGTGCTCCTAGACCAGGAGGTGCAGGGGGAGCAGGACGCTTCATCTGTCATCTTGCAAAACCAACCAATCAAAACAGAGTCAAGATGACGGTCCTTCAACTCGAACAACAAGGAGGTGAGGAGGAGGTTTAGAGGAGGAGGAGGAGGAGGAGGTGTAGAGAAGGAGATGAGGGGAAGATGAGGAGGTGTAGAGGAAGAGGGGACATGGGGGGGGGGGGGAGAAGAGAAGATGTAGTCAGGTGTAGAGGAGGTGTCGTCAGGAGGAGTAGAGGAGGTGGTGGTGGAGGAACAGAGGAGGTGTCGTCAGGTGTAGAGGAGGTGTCGTCAGGAGGAGGTGCCCCTACAGTGCTTTCCCCTCCAGGGTGACGACCACGCTGCCTCCCAGCTTCTCGGCCAGCGTGGCGCGGTCCTGCACCTCGTCCAGGCCGTTCACCTGCCACTCGTGTTTGATACCTGCAGACAAGACAGGTAGGCAGACAGACAGGCAAGTAGACAGACCCGACGACAGGCAGGCAGATAGACAGGCAGGCAGACAGACAGACAGACAGACAGACAGACAGACAGACCGACAGGCAAGTAGACAGACCCGACGACAGGCAGGCAGATAGACAGGCAGACAGACAGACAGACAGACAGACAGACAGACAGACAGACAGACAGACAGACAGGCAAGTAGACAGACCGACCAATAGGCAGGCAGAGACAGACAGACAGACAGACAGACAGACAGACCGACAGGCAAGTAGACAGACCCGACGACAGGCAGGCAGATAGACAGGCAGACAGACAGACAGACAGGCAAGTAGACAGACCGACCAATAGGCAGGTAGATAGACAGGCAGAGAGACGGACAGGCAGACAGACAGACAGACAGAACGAACGACAGGCAGACCAAAAGACAGACAGACAGACAGACAGACAGACAGCCAGACAGACAGACAGACGGACAGAAAGAGAGGCAGTTTAGTGTCCTGACTCTGTAGTTTTGGTTCTCCTGAGGTCTAGAGCAACGCTAGAAATGCCAGTAGGAGAACATCTGATCAGCAGACGCTTGGTCAGGCTGGGCCGGCCGACAGCTGCAGTGGACTGACAGCCGCGTGCCACAGTTTGAGCCCCAGGGGGGCTCAATCTGTTTTATGAAATGAACCAATGGGGTCTCTAGCCCTGATCCATCGACCAACCCGATCAGAAGACTGTGCTACCCCCCTCCTCACCTGTAAACTTCTTCTTAATGGCGTCTTTAGACGTGGCGTAGATCATCTTGCTCCTCAGCGGAGCGCCCTCTGGTGCCCTGGAGGAGCAACACAGTTAATATTTAATATTTATACCGCAAAATAATAAAATACCGGAGAAACGACGTGCTTACATTTCAAATAAAACGACGACTTTAGCAATGACGTAGCAAATATGTAGATAGTTACAAAGACTGTTGGTGGACAGATAGACAGAGAGACAGATCATTCAGACAGACAGTTGGGCAAACAGAGAACAAGACCAAAACAGCTTGGCAGACAGACAGCCAGACAAACAGACACAGACAGATTTTCCGGTAGATACACAGCCTACACATAGCCTATATTTCAGCATCCAGACAGACTGTTTGGGGTCAGACAGACAGTTTGGGGTCAGACAGACAGTTTGGTGGGCAGACAGAGAGGGAAGCAGACAGGTAGCCTATACCCCAGCGTTCAGACAGACAGTTTGTTAGGGCAGACAGACAGTTTGGGGTCAGACAGACAGTATGGTGTAGCCGAGAGACCGAGAGAGCAGCCAGACAGTTTGGTGGGTCAGAAAGACAGTTTGAGGTCAGAAATACAGTTTTGGTGGTCAAACAGACAAGTGTGGAGGCAGACAGACCAGAAGATGAAGACCAGGTCCTCCTTCTTGGACTCGCGGGTCTCGTAGGTGGCGTCGTAGAGGCCGTAGCGACAGTCGCCGAGGGGAAGCAGCTTGACGAAGCATGCGTATGGGTCGTCCACCGTGTCGCCGATGTCGCCCACCAGGATCTGCTTGCCCGGCTCCACCACGATCTGCTTCTTGTCGTCGCTCAGGCAGAACAGCACCGCCTTCTTCCTCTTCTTCACATCCTCCGGCGACGAAGACTTGCGCACCTTCATGTCGTTGAACACCTTGATGACCTCATCGTTGACGGTGACGCCCGATGCCTTGGGAGGACAGGGGACGGGGACGGGGACAGGGGGGGTAAGAGAGCAGCGTCACAACATGGGACAGACACAGGACTTCATTCATAGGAGGTTTACTACTGAAAGGCCAATACACGAGGCTTGACTGATGGAAGAGATGAAAGGCTACCGTCCGTATCTGATCATGAGTGGCAGATATCAAGATGAAATGAGGCTGTTATTGATTAAAATTATAAATACAATCCATTGATTATATCCAATCCAATCCATTATTGTAATCCATGGGGAAAACAAGTGTTGCAAATGAATAGCTATCAAAAATGATTCATTATTCATTATTATATTTGGATATAAAGTATCCTCAGATTATCAACGTGAGTAATGACGAGGAATGATACTATATTTAGTGTGTATTAATACAGAGTGTATATATATATATATATACATATACACACACACACACTATGTATAGACTGACTCTAGTAAGTAAAGCCCCAGACAGTCCTCCACATATCTTTAGACCTAAACCCCTCGAACAGTCTTTGACCTGACAGCCTGCTTTTCTAGCCCACTTCCCCAAAGTGAGAGCGAACCTCCTGGTCTCAGACATGGAGCATGTTTGAGAACACCGGAGGACCGTTGAATGAGTAACGCTTTAGTGAGGTGAACTATGTAAGGAAACATTCATTAGAGCCACAGGAACTATAATTAGATAAGATGGCCGCCCTTCTGGACGGCCTTTTGCTGGACCTCCTGCTCCAGTAAATCACGGTCCGGTCCAGTCCTGCAGTAAAACTACTCGATACACCGATGAACTCCCTAAAAACAATCCCTCCCGAGTACTGAACCCACCGGGGGGCACAAGGCGGACGGCCGCCGTGCTAACCGAGTAGCCCAGGTCCCCACATAACGGTCCAGCCGCAAAGTCCTCAAAGTTGTTCGGTCGGAACCCAATTCAAACCCCCACGTCCCGGAGCCGGGTCGGAGGTTCTTACCATGTTGTCCGGGTGGTTGTGTGGTCTGGTACAGTGCTACAGCGGACTAGAAATGCACCGGGGAGCGGTGTTGTACCGGAGGAACGTGGGCAGCAGCCGGTCCTGAAGGAGTGAGCAGGCGAGGAGGGGGAGGAGAGACGCGGGGCGGACGCACCGGGCGGACGCAGCAGGCGGCGGTCTGCGCGACACCGCGACAGCGGTATCGGGAGCGGCAGGTTGAGGATTAATCAATGGGTCGCCGATACTGCAGCACGATCCTTCCAATCAACACACCGTAAATGTGCGGTTTAATTTCCCGCATGTAGTTTCTTTGGCTACATATATGGAGCTTATATCAACATTATTCAAACATTATAAATAGTATTTCGACTAATCATAACAAAAATGAATCATATTTAAGTTTGTATTGCAATATTAGTTAAAAGCTTTGTTTTGTGTTCAGCTTTGACAATCATGTTTCAAATATACCGCATATCTTTTAATTACAAAGGGGATGCATCACTCAGTACAATCGAAGTGTTTCGTTGTAGAAGGTGCAATAATGTACGGCCCACGTGGCCTAAGGACACACGGTGATGTGCTGACCGCTGACCATATATGCTCCATCGTTGTTCTGCGGGACAGAAAAAGATTTGCTGTTCCAGATCTGGTGGATCCTCTCTGCCCCCTGGCGGAGAACACTAGTACTGCTCACACTTTAACCCCGTGGAGCAGCGGGACGTGTGGCACTGCAGAGAAATAACATGTTTGAAACTGCCTTGTATGAAATCTAGATTTATTGTTTGTACAACAGTGGGATCGATTCACAGTGGAACCACAGTGACATCAGTAGGACTGGTAAACATGTAAAAAGAAAAAAAAAAAATCCATTTGATATTAAAACAATGTACACAACAGAAAGGTCTAGCCAACGGACGTTTCTATAAATTCTAAGGGAGATCAAACTAATGAACACAAAACGCAGTTGCAACCAAAACTAGAACGTCATCATAAATAAAGCCAAAAGGATGGAATCACCGCAAAATAAATAACAGATCAGGAGCTCCTGGATGCTCATTGGCTGACGGCAGGGGATCCGCCTGACCAATGGGAATGCGTCCTACGGAACAGAACACGGCTCCTGCCTCGTGATTGGGTTATGGTCCTACTCCAGGACGTCACAACACACCCGTTAGGTTTAGTAGTCTAGAATATAAAAATAGAACACACTGGAAGACCGGTGTTCCCTGAGCGGACCCAGACACACCTCCCGCCTCCGTCACCTGGGAATGATTCAAACCGGTCCACGCGGACCACACACAACGAGACCCCCTGTAGGGGACCTGCACCACTGGAGGGACTGAGGTCCACTCCAGACACAAAGAACACGAGTCGAACATCGTCTAAGAAACGGACCCGAATGGTACAGCCAACCTGGGATTAACCATAGCCCTTGAGAGAATCTCATTAAGGAAAAACACAGGCTAACCTCTAAAGGCCGAGTTCACAGCTACAGGTAGAGCTTTAGGCTACAGGTAAAGTTTAAAGCCACAGGTAGAACTACAAGTAGAGCTTAAAGTAGAGCTACAGGTAGAGCTACAAGTAGAGCTACGGGTAGAACCATAAGTAGAGCTACAGATATAGCCAAAAGCTACAGGTAGAGTTTCAATCTACAGGTAGAGCTACAAGTAGATCTGATATCTACAGGTAGACAAACAGGTAGAGTTTAAAGCTATTAGGTAGGAACAGTGCTAGCCAGGTCTTTAGAAAGACGCTAGCAAGGTGTCTAGAACAACGCTAGCCAGGTAGATTCGCTTTGAAGCTTCTTGCTACGAAGGTCAGATGAACGGCAGCCCAGAGTTCAGAGGTCAGGTGTGTTGGGTTTACATCCTGGTGCGCTTGGGGGCGGGTTCTCGGGGCTGGGGGAGACCCAGCTTGGCGAGCTCTGCGTGGTAGAAGTTCTGCAGGCGCACGCCGGCCTTAGCCTCGTTGGTGTGGCGAGGGTTGTACTGCAGACAGTTGGAGAACATCAGCTCCACGTCCTCCATGTACTGGGCTGCAGGACACGGACAAGGATGGGTTAGGGCACTTAGGCAGTACATCAGCCCCTCTGGAGGTACTACATCATCCCCTCTAGATCCACTACACCAGCCCCTCTGGATCAAATACACCAGCCCCTCTGGATCCACTACGCCAGCCCCTCTGGATCCACTACACCAGCCCCTCTGGATCCACTACACCAGCCCCTCTGGATCCACTACACCAGCCCCTCTGGATCCACTACACCAGCCCCTCTGGATCCACTACACCAGCCCCTCTGGATCCACTACACCAGCCCCTCTGGATCCACTACACCAGCCCCTCTTGACGCTGTTCTCACCGGAGGTCTTGTAATCACAGTTGTTGACCTTTTCTCTGATGATGCTGAGGGCGATGGGTCTCTGGATGATCTCATAGTAGTCCGGAAGCTTCGGAGAACAAGAGAACATTGTATTTACTAAAGGTCAGAGTGTGTGTATCTCAGTCGTGCACAGGTGTGTCGCGTACAGGTGTGGTGCGTACAGGTGTGTCGCGTACAGGTGTGTACAGGTGTGTCGTGTACAGGTGTGTATACAGGTGTGTACAGGTGTGGCATGTACCTGTGTCCTGGACACCAGCTTAATGAAAGGCCAGCTGTCCTCGTGTCTGACCAGCTCCACTGTAAGACGCTCGCAGGCAGACAGCTCGTGGACGCCATGGTTACGGCCCGACGAGCGGCGGTTGGATGAGGAGGAGGAGGAGGGCGGGAGCACGGTGAGAATGGGCAAGGGGGCTTTAGGCGAAGGGGTCTTCTCTGCTGGAATAGAGAGGAGCAGGGACTCAAACTAGAGCGCCTGGCACGCCTGTTCTAGGTAATAGCTAGTCTAGTTCTAGGTCACAGCTAGTCTAGTTCTAGGTCACAGCTAATTTAGTTCTAGGTTCTAGGTAACAGCTAGTGTCTAGTTCTAGGTAACGGCTAGTGTCTAGTTCTAGGTTCTAGGTAACAGCTAGTGTCTAGTTCTAGGTAACAGCTAGTGTCTAGTTCTAGGTTCTAGGTAACAGCTAGTGTCTAGTTCTAGGTTCTAGGTAACAGCTAGTGTCTAGTTCTAGGTTCTAGGTAACAGCTAGTGTCTAGTTCTAGGTAACAGCTAGTGTCTAGTTCTAGGTAACAGCTAGTGTCTAGTTCTAGGTAACAGCTAGTGTATAGTTCTAGGTTCTAGGTAACAGCTAGTGTCTAGTTCTAGGTTCTAGGTAAAAGCTAGTGTCTAGTTCTAGGTTCTAGGTAACAGCTAGTGTCTAGTTCTAGGTAACAGCTAGTGTATACTTCTAGGTAACAGCTAGTGTCTAGTTCTAGGTTCTAGGTAACAGCTTGTGTATAGTTCTAGGTTCTAGGTAACGGCTAGTGTCTAGTTCTAGGTTCAAGGTAACAGCTAGTGTCTAGTTCTAGGTTCTAGGTAACAGCTAGTGTCTAGTTCTAGGTTCTAGGTGACTGTAGAGGTGCCCACCTGCTAGGGGTCTCTTCCGGGCTTGGCTCGGAGGAAGGGTCACCCCGTTCTGGAGCTTTGAGGTCCGGCCGCTGGGTCCCGCCCCTGCCCTGGAGGAGGGTGTGGTCTTTTTCCCAGAAGCCCTGGGCAGCAGGGAACAACAGCAGAGGACTGGGACCAGTGCACGGCTGGGTTCATACACACACACACACACACACACACACACACACATCCTCGTCTGCTGCTCCAAGGCTTTTATTTGAATGCTGCTTTACTGCATCTTGAAAAGGATTGGTAATCTCAACGACACTAACCTGGTCAAATAAGGGTTAAACATACACCATGGTGCCCGGGAACCACCCGGTGTGTTCAATTTAAACACTGCTTTTGAAATGAAAGTTAAATTAATTAACAGCCTTTTTGTGTAAGCCCCTCCCGCGCCTTACCTGTTCGCTGACGAGCCCTTCCCCAAGGGGGTGGAGCTTCCTCTGGGCGTGGTCGGGTTGCTGCTGGCCGTGGCCGGCTTGGAACGTGGAGTAATTTTGATTTTGCTACTCTTGCTGCTCCTGGAAAGGAATACACACGTTGTCAGACACACCCGCACACCCGTACCATAAACACACAGACATTTAATACACAGGTGTCAGACCAACTAACACACCTGCACCGCAAAACACACAAACACACACACACGCACACAAATTCAATACACAAGTTGTCAGGCCACTAACACACCTGGTCCACAAACACACATATATAATACACAGGTGTCAGACCAACTCACACACCTGTACCACAAACACACACACAAATTCAATACACACGTTGTCGGACAACTTGACACAAACATTACACACTTTACGACCAGCTCCTCCTCCTCCTCCTCCTCCTCCTCCTCTGATTGGCTGGAGGAGCGCTGGCGGGCCGAGGAGAGGCCGGACCTCTGCTTTGGTCGACAGGACGGACAGAACCAGTCTCCTGACGGGACGGACTGGGGGAGAGAGGGGAGAGGAGGTGAGGGGCTGGCAGGGTGGTCTTCAGACAGTGTGTGTGTGTGTGTGTGTGTGTGTGTGTGTGTGTGTGTGTGTGTGTGTGTGTGTGTGTGTGTGTGTGTGTGTGTGTGTGTGTGTGTGTACCTTGAGGCGGGGTCTCAGGCAGTGCATGTGGTGTCCTCGGTCACAGCCGTCACACAGCAGCATGGCGTCGGAGTCTCCCTTGCGGCGGCAGATCTTACAGCGCGTGTTGAGCAGCGACCGCGACCACATCACACTCCTCTCCAGGGTGGACAGATGGACAAACACCTGACACACACACACACACACTTTATCATCAAGGTGGCCATGGTTACTTGAGACAGACTCGAAGAGGTTACCATGGTTACCCGAGACGAACTAGAAGAGGTATCCATGGATACCCGAGACGAACTAGAAGAGGTATCCATGGATACCCGAGACGAACTAGAAGAGGTATCCATGGTTACCCCAGACGAACTAGAAGAGGTATCCATGGTTACCCCAGACGGACTAGAAGAGGTCACCATGGTTACCCCAGACGGTCTAGAAGAGGTCACCATGGTTACCCCAGACGGTCTAGAAGAGGTACCATGGTTACCAGAGACGGACAAGAGGTCACCATGGTTACCCCAGACGGACTAGAAGAGGTCACCATGGTTACCCCAGACGGTCTAGAAGAGGTCACCATGGTTACCCCAGACGGTCTAGAAGAGGTACCATGGTTACCAGAGACGGACAAGAGGTCACCATGGTTACCCGAGACGGACTAGAAGAGGTTGCCATGGTTACCTGGGACAGACTAGAACACGCCATCAGAGACTCCCTCCAGCGCTCCAACACAGTCTTCACCAAACGACCCTCACTGCCGTCTGGAAGACATCACATCATCAACGTTATTATATATGTCTACTTATTACACTCATTCAGATATATATATGACACCAATTATGAGTGATGATGGAGGGATGAGTGATGGAGGGATGAGTGATGACGGAGGACTCACCGTCACTGGCCTGCTCTTCATCTTTCTTCTTGCTTTTCTTAATCAATTTCAGATCCTTCTTCTCTTCCTCTCCTGGGGGGCGGTGGAGACAGAATAAGAACCAGAACATAAGCTACACCGCACTTGGTTGCTACGGCTAAAGCCCTGGGTTGCTACGGCCACAGCCCTGGGTTGCTACGACCACAGCCCTGGGTTGCTACGGCTACAGCCCTGGGTTGCTACGGCCACAGCCCTGGGTCGCTACGGCTACAGCCCTGGGTCGCTACGGCTACAGCCCTGGGTCGCCACGGCTACAGCCCTGGGTCGCTACGGCTACAGCCCTGGGTCGCTACGGCTACTCACCCAGCGGAGCCTTGAGGAACTTCCTCTCGATGCCCTGCTCCACTTGGACCAGCGCCAGGGCCAGGGACCGCACCGCGGAGCTCGCCCCCTGGGGGGTCACGCTGCCGCTGCCCCCGCCCGCCTCCGCCCTCAGGCCCTGGAGCCTGGAGGACACAACAGGAAACACACCCTTACACTTCCTGTTGCACGACCCCCACTACACCCTCCCCCTCTCTCCCCGTCTATCTCTCTCCCTCTACCTGTCTTTGGCTCTGGTTGGCTGGACCTCCATCGGCTCCGCCCCTCCAGGTTCTTTTCCGTCAGAGCTCAGCAGCTCATAGCGCCCCTTCTCCAGCACACTCCTCCAGGCCGTGCGCTCCGTCACCTGGAGCCGGGGGACACAGAGCGCCGTTGACTGGAGCTGCCTGTTTGGGTTATTTGTATTTTGCATACCTGTCTATGTACTGTTCCATGGCTGACAGAGCGTGTACCTCCAGGTATCGGCCTGCCCTGGTAGACACACGTGCACGAATGAATGTGTGTGCCCGTGTGAATGAATGTGTATGTGAGTGTGAGTGAGAGAGAATGTGAGTGGGTGAATTTGAGTGAGTGCGAGTGAGAGAGAATGTGTGTACACGTGAATATGTCTGAGTGTGAATATGTGTGCGTGTGTGAATATGTACGTGTGTGTGTGTGTATGTGCGTGCGTGCGCGTACCTTCAGGTATCCCAGAGTGCCCTGGTAGATCCTGTCCTCTATGTCCAGCAGCAGGTCTCTGAGCCGCGTCTCCAGGTAGCTCTCAGCAGGGGGCAGCACCGCGCTGTCACCTGAACATAGCATGAAGCACGTTAGCATGAAGCACGTTAGCATGAAGCCCGTTAGCATGAAGCCCGTTAGCATGAAGCCCGTTAGCATGAAGCACGTTAGCATGGAGCACGTTAGCATGGAGCACGTTAGCATGGAGCACGTTAGCATGGAGCACGTCAGCATGGAGCACGTTAGCATGGAGCACGTTAGCATGGAGCACGTCAGCATGGAGCACGTCAGCATGGAGCCCGTTAGCATGAAGCCCGTTAGCATGAAGCCCGTTAGCATGAAGCCTTCGCATGTGATGTGAAAACACTTAACACACCAACGTGTGTCATCTACACTCAAGCAGGTTAGCATGTAGCCCATTGAGCCTGAGCATGCAATCCGCTGCTTGTGACAGGTTAGCATGTTAGCACGCGGCAGCAGCAGCACAGCACCACCAGCGAGACTGTGGTTGGCCGTGGTTGACCGCGGTTGACCGCGAGTGGCCGTACCTTGGCAGGCCAGCACGGCGGTGGCGTTGCCGTCCAGCAGAACCTGGAGGCGGTCCCTCTCCTGCAGCAGGGCGTCCCTCAGGCCGCTCTCCCGGTGGCCGCGCGGGTTCAGGGCCTCCAGCAGCACCTCCACCTCCTCCATGGAGCTGTAGTAGGCCCACTGGTTGGGCCGCGTGACCGGGGGGCCGCTGGCGTGGGCGGGGCCCGGCCTGTCAGGGAACAGACGGGGATGAGGGGTCACTGATGCACTAGGCCCCCCAGGATACCGATGGTAACCAGGTGTTACTGATGTACTAGGCCCGCCCGGTGACCGATAGTAACGCAGTCGTACAGATCCATCACGGCTTTTGCCGGCCTCCTGCTGCCTCAGGGACCTACCGTTCAGCTTGCTCTTCGCCATCCGCCCCCGGTCCCTCCTCCTCCTCGTCCTCCTCGTCTTCATCCTCCTCCTCCTCCTCCTCTTCCTCCTCCTCCGCTGCGGGCCGAGGGAGCAGCATGTCCTCCGTCAGGGCGAAGCCGTCCTCCTCCACGAACAGGGCGGGCGTGGAGGGCAGCAGCCAGTAGCGGCGGTACAGCCGGTCTCTGCCGAGCGGCACCATGGACGTCCGGGCCGCGGCCTTCTGGATGCACTCCTGGAGCTCACGGACCTAGCAACAACACACTGTACTGTTACCTAGCAACCACACAATGTTCTGTTACCTAGCAACCACATACTGAGCAGTTACCTAGCAACCGCACACACGTACTGTTACCCAGCAACCACACAATGTTCGGTCACCTAGCAACCACACACCGTACAGTTACCTAGCAACCACACACCGTACAGATACCTAGCAACCACACACACCGTACAGTTACCTAGCAACCACACACACCGTACACTTACCTAGCAGCCACACACCGTACAGTTACCTAGCAACCACACACCGTACAGTTACCTAGCAACCACACACCGTACAGTTACCTAGCAACAATTCACTGTTCAGGTACCTAGCAACACACTGCAAAGTTACCTAGCAACACAAGTTACGGTGAGCTAGAAACACACAGTGCAGCTTCGGTGGTAGAAGAGACACTGAGGAAAAGAGATTCCTGGTAGACACCCACCATGGTCTGTTCCTCCTCCAGCTTCTCCGCTGAGAGAGGAGACACGTATGCGCCCAGCTCGGTCTGCTGCAGCCTCTCCTTCTGGTTCAGTTGAGCTGGAGTCAAAACAGATCAACATCAATGACAGCCTCTGGGGGTGGAGGAGGTTCTACATCTTTGATGGTCTTTTTGACATAGTACCTTTCATCTTCTTGGAGTTTGCCTCTTCATCCTCAACAGTGATGCTGGAGAACAAAGTTGCAGAGAGGGAAGTTTAGAGAGCAAGAGGAGAACGCTGCAGTGACCTTCTGAGGCCTGTTTCTGTTGAAGACTGCTGTTGTTCAAGGTCTTAATATGAGGTTCGGGTCTTGGGGGAGAGGGGAGAGAGATGGTGAGGGGGGAGAGAGAGAGAGAGAGGTTGAGGAGAGAGAGAGGGTGAGGGGGGAGAGAGAGAGAGCGAGAGGGGAGAGAGATGGTGAGGGGGGAGAGAGAGAGAGAGGTTAAGGAGAGAGAGAGCAAGAGCGAGAGAGAGAGGTTGAGGAGAGAGAGAGAGAGCGAGAGAGCGAGAGAGGTTGAGGGGGGAGAGAGAGGTTGAGGGGAGAGAGAGAGGTTGAAGGGAGAGAGGGAGTACTGGACGTTACCCGCTCCTCTCCTCCTCTCTGATCCGCTCCTCCTTCTCCTTCAGACGCTGCTCCTGCTCCCTCAGCTTCTCCTCCTTCCGCTGGCGAACCCTGGAGACACAAACACATTCTGATTGGCCGACAGGAACGCATTCTGATTGGCCGACAGGAACGCATTCTGATTGGTCGACAGGAACGCATTCTGATTGGTCGACACCCGTTTTGTATGTTAATATGCGTGTGCTGTGCATGTTAATAAATGGTAATTCATGTGGTGTGCGTGCGGTATTACTTACGTGCGGTACTATGTGCGGTATTGCGTGTATTGATGCGTGTGCATGCGGTGTTGTGTGTGCGTTGTGTGTACCTGAAGGCGGCCCCCTCGCGCTCCCTGCAGTGTGTGTTTGTGTTGCGGTGTTGTGTGCGTTGTTGTGCGTTGTGTGTACCTGAAGGCGGCCCCCTCGCGCTCCCTGCAGTGTGTGTTTGTGTTGCTGTTTGTGTGTGCTTTGTTGTGTGTACCTGAAGGCCGCCTCCTCGCGCTCCCTGCGGTGTGATTGTGTTGCAGTGTTGTGGGTGCGTTGTTGTGCGTTGTGTGTACCTGAAGGCCGCCTCCTCGCCCTCCCTGCGGTGTGTTTGTGTTGCGGTGTTGTGTGTGCGTTGTTGTGTACCCGAAGTCCGCCTCCTCGCGCTCCCTGCGGTGTGTTTGTGTTGCAGTGTTGTGTGTGCGTTGTTGTGCGTTGTGTGTACCTGAAGGCCGCCTCCTCGCCCTCCCTGCGGTGTGTTTGTGTTGCGGTGTTGTGTGTGCGTTGTTGTGTACCCGAAGTCCGCCTCCTCGTGCTCCCTGCGGTGTGTTTGTGTTGCAGTGTTGTGTGTGCATTGTTGTGCGTTGTGTGTACCTGAAGGCCGCCTCCTCGCCCTACCTGCGGTGTGTTTGTGTTGCGGTGTTGTGTGTGCGTTGTTGTGTACCCGAAGTCCGCCTCCTCGTGCTCCCTGCGGTGTGTTTGTGTTGCGGTGTTGTGTGCGTTGTTGTGCGTTGTGTGTACCTGAAGGCCGCCTCCTCGCCCTCCCTGCGGTGTGTTTGTGTTGCGGTGTTGTGTGCGTTGTTGTGCGTTGTGTGTACCTGAAGGCCGCCTCCTCCCGCTCCCTGCGGTGTTGCTCCGCCCTGATTTCCCTGAGCTCCTGCCGGGCGGCCCTCTGCTCCTCTGCGCTGTCCTCTATCAGCACGCGGGTCGACACCAGGGTCAGCAGCTTCCCACACAGCGCCTGCAGCACACACAGCTTTTCCCCTGCATGGAGAGATACACACGTTATACACACAGCTTCTCCCCTGCATGGAGGGATACACACGTTATACACACAGCTTCTCCCCTGCATGGAGAGATACACACGTTATACACACAGCTTCTCCCCTGCATGGAGGGATACACACGTTATACACACAGCTTCTCCCCTGCATGGAGGGATACACACGTTATACACACAGCTTCTCCCTTGCATAGACACGCATGGAGAGACAAACAAACACGTTACACACATAGCTCCAGAGCCAGAGGCTCCAGAGCCAGAGGCTCCAGGGCCAGAGGCTCCAGAGGCTCCAGAGGCTCCAGAGCGCTGAGCCCGAGGACTGACCTGGCGTCAGGTCGTAGACCGCGGTGGAGGACAGCTTCTTCACCAGCGCCGGGTGGGCCAGCCGGAACTCCACACACGGGTCGTCGGTGGCCAGGAAGCCCCCCTGCTTCTGGTAGCGGAACTTGGCGTTGCCGTGGTTACAGTCGGCCCCCGAGGCCAGGATGTGAAGGCGCAGGATCTCAGAGAGGGTGCAGCTGTCCAGGTCCAGCTGTTTCAGACTGCAGCCTACACACACACACACACACACACACACACACACACACACACACACACACACACACACACACACACACACAAGTTCAGGGTAGAGTGAGTGAGTGAGTGAGTGAGTGAGTGAGTGAGTGAGTGAGCGAGACAGTGTGTGAGTGAGTGAGTGAGTGATGCCTTACCCTGGTGCAGCTGTGGCCAGGCGGCAGCCAATAAGGCGACAGCACTGATGGCGGAGTGGGTGTGGTCAGCATCGTCGTCTAAGACCTCGGACAGCTCTTCACAGAATGAAAACAGAATATATCCGTTACTAATCACACTATATTAATGGTGACAGACGTAAAGGGGTGCTGCTGTTGCAGTATTAAGGGCTATATAAGGGGGGGGTTGCACTCTCTTACAGGTGGAACGCTTATACCTGAACCACACACAGAGTGGATGGAGTTTAGATTATTTTATACTTTTGTATAATACTGACAATTACATCGTAATCGAGGCGGCAGGCATGTGTTGCTAAGGCGGCCGCCTAAGCTGTAGCGTGCTGCGGGAAACCCTGGTATTAATGTTAATGTATGAATACAGTATTAATGTTAATATAGTATTAATGTTAATATAGTAACATATGGTCCATGTGTCTGACCGTCGGCTCGCTGCTCCTCAGCTGCCTCCTCTCCCTCCTCCGACAGCGCCTGCAGGATGGCCGACAGGAAGAAGAACAGGAGCTCACAGAGCGGGCCCTCAGGGTCCCGGCCCACCAGGGCCTCCTCCAGGACCTCTGCACAGAACCACAGCCAGCGTTAGAACCACACTCACACAGAACCACAGCCAGTGTTAGAACCACACACACACACACACACACACACACAGAACCACAGCCAGCGTTAGAACCACACACACACAGAACCACAGCCAGGGTTAGAACCACACACACACACACAGAACCACCGTTAGAACCACACTCACACAGAACCACAGCCAGCGTTAGAACCACACACACACAGAACAACAGCCAGCGTTAGAACCACACTCACAGAGAACCATAGCCAGCATTACAACCACACACACACACAGAACCACCGTTAGAACCACACTCACACAGAACTACAGCCAGCGTTAGAACCACACACACAAACACACACACACAGAACTACAGCCAGCGTTAGAACCACACACACACAGAACCACAGCCAGCATTAGGACCACACACACACAGAACCCCTGTTAGAACCACACTCACACAGAACCACAGCCAGCGTTAGAACCACACACACACAGAACCACGGCCAGCGTTAGAACCACACACACACAGAACCACCCTTAGAACCACACACACACACACAGAACCACAGGCAGCGTTAGGACCACACACACAGACCCACAGCCAGCGTTAGAACCACACACATACAGAACCACAGCCAGCGTTAGAACCACACACAGACACAGAACCACCGTTAGAACCACCGTTAGAACCATACACAGACACAGAACCACCGTTAGAACCACACACACACACACACACACACACACACAACCAGCTTAGCACCACACACACACAGAACCACAACAGGTGTTAGAACCACACACATACAGAACCACTGTTAGAACCACCGCAATACACACACACAGAACCACAGCCAGCGTTAGAACCATACTCACACACAGAACTACAGCCAGCATTAGAACCACACACACACACAGAACTACAGCCAGCTTTAGAATCACACACACAGAACCACCGTTAGAAGTTCTAACGGTGGTGAGTGTGGTGAGTGTGGTTCTAAGTTAGAACCACACTCACACAGAACCACAGCCAGCGTTACAACCACACACACACAGAACATCAGCCAGCGTTAGAACCACACACACACACAGAACCACAGCCAGCGTTAGAACCACACACAGACAGAACCACAGCCAACGTTAGAACCACAGCCAGTGTTAGAACCACACACACACACACAGAACCACCGTTAGAAGTTCTAACGGTGGTGAGTGTGGTGAGTGTGGTTCTAAGTTAGAACCACACTCACACAGAACCACAGCCAGCGTTACAACCACACACACACAGAACATCAGCCAGCGTTAGAACCACACACACAGAACCACAGCCAGCGTTAGAACCACACACAGACAGAACCACAGCCAACGTTAGAACCACAGCCAGTGTTAGAACCACACACACACACACACAGAACCACCATTAGAACCACACACACACAGAACCACAGCCAGCGTTAGAAACACACACACACACAGAACCACCGTTAGAACCACACACACAGAACCACAGCCAGCGTTAGAACCACACACACACAGAACCACAGCCAGCGTTAGAACCACAGCCAGCGTTAGAACCACAGCCAGTGTTAGAACCACACACACACAGAACCACCGATAGAACCACACACACAGAACCACAGCCAGCGTTAGAAACACACACACACAGAACCACAGCCAGCGTTAGAACCACACACACACAGAACCACCGTTAGAACCACACACACACACACACAGAACCACCGTTAGAACCACACACACACACCGAGAACCACAGCCAGCTTAGTACCACACACACACAGAACCACAACAGGTGTTAGAACCACACACACAGAACCACCGTTAGAACCACCGCAATACACACACAAACACACAGAACCACAGCCAGCATTAGAACCATACTCACACACAGAACCACAGCCAGCGTTAGAACCACACACACACGGAACCACCGTTAGAACCACAGCAACACACACACACACACACAAACACACACACACAGCGCTGACCCAGTGAGACTCCATCGGGGAACTCGTCCTGCAGGTCGAACAGATCTCCAAACACCCTGAGGAACTCCACCACCATCAGGGCCTCTCCGAACACCACGGCCGGGAGACGGCTCTGGACCGGCACCGGGCTGGGCAGCTCCTACACACAGCAGGAGCAGGAGGAGGTGGAGGAGGAGTTGAGGTCAGGAGTCATAGGAAGGAGATGCAAGAAAGGCCGTGGTCAGGAGGAGAAGGAGGCGCTACCTTGAGGTCTTCAAGCTCCATGTCCTCTCGAGGTTTGTTCCACAGCTTCTGGCGTTCTGCGTAGCGCTTTCTCTCCTCCTTTAGCTTCTCCCTCTCCTGCAACACGGAGTAAGGAGCGGGTTCAGTCGGAGACCAGAGTGGGTCGTGTTCAGGTTCATAAGGAGACCAGAGTGGGTCGTATTCAGGTTCATAAGGAGACCAGAGTGCGTCGTATTCAGGTTCATAAGGAGACCAGAGTGCGTCGTGTTCAGGTTCATAAGGAGACCAGAGTGCGTCGTATTGAGGTTCATAAGGAGACCAGAGTGGGTCGTATTCAGGTTCATAAGGAGACCAGAGTGGGTCGTATTCAGGTTCATAAGGAGACCAGAGTGGGTTGTATTCAGGTTCATAAGGAGACCAGAGTGGGTCGTGTTCAGGTTCAGACGGAGACCAGAGTGCGTCGTATTCAGGTTCATAAGGAGACCAGAGTGCGTCGTGTTCAGGTTCATAAGGAGCCCAGAGTGCGTCGTATTCAGGTTCATAAGGAGACCAGAGTGCGTCCTGTTCAGGTTCATTAGGAGACCAGAGTGGGTCGTATTCAGGTTCATAAGGAGACCAGAGTGGGTCGTATTCAGGTTCATAAGGAGACCAGAGTGCGTCGTGTTCAGGTTCATAAGGAGATATTCATGAGCCAGGCACTCACCCTCTCCTTCTCCACTTTTATTCGCTCCTTTTCATCCCTCCTCCTCTGCTTCTCCTCCTCAAACCTCTCCCTCATCTCCTCCTTCTCTCTCCTCCTGGCCTCCAGCAGCTCCTGGTCCTTCTTCAGTCTGCTCTGCTCCTGCATGGCTGCCATCATCTCCTCCTTCTGCTGCTCCAGTCTCCTCTTCTCTGTCATCTGCAGGAGAGGAGATCATTAGCGTTATTATCAATAATCCTCCTGATCAATCCTTCTCCTGATCAGAACCTCCTCCTCCTGCCTCCTCTGCAGACTTCACACCAGTGGGAGCGACTGCTAATATTTTAGTATAGATTATTACATTTCTCCATCATCATTGTAGGTGACACTCAAATATGAGCCAATGATTATCAGTCAGCCAATCAGCACATAGCAGCTGAAGGGGCCCGCCAAGCAGCACATAACCGCTGTAGGGGCCAGCCAATCAGCACGTAGCTGCTGTAGGGGCCAGCCAATCAGCAGGTAGCAGCTGTAGGGCCCAGCCACTCAGAACAGAGCTTCTGAAAAACTCACCCTGCCAGGCGAGCCGATTCCCGGGAGCGATCCTCTGCCTTTGGGCGGTGGGCTGAACGGGAAGTTTGGCTCGTCGGGAAAGAACTGGGAGAAGGTCTGGTCGGCCAGGCTGTACTTCAGTACGGTGGAGGGCTGGGGCAGAGGGCAGAGGGCAGAGGTCAGAGGTCAGTCTACTGAATTTAAGGCTATGAAGGGTCAGAGGTCAGACTACACTGGGCTACTGAATTAAGGCTGTGAAGGGTCAGAGGTCAGTCTACACTGGGCTACTGTAGTGAGGCTGTAGAGGTCAAAGGTCAATCTACACTGGACTACTGAAATGAGGCTGTGAAGGGTCAGAGGTCAGACTACACTGGCCTACTACAGTGAGGCTGTGTAGGGTCAGAGGTCAGTCTACACTGTGCGGATGGTGTGATTTTATGTTCAGAACAAGCTGCGTTATCCATTGCCGTTGTGGATCAGGCCATCTGCTGACTGAAGTCAGGAACACTTTGAGTGTTTGTCTCTACTTTGGTACTTTGGCTTGCCGATCGCAGTTCAGTCAAATCGTGAGCAGACATAAAAGGGTTTTCATTTAGGAAATCAATAAACTTAAATAAAACGCCTGGACCAATCGGTGGCGTGGCGTGGCCAGCTCCGCCCCTGAGAGGGGAGCAGAGAGACGATTGGCTACCTTCAGCGTGATGGATCCATACTGCGGCTCACAGTGCTGCTTGAACAGCAGCTTCAGCCTCTCCCGGGACAGCGTGTTCTTCTTCCGGCTGAAAGGGTCACACACACACGCGTCACATTTATTCCCATGACGAGCACTACACACGGTACAGCTCTGAATGCTGATTGGACGAGAGCGGCTCACCTGATCTGGCTGGACTTCACCACTGACTGCTGGCCGTCCGCCTTCACTCTCCGTACAGAGTAGCAGAACATGGACGCGGGGAGAGGACTCTTCTTACTGCGCGCGCACACAGACACACACACACACACAGTTAATACAATAAATCTGTTTGTGTGTGTGTGAATATCCTATTAAACCAGTGAAACATTGATCTGACCTTTGACCCAAGGGGCCGCTCATTGGTCCACTATGGTCGTTAGGGTCGTCTTCACTGTCGCTGATGATAATGGTGTCGCCCCCTGCTGGCTTGGAGTGGCCGTTCAGAGCCGCAGACCCCTTCCCATTGGAGTGGGGGGGCAACACCTCCAGCACCTCACACACATGTCTTGGACACAAACACACACACTTATGGTTAGTTGTCTTCGGTCGTTTAAGCCTAGGCACAGTATCTACATGGGAAAATTGGTAGTAAGGGGCCCATCGTTACAGGACCCAGTTGCTAGGGAACCGTAGCTAGGGCGCCCTGGCTTGACCTCCGTCGCTGGGGTAAGTACCTGAGTCCAGAGCGCTCCGTGACGTCCACCATCTCCCCGGGGAAGAAGCGCTCTTTGACGAAGCCGTAGACGTCGTCACACAGCTCGGCCAGCCTGCAGCGCCGGCTGGCCGCCACCAGGTGGAGCAGGGGGAGGAGCAGGGCCGGGGAGAAGCTCTGCAGGCTCTGGCGGGCCCTCCTCTCGCTCTCCAAGGCTTCCAGGTATGTCAGGCTGGCTTTACCAGTGAGCGCACAGCTCCACACCAAGCTGTTACACAGGATGGTCCTCTCGAAGAACTCACTGCGGGAGCGAGAAGAGCGAGAGAAAACGACAGCACGAAGCAGACCGTTAATTCAGCACTATGTTAACGTTAGGAGTTGGTTACGTTTAGGTATTTTGTTAAAGATTGACAAGTTTAGATATCAGATGAGAGATGGTTAGGTTTAGGAATCAGGATCTAGACGGTTATATTTAGGTAATTTGTAAGCGATTGAGAAGTTTGGGTGTTCCGTGATATAGGAGAGAACTACCTTGTACTTGTACTTTAAGTGTTACAATTGAGGTCATTGGTCCAGGGCTGTGCTTCTTCAAATCGGTAGGATATCAACGATATATATATATATATACACATATCAATATCAATCCAACTTCTCTGTATAGCCCTGCTTGACGTAGTGCTTTAAAAGTAGGTATTCTGAGATGGTCAAATATAGTTATGTTAGAGATGGTTAGAGTTGGTATTAGGGTGAATTTCAGGCGAGTGGGGTCAAGTTCAGGCATTACGTAAGAGATGGTAAGTTTCGGAATTAGTTTAGAGATGGTTAGTTTAAGTGTTAGGTTGGTTCAAGTGTTAGGTTAGAGATGGTTAGTTGAGTTACTAGGAGAGGAGTACAGTACAATACTGGCTGTGGTGTGCAAAACCACACCACATTTAAACCGACTAGCAGACCGTCTTAATTTCGTTGGGGAAGTAGGAACCATAAAGTGAATGGTAGAGCTAAGCTACTAGTAGAAACCATGTCACTTCTGGTCAGATTTAAGCTACTGACAGAAACCATGTCACTTGTTGTCAGAGATAAGCTACTGGTAGAAACCATGTCACTTGTTGTCAGAACTAAGTTACTGGTAGAAACCATGTCACTTGTTGTCAGAGATAAGCTACTGGCAGAAACCTTGTCATGTTATTGGGAGAGCTAAGCTATTAGCAGGCCTGTCGCTAGTAGTTCAAGTCAACATGGGTTAGCTGCCGGCTAACCTTCTTAGCTCCACCTGCCAAAACATTAAAGTTGAAAATGAAACCTCGGTCCAACTTTTTAATGACGTTGCGACAGTTCCAGGATAATGGTTATGCACATACAATAAACTAATCTTACACATCATTATCGTCCATCTAAAAAAAACAGCTTTTCCTTTTGTTGGTGACACTGAAACCCTGGCCCCAGCTGGACCTGTCCCCTGGACCCTCTGCCTCCCCGCCTGAAACCACCCGCTCATCCTCCGGGGTCTCCCGCCTGGGACAACCCGCTCATCCTCCGGGGTCTCCCGCCTGGGACAAGCCACTCATCCCCCGGTCACTCCTCGTGGTTATGGTAACAGTTCACAAGGTGGTCTAATCTCAACTCTCAAATCCTGGGGACTTGGCAGAGGAAGACCCACACGGTTCTAAACAGGATAAACATCTAGAATAGGGGTGCTGTGTCCAGACTCACTCGTAGGTCCGGAAGACTTCGTGGGTGATCTTGCAGAGGAAGACCTCCTCCTCGGCTCTGAGGCCGGGCGGCGGCGGCTGCCTCCTGAAGGGCTTCCTGTGGAGCAGCGGCATCTCCGGGCTCAGGGCTCAGCCTGCCGGGCACAAGAGGAACCAAACTTTCAACCTGTGTTCGCTAAACGGGTCGTATGGCGGAGATGATCCGACCTACTCGTCGAGGTAAACCCCCAGCTCGACCAGGCGACTCGTCCGCGGTTAAACCGGAGCGAAGTTTCGAGAGTAAGCGAAGCCTTTGTTAGTGACACGCCGCCTCGTAACGACAATAACCCGCTCCATGTGCCCGGACCCCCCCTCCAACCGGCCCACACCACTATATCTAATCAATCAATACACATTTTGACCGTGACGGACAGTGAAGACGCCTCAACGAGACGTTTGGAGGTCAGTTTACCAGTTTATGAAGACGAGATTATCCGTTGCCTTGTGTCCCAAGAGCGGCTAGACTGGCGCGTTGTTGACGACAACTTTTCATCCGCTCTACTTCACTGATGGCTAGTTCGAGTACCGCTCGAAGCCTGGGAATTTGTAAACTCCTCAGGAGAACACAATTACAGTAGTATGCATTGAGTACAATAGCGCTCTCTAAACTTGACAAATTTCGTGTGTATATAGTATTTTTAATTTGGTCTAGTCCAAGGCTATATGAAGGGACAGATTATGAATATTATAGATTAAATGACGTGAGATTATTTGCATTAGAGATTGAATGAAGTTTGTGTGATTAATTGTATCTATTAACATAATATAATATTAAGCATATGGAAAAGTATAGATTATATAGTTTATGAACATTAAAGACATTTTTAGGATGAGTTTATTTTTGGAAAATAAAAGTCTTGTCACATTGTTTTTAAATCCAGTCAATTACTTCGAGTAATACAAAAGACCAAACTGTTAAATCTCACAGGCAATGTAATGGTAATAGAAACGTAACTTCGTGGTAATGTTTATGGTTGTTACCATCGCCGTACAGAGGTCAATAACTGCCAACAACCTGAAGGAAAGACTTGCATATTGATGTTGCTGCCACATTTTATTACAAAGAGGAGACAAACATTTAACACAGTAACATCACCCCCAGCTCCCCCAACATGACATCACACCATATTTAGTGTGAATATAACATACTTAATAATGATGAAAGGGCCACAACTAAATTAGCTTTCTTAGAAATCAAATTGCAAACTGGGATGTTTTATGTTCAGAGAGTATTGCTTGAATTTAGCCTGCAGAAAAATAATGAGCTTCTATTCATTTCTTTCGTCAATTACACACACACACACACACACACACACACACACACACACACACACACACACACACACACACACACACACACACACACACACACACACACACAGTTGTTGTGGTAGTGTTTTGATCGGTCTAAACCGGGTTAATACGTGTATGTGTGCCAAAGTAGATTGGTTGATATGCTTGTAGAATGTCTTAGTTTGTAAGCGGTTGCTAGCCATGTAAATTGGTTGCTAGGCTTGTAGTATCGTTGCTAGGCTTGTTGGTCTTTGCTAGGCTTGTTTATCTGTTGCTAGGCATGTAGGTTGGTCGCTAGGCAGCACTTGAGACAGCAAGCTTCTTCAGATGGTCCATGAAGACCTGCAGGCTGACGTCATCCGTCAGGATTGGAGCCCCCGATTCCTGCAGGACGAACAGATTAAACTCCAGATTAACAGACTACACTACAGATTAAACAACAGATTATCAGACTACTATACCATACTACATATAACATTCCAGATGAACAGACAATACTACAAATAACACTCCAGACTAACATACCACTATACTACATATAACACTCCAGATTAACATACTACTATACTACAAATAAAACTCCAGATTAACATACTACTATACTACAAATAAGACTCCAGATTAACAGACTACCATACTACAAATAACTCAACAGATTAACAGACTTCATTACAGATGAACATATTCAACTAGATTAACAGACTACACCACAGATTAAAATACAGATTACAGACTACACTACAGATTAACAGATTGCACTACAGATTAAATAAGAGACTAACAGACTGCACTACAGATTATGATAGAGATTAACTGGCTCCAGTACAGATTCACAGATAACAGAGGACTCTGCAACAGGTGTATAAAAGGTCACACCTGTCCCCAGTTATACATGTTGTTGTGGGTCTGGGATGGGTTCACTTTGGAGAGCAGGAACCGAGCCTGTGGAAACATCACCATCATCATCATCATCTCAACCAGCATAGTGTGTGTGTGTGTGTACGTATGTTCGTGTGTGTGTGTACCTGGCTCCCTCCGTGCTCAGTGTCTATGTAGCGGGGCATGGGGGTGTGTGTGTGTGTGTGAGTGCGTACCTGGCTCCCTCCGTGCTCAGTGTCTATGTAGCGGGGCATGGGGGTGTGTGTGTGTGTGTGTACCTGGCTCCCTCCGTGCTCAGTGTCTATGTAGCGGGGCATGGGGGTGTGTGTGTGTGTGTACCTGGCTCCCTCCGTGCTCAGTGTCTATGTAGCGGGGCATGGGGAAGCGTGTGTGCAGGAGCTCCTGGGCGTCGTCCACCGGCGCCTGCAGAAGATGCCGGAAGTTCTCGTACTCGGTCATCTCCTGGTAGCCCGCCTTCCTCCACTGGGCCACCATCTGGAGAGAGAAGGGAGAGAGACACTCAGTTACCATCTGGAGAGAGACACTCAGTTACCATCTGGAGAGAGACACTCAGTTACCATCTGGAGAGAGAGAGAGAGAGAGAGAGAGAGAGAGAGAGAGAGAGAGAGAGAGAGAGAGAGAGAGAGAGAGAGAGAGAGAGAGAGAGAGAGAGAGAGAGAGAGAGACTCAATTACCATCTAGAGCAGGGGTGTCAAACATCCGGCCCGTGGGCCAGATGACTTGTAGAGCATAAATTTCTGAGTATGGCAAAAAAAAAAGTATGTCTCTAGCCCATTCCTGTAATGAGTTATAGTATTTTAAAGAAATAACCAAAATGCTCACTCCAGCCGCTAGGGGGCAGCCAAAATAAAAAAAGGAAGGAATTCCACACTTGTCCTTGTTTCACCACAATTAAGAAGTTATCAACGGTGACATCCCCATTACCAAAATGTCTTTGTCAAAAAGAAGAAAAGTGGACACAGAGTGCAGAGTTTTCCAGGAAAAATGGACTGAGAATGACTATTAATTCACAGAGGTGAAGACAAAAACAGTGTGATTGGTATGTAATCAGCAAGTTTCAGTGCTCAAAGAATATAATATTCGGCGCCACTATGAGACTCTTCATAAAGAAAAATATCACCATTTGAAAGGACAACTAAGAAAAGAGGAGATAGACAAATTGTTAGCTGGTCTGAAG
>NC_136948.1:2645622-2820622 GCF_949987615.1 Pollachius pollachius | reverse complement strand
GGGCTTCAGCATGTACGTGCTGCTGGTGGGCGCGCTGCTGCCGCTGGGGGCCGTGTGCGCGCTGCAGGCCTGCATGGCCGCCACGGCCCGGAGGCAGGCGCGGCGCGGCACCTTCGCCTGCAACCGGGACCACTGCTTCTACGTCCCCGCCAGCAGCTACAGCCGCACCGCAGGCCTGCTGCTGGCCACCTCAGGTCAGTGCACAGCCCGCCCTATGGGTCAGCCTCGGAACTATAGACCCGCCCTATTGGTCAGCCTCAGGGCCATGGTCCCGCCCTATTGGTCAGCCTCAGGACCATAGACCCGCCCTATTGGTTAGCATCAGGGCCATGGTCCCGCCCTATTGGTCAGCGTCAGGGCCATGGTCCCGCCCCTATTGGTCAGCGTCAGGGCCATGGTCCCGCCCTATTGGTCAGCCTCAGGACCATAGACCCGCCCTATTGGTCAGCCTCAGGACCTTAGTCCTGCCCCATTGGTCAGCGTCAGGGCCATGGTCCCGCCCTAAAGGTCAGCATCAGGGCCATGGTCCCACCCTATTGGTCAGCCTCGGGACCATGGTCCCGCCCTATTGGTCAGCCTCGGGACCATGGTCCCGCCCTATTGGTCAGCATCAGGGCCATAGTCCCGCCCTATTGGTCAGCCTGATGACCATAGGCCCACCCTATTGGTCAGCCTCAGGACAATAACCTTTCCCTATTGGTCAGCCTCAGGACCTTAGTACCGCCCCATTGGTCAGCCTCAGGACCTTAGTCCCGCCCCATTGGTCAGCCTCAGGACCATAGTCCCGCCCCATTGGTCAGCCTCAGGACCATAGCCCCGCCCCATTGGTCAGCCTCAGGACCACAGCCCACCCTATTGGTCAGCCTCAGGGCCATAGACCCGCCCTATTGGTCAGTCATAGGACCTTAGTCCCGCCCTATTGGTCAGACTCAGGACAATAACCTTTCCCTATTGCCCAGTCGATACTCCTTCCCTGGAGGTCAGCCATGGACATTTTAAACGGTAGCGATGTCATAAGTCTGAGAGCATATTTCTGTGCATGTCCTCCGTCGGTGCGTTTCCTGAAGTTAGGAAGCCTCCGCCCTGATGGGAGCGGGGCCAACATCCTTAACATTGGTCATGCAATCCGTACTGGTTTGTGCTTTTGTGTGTGTGCGTGCGTGATTGCGATCGTGCCCGTCTGCTGGTGTGCGTGTGTCAGGGTGTGTGTTGGTGTGCTGGCTGCCCTACATCTGCGTGGGCGTGTACCAGGCGCTGGGTGGACAGGCCGTCCCGGCGGAGGTGAGCTGCCTGTCGGCCGGCCTGCTGCTGTGCTGCCCCTCCCTCAACCCCTGGAGCTTCTCCATGAGCCAGACGTAAGACCCCTCCCCCCTCCTCATCCTCACCACAACGTCCTTCTCTCTACCAAGTTCACCTACTGCAGATAAACCACCGAATAAAGTGTGTGTGCATGTGTGTGTGCTTCTCTGTGCGTCTGTATGCATGTCGGTGTTTGTGTGTCTCTCCCTGTGTGTGTGTGTGTGTGTGTGTGTGTGTGTGTGTGTGTGTGTGTGTGTGTGTGCGTGTGTCTCCCTGTGTGGGTGGGTGACTCCCTGTGTGCATGTGTGTGTGTCTCCCTGTGTGTGTGTGCGTGTGTGTGTGTGTGTGTGTGTCTCCCTGTGTGTGTGTGTTTGTGTGTGTGTGTGCGTGTGTCTCCCTGTGTGTGTGTGTGTCTCCCTGTGTACGTGTGTGTGTGTGTGTGTGTTTGTGTCTCCCTCTGTGTGTGTGTGTGTCTCCCTGTGTGTGTGTGCGTGTGTGTGTGTGTGTGTGTGTGTGTCTCCCTGTGTGTGTGTGCGTGTGTGTGTGTGTGTGCGTGTGTGTGTGTGTGTGTGTCTCCGTGTGTGTGTGTGTGTTTGTGTCTCCCTGTGTGTGTGTGTGTGTGTTTGTGTCTCCCTGTGTGTGTGTGTGTGTGTGCGTGCGTGCGTGCGTGCGTCTCCCTGTGTGTGTGTCTCCCTGTGTGTGTGTGTGTGTGTTTGTGTCTCCCTGTGTGTGTGTGTGTGTGTGTGTGTTTGTGTCTCCCTGTGTGTGTGTGTGTGTGCGTGCGTGCGTGCGTCTCCCTGTGTGTGTGTCTCCCTGTGTATGTGGGTGTGTGTGTGTGTGTGCGTGTGTGTCTCCCTGTGTGTGTGTGTGTGTGTGTGTGTAAGCAGCAGCTACAGGGCCGCCCTGAGGAGGGCCGTTGCCAGGGTAACTCAGGTGTTCTACCAATCAGGAAAGACGCCTCAGAGTCCACCACAGAGCTCCGCCCACTCAACAACGGACCTGGCCAATCACAGCCCGGCGGCGACCCCCCTACATCCGCCGCCGCTGACCCCGCCCCCGCCGGTGACCTCTGACCTCCGCCTACCTGGTTAACGACCTCGAGGTAGAGGGCCAGGGTGGTGCTGGGATCCAGACCGCACATCTTCCACTGGCAGGTCCCCCCTGTGCCGATCTCCTGCGCACACACACACACACATCAATACACACAAACATTAATACACACACACATTAATACACACACACACATCAATACACACAAACACTAATACACACACACACACATTAATACACACACACACATTAATACACACAAACATTAATACACACACACATTAATACACACACACACATCAATACACACAAACACTAATACACACACACACACATTAATACACACACACACATTGATACACACACACACACACACATTAATACACACACACACATTAATACACACACACATTAATACACACACACATTGATACACACACACACACATTAATACACACACACATTGATACACACACACACACATTAATACACACACACATTAATACACACCCACACACACACAAACATTAATACACACACAGACACACATTAATACACACACAGACACACACACACATTAATACACACACACATTAATACACACACACATTAATACACACAAACACACACACATACAGACACACACACATCAATACACACACAAACATTAACACACACACACACATAGGCATACATTAATACACACAAACACACACACACATTAATACACACACACACACAGGCATACATTAATACACACAAACACATATATATTAATACGGACACACACACACACATTAATACATACAAACACACACATGCATGAATACACACAACCACACAAACACATTAATACACACAAACACATACACACACCCCCTAATACAGACATTGATGCCAACACAAACACATATATATTATTACACAAACAAACACACACACACACACACACATACACACACCTACACACGTACATTAATATACACACATTAATACACACACACACAGAAACACATTAATACACACACACACACACACACACAGGCATACATTAATACACACAAACACATATATATTAATACGGACACACACACACACATTAATACATACAAACACACACATGCATGAATACACACAACCACACAAACACATTAATACACACAAACAAACACACATACACACACACATATACACACACCTACACACGTACATTAATATACACACATTAATACACACACACACAGAAGCACCCCCAGAGCTGACTCACGTTCTCGGAGACACAGGGGCCCTTGGCGTTGAGGGAGACACACGGACCAATGGCCCCCGACACCTTTATCTCCCTGGAGGTCTGGGGCGGGGGGGGACGCATCATCACAACGCACTGTTACCACGACGACCACTACTGTTACCATGAATACTACTACTATCACTACTATCAGCAATGTTACCACGACTACCACTACTAATATCACTACTATCACCATGGCTAACTACCATCCCCACCACCACCACCACCACCATACAACTACCACTTCTATTACATACCGATTATTAAATATATATTATATTCAGACTGTTAATATTGTATAGTTTAATTGAGGTTCTAAAGATGTGATCACACCGTTCTGATTGTTAAGATGTGATCACACATTCTGATTGTTCAAGGGTGATCACATCCATTCTGATTGTTAGGATGTGATCAGACATTCTGATTGTTAAAGGGTGATCACATATATTCTGATTGTTAGAATGTGATCTCATCCATTCTGATTTAAAATGTTATAACCACATCCATTCTGATTTAAAATGTTGTAATCACATCCATTCTGATTGGTAAATGGGATCATCACCTCCATTCTGATGATCTCTGATCAGCTGATTGTATGCTGATATATCAAAGGTGGATATGTATTGATCACAGAACAGCAATGCTTTTCTCCGGCTGACAATTCCTCTGAATGTGACTGGACATGAACAAATTAACCAATGGAGGTTAAACATGCGACATTAAGTGTAATTGGTGGAAATTCATGATTCCCAAATGTTCAATGTAAGGGTGAAGGTTAACTGAATAAAACGAAATTCTTCAAATTAAAACAAGTATTTCATGTGGGCAGCCAATAGTGCATCACAACTATATTTAACATATATGAAGTATGTATGAACATATATGAAATACATATGAATATATAGCATATAACCTATATATGAATGTATATGAAGTATATATGAACGTATTTGAAGTATATATTTAACAATTTTTCGCTGAAGGCTCCGTGAATAGTGGGGAATAGCCCCCAAGACCGAAGGTTGAGGGGGCTATCCCCACTATTCACGGCGACTGAGGTGATAGTATATTGATGTGAACAGTCCAAAAATGACACGTGAACGCACCCGGATTTATTTGTTTTTACTAGCGGTGTATTTGTTTTTATTAGCGTGAGATGACCGTCACGCACGCTCCCCAATTTCCAGAGTTTGAGATCTCAATCATGGGATATTGCCCGATATCCCGAGATAGCGAACCAATCAAATTGCGCCTTCTTAGGAGGTTCACGTGTAGCATATACTAATAACTTATATCAAGTACATATGAACATATATCAAGTATATATGAACATATATCAAGTAAACATGAAAGAATATGAAGTATATTTGAACGTATATGAAGCATATATGAAAGTATATGAAGTATATATGAAGGTATATGAAGTATATAAGGACGTATATGAAGTATATATGAAGTGTATATGAACATAATAACATGGTCGGTACCTTGATCTCCAGCGTTGCGGCGAAGGCCATCTTGAAGGCGCCCTGCTCGTCTTTAGCGAACACTCTCTGGAACGTCTGCTTGAACAGCGACGTGTTGAAGGAATCCGCCATCACCATGTAGCCACTACAACACACACACACACACACACACACACACACACACACACACACGTTAGCATGTAGCTGCTACAACACACACACATACACACATACGCTAGCATGTAGCCGCTACAACACAGACACACACGTGCACGTTAGCATGTAGATGCTACACGTACACGTTAGCATGTACACGTACACACATACACTATGTGTGTGTTACAGTAGCCTCACACACAAGACACGTAACCATGTGGCCGCTACAAGACACACACACACACGTTAGCATGTAGCCGCTATAACAAACGCATTATAATCGACAGTGTAAGTTTGTGTATGTCTGAGAGTGAGTGAGTGAGTCAGTGTATCTGTGAGTGAGTGAGTGAGTGGTGTGTTGGTGTGCAGTATGTGTATGTGTGATAGTGGGTGAGTGGTGTGTTGGTGAGCAGTACCCCGTGTGGTTGGGGCAGCACTTCATCTCCAGCAGGCCCGTCTGGTCCAGGGCGCAGGCGTAGATGTCCATGATGTGGCCGTTAGCCGAGGCTCTGCTGGCCAGCGCCTCGTAGTGCTGACACACACACACACACACACACACACACACACACACACACACACGTTGAGTACATGTAGGGTGTTCTACAGATGTGCTCTAAAGGAGTGTGTTCTACAGGTGTGTTCTACAGGTGTGTTCTACAGGTGTAGTACATGTAGGCTGTGTTCTACAGGTGTGTTCTACAGGTGTGTTCTACAGGTGTAGTACATGTAGGCTGTGTTCTACAGGTGTGTTCTACAGGTGTGTTCTACAGGTGTAGTACATGTAGGCTGTGTTCTACAGGTGTGTTCTACAGGTGTGTTCTACAGGTGTAGTACATGTAGGCTGTGTTCTACAGGTGTGTTCTACAGGTGTGTTCTACAGGTGTGTTCTACAGGTGTAGTACATGTAGGCTGTGTTCTACAGGTGTGTTCTACAGGTGTAGTACATGTAGGCTGTGTTCTACAGGTGTGTTCTACAGGTGTGTTCTACAGGTGTGTTCTACAGGTGTAGTACCTTGGTGGACTTCTTCATGTACTTGGCGTTGTCCTTCTCGATGTCGTGCCAGGAGCGGATGGGGGTCTTGAGTTCGTCCCCCACCACCATGCCGGGCCCCTGGGTGGCCGGGCCCCCGATGAAGGTCATGATGCGGGCCCCGGTGTTGGGGAAGGTGCACTGGGGGGGGGCAGAGTAGCAGGCTCACTCCCACACTAACCACAATACGGCTCCAAGCATATCCAGTCAATACAACCAACCTCAGCCCACAGAACTAGCCCAGGGCTAATGCTAACCCAGACCACAACACTAGCACCAGGCTAATGCTTGGTCCAAAACGATAGCACAGGGCTAATGCTAATGCTAGACCACAACAGGGCTAATGCTAACCCAGACCACAACACTAGCATCAGGCTATTGCTTGACCACAAAGCTAGCACAAAGCTAACGCTAATGCTAGACCACAACATTAGCACAAGGCTTAAACTAATGCTTGACCACAACAGTAGCACAAGGCTAATGCTGACCCATACCACAACACTAACAGCACAAAGCTTCCTCTCAGATCCAGAGGCTCACTATGGAGCGGTCCTAGTACTTACCTCCAGCAGTCCCACGGCGATGGACATGGCCACGCCCAGAGAGCGGAGGGGCCTCTTGCCCTGCGTGACGGGCCAGGGGTCTCTCTGCAGCTCCCCCAGAAGGTCTGTCAGGTTCATGTCAATCTTCTGCACCGGTTGGAGGAACCTGGGGAGCAATGATACCTGCGGTCATCGTTTAGGCCTCGATGAGGTATAAGGGGACCTTCTAATCACCTATGAGGTCTACTGGCTCCTTCTAATCACCTATGAGGTCTACTGGGTCCTTCTAATCCTCCATGAGGTCTACTGGCTCCTTATATCCTCCATGAAGTCTACTGGGTCCTTCTAGTCCCCTATGAGGTCTACTGGGTCCTTCTTAACCTCCATGAGGTCTACTGGGTCCTTCTAGTACACTATGAGGTCTGCTGGGTCCTTCTAGTCCCCCATGAGGTCTACTGGGTCCTTCTAGTCCCCAATGAGGTCTACTGGGTCCTTCTAGTACCCCATGAGGTCTACTGGGTCCTTCTAGTACACTATGAGGTCTACTGGGTCCTTCTAGTCCCCCATGAGGTCTACTGGGTCCTTCTAATCACCTATGAGCTGTACCGGGTCCTTCTAGTCCCCCATGAGGTATACTGGGTCCTTCTAATGCACCATGAGGTCTACTGGGTCCTTCTAGTCCCCCATGAGGTCTACTGGGTCCTTCTAGTCCCCCATGAGGTCTACTGGGTCCTTCTAGTCCCCCATGAGGTCTACTGGGTCCTTCTAGTACACCATGAGGTCTACTGGGTCCTTCTAGTCCCCCATGAGGTCTACTGGGTCCTTCTAGTACACCATGAGGTCTACTGGGTCCTTCTAGTCCCCCATGAGGTATACTGGGTCCTTCTAGTACCTTATGAGGTCTACTGGGTCCTTATAATCCTCCATAAGGTCTACTGGCTCCTTCTAGTACACTATGAGGTCTACTGGGTCCTTCTAATCACCTATGAGGTCTACTGGGTCCTTCTAGTCCCCTATGAGGTCTACTGGGTCCTTCTAGTCCCCCGTGAGGTCTACTTGCTCTACTGGTACTCGATGTCACCTGTTCACAGGTAGACAGGTTGACAGGTAAACAGGAAGACAGGTGGACAGACAAACTGGAAGACAGGTAGACAGGTGGACAGACAGACAGACAGGTACCTGTTGGATAATGGTGGCTGCGGGCCCTGCTGACCTCTGGCTCCCTGAGCAGCTGATGGCTTAGTCAGGCCCAGCATCTCCTACACACCAACACAATACGCACTTAATACACAACAACACAATACAGAACACAGTACACAACACGCACTTAATACACAACATCACAATACACAACACGCACTTATTAACAACACGATGCACAACACGCACTTAATAAACGACAACACGATGCACAACACCAGCTACACAACACACCCTTAATACACAACAACGCAATGCACAACACACACAGTTAATAGTAGGGAACGGCTGATACCCATACTAGCGTGGGTTGACTGGCTGAAGCTGAACTCTACCAGCACTAACCTTTGTCCCCAGCGCTGGACCTTAAAGGGCTCATCTCGAGCCACCAGGTGCGGGTGTGATTAGCTGGTACAAGCCGTTTGGCACAGGGAAGGAATGATTTATATAGTGACATCACAAGTGGGCTTGTCCACCCAGATATATGAAGGATAGATGAGCAACGTTTGCTACAGTCCACTGGGTAGGCTGGTAGACTGATCTATCCAGCACACATCTAGGTGGACACGCCCACTAGTGATGTCGCTAGGAAAATCATTCCTTCCCTGTGCCAAACGGCTTGTACCAGCTAACCACACCCACACCTGGTGGCTCGAGATGAGCCCTTTAACCCTGACCCTCGATTCAGCAACACAGGACTGACATTACGTGTGGAACTGTACTAACCTTTGACCTGAATCCCAACCCATGACAACTAATATAACCTGATGAACACCTGTAGCTGTTTGGGTCTGATGTCTAACCCTAACCTTTGACCTAGTAGAAGGACCAATCCCCACCTGAAGCTTCTTAGCGCTGAGGTCTAACCCTAACCTTTGACCCTAACCCCTAACCTTTGACCCGGTAACAGAAACAGTCCCCACCTGAAGCTGCTTGGCGCTGAGGTCTAACCCTAAACTTTGACCCTAATCCCTAACCTTTGACCCGAACCTTAACCCTTGACCCTAACACTAACCTTTGCCTCTAACCCTAACCTTTGACCCGGTAACAGAAACAGTCCCCACCTGCAGCTGCTTGGCGCTGAGGTCCTTGGTGCCGCGGAACACGTAGCTCTTGGAGATGCCCTCACAGCCCAGCTCGTGGACCTGCACCATGCGGCCGAAGGTGATGAGCCCCACCAGGGCAGTAGGGGGCAGCAGAGAGAGGGACATCTGCAGGGACTCCTTCAGCGCCTGCAGGTCCTCGTCCTCCATGCACGTGTCCACCACGTACAGGAAGATCAGGGGCATCTGGGGCCCTCGCTGGGCGGACGAGAGACACCAGGAACACAGCGAGGGAGAGGGAGAGAGAGAGGTATTAGACATCCGACAGAGAGACAGAGAGAGAGAGAGAGAGAGAGAGAGAGAGAGAGAGAGAGAGAGAGAGAGAGAGAGAGAGAGAGAGAGAGAGAGAGAGAGAGAGAGAGGTATTAGACATCAGACAGAGAGACAGAGAGATAGAGAGAGAGAGATAGAGAGGGAGAGAGAGAGAGAGGTATTAAACATCAGACAGAGAGAGAGAGAGAGAGAGAGAGAGAGAGAGAGAGAGAGGTATTAGACATCAGACAGAGAGACAGAGAGAGAGAGAGAGAGAGAGAGAGAGAGAGAGAGAGGTATTAGACATCAGACAGAGACAGAGAGAGAGAGAGAGAGAGAGAGAGTGGGAGAGGTATTAAACATCAGACAGAGAGAGAGAGAGAGAGAGAGAGAGAGAGAGAGAGAGAGAGAGAGAGAGAGAGAGAGAGAGAGAGAGAGAGAGAGAGAGAGAGAGAGATAGAGAGAGAGAGACAGAGAGAGAGAGAGAGAGAGAGAGAGAGTGAGAGAGAGGGAGAGGGAGAGAGAGAGGTATTAAACATCAGACAGAGAGACAGAGAGAGAGAGAGAGAGTGAGAGAGAGGGAGAGGTATTAAACATCAGACAGAGAGAGAGAGAGAGAGAGAGAGAGAGAGAGAGAGAGAGAGAGGTATTAAACATCAAACAGAGAGACAGAGAGACAGAGAGACAGAGAGACAGAGAGGGAGAGAGAGAGAGAGAGAGAGAGAGAGGGAGACAGACAGACAGGCAGACAGACAGACACCAATAGAGCTAGATGAGTATAGCCGGTAGCTCGCAGTAACAGCAGTAAGGAGAGCGTACCTGGACGACGTATTCGATGGTGGAGAACTGCGGCAGCAGCTCCGCCGGCTGGTTAACCTCCGAGATACCGGTGTAGGTGGGGGGAAACTAGAGGAACACACGCAGACGGTTAACCAGAGATTTGACCCACTAAACAGCTGGTGGACAAGGGAAGGTAAGCTCACCTGGTTCCTCTGGTAGCAGAAGTTACACGCCCACAGCTTGGCCCGGTAGTCCACCTGGCTGCAATGGAAGGGCAGACATTACTCCATCATGAAAGACTTAATACAACTACAACTACAACTAGAACAAGAACTACACCTAGAACTACGACTAGGACAAGAACTACAACTAGAACTACGACTAGGACAAGAACTACAACTAGAACCAGGACTAGAACTACAACTAGTACTACAACTAGAACTAAAACTAAATCTAACACTAGAACTTCAACTAGAACCACAACTAGACCTAACACTAGAACTACAACTAGAACTACAACTAGAACGATACCTAGAACGACAACTACAACGAAAACTAGAACATCTAAAACTAGAACTAAAACAACTACCTGACCTAGAACTACAACTAGAACAACTACCTGAACTACAACTACAACCACAACTACAACCAGAACTACAGCTAGAACAACTAGAACTACGCCTAGAACCACAACTACAACCACAACTACAACCAGAACTACAGCTAGAACAACTAGAACTACGCCTAGAACTACAACTAGAACCACAACTAGAACCACAACTAGAACTACAACTACAACCAGAACTACAACTAAATCTAGAACGACTACCAGAACTACAACCAGAACCACAACCAGAACTACAACTAAAACTAAAACTTAATCTATAACCACAACCAGAACCACAACCAGAGCTACAACTAAAACTAAAACTTAATCTAGAACCACAACCAGAACCACAACCAGAGCTACAACCAGAACCACCGCCCTACAGCCGGCGCGCGGCGTGCGGCGCGGCGTGTGTTGGGGACGCACCACAGCGGGTTGAGCACGGCGCGACAGGTGGCGCGGCTGCACAGCACCGGCTCGTACTGGATGGGCGGCAGGTCGGGGCGCTCCCTCAGGGGGGTGAGCAGGGCGGCCAGGGGCACCACCATGCGCGTGGCCTCCAGCCGGCTGGACGGCCACACGTTCCAGCTGAAGCGCACGCCGTCGCGCTCCTCGTTCTGACTGATGAACTCCGGGAAGGTCGCCATGACAACAGCGGGGCAGGGGGGGGTGTGTCCGTCTGCGGGGGGCCGAGAGGGAGGAGGAGGAGGAGGAGGGAGATGAGGCCTTGCCTGAGCAGCGTTATCCACCGTGGCTAGTACCACCACAACTCCTGCTTACTTATTTTTACATGTTTTTGTTTTTATTATCTTGATTACTTTATCTTGTGTTGCTTCTGCTATGTTGAGGTGTATGGCTGCTGAGGAACCAAGCCTAAGAATTTCAGTCTTGTGTACTTGTACAATAAGATGGAATAAAAGCAATCCTGATCCTGAATCTGATATCACGGCCTGCGAGGAGCCGTCTGTCAGAGGACTGGTTCCCAGCGCGAGTCTGATTCCACCCTGGGGCGACTGGGTGGGTTCCAGAGATATGGTTTACAGAACAAGGATGACGACAGCCAATATGAAAATATGTTGAATCTGTTGATTGATGCTCAGCAATAAACTGAAGAGCAAAAACAACATGCCTCGGCTTATCCAATTATAAACGCCTACGACACAGAGCCCAGCGGTGGTGATAATAGGATGAACCTAGGTCCTAGAACACTACAGTAGTGATAATAGGATACTACTAGTTCTTAGGACACTACAGTAGTCATAATTTGATTATACTAGATCCTTAGACACTACAGTAGCTAGTTATAGCAGGATTATACTAGTTCTTAGGACACTACACTAGTGACAAAATGATAATACTAGGTCCTAGGACACTACAGTAGTGATAATAGGATGATTATAGTTCCTAGGACACTGGACCAGTGATAATAGAATACTAGTTCCTAGGACACTGCACCAGTGATAATAGAATGCTAGTTCCTAAGACCCTACAGTAGTGGCAATATGATAATGCTAGGTCCTAGGACACGACAGTAGGGATAATAGGATAATACTAGGTCCTAGGACACTACAGTAGTGAAAATAGGATAATACTAGTTCCTAGGACACTACAGTAATGATAATGAAGAACTGCTTCAGAACCAGGGATAATAATACACATTAAAGCAATCTGGTTAACAACGCAAGGCCATTGAGCTGCACCTCGGAGCAAAGTTCAATGAAGAAATCCAGGACGTATCGCCTAATCAGGGTCTATCATCACAGGATGACATCTGATCTTCACCTTTATTAAAGCGATCCCAGGATGAGGCGTGATCAGACACGGATAGTTCAATCATTCATCTTGATTAGACAGGAGTAGTTAAAATAAATAAATTCACCTTGATCGGACAGTGGTTTAAATAAACCAATTCATCTCGATCTGACAGTAGTTTAGATAAACCAATTCATCTGGATCAGACAGTAGTTTAGATAGACCAATTCATCTTGATCGGAGAGTAGTTTAAATCAACTAATTCAGCGGGATCAGACAGTGGTTTGGATAAACCAATTCATCGGGATCAGACAGCAGTTTAGATGAACCACTCCATCGGGATCAGACAGCAGTGTTAAGATCATTTCCATTTAATGCTGTCAACAACAAACTGGGAGACTTCTTTATAACGTTATGCGCCTTCAGACCAAAATGTTAACTAGTGATGTTAACCAGTGATGTTAACTAGAGATGTAGTCCTGCGTGTTTTAGACGAGTTGTTTCTTTTTGCTAAACTTGATCGCTGGACGGGTGAGAAACACAACTAGTAGCTAGTTAGCCGGCTAGTCAGCACATCAGTCCCTCAAGTCAGTATGCACTGCGATGACACCTCATAAACACATACATATACACACACAGACACACACACACACACTGGGGGAACCAAGCGTTCAGTCAAGATGCAGAGCAAACAATACGTGGTGATATGAAAAGTTGACATAGTTGACACACCTGATATGGAGAGCCGATCCTGAGCGGGTCTGGGGTCAGTGATGCACTGAGCAAAACACACTGACGACGTAGCAACAACATGGCTGCTGCCGCTGCCGCGTCCGCGTCACTGCACCGCGCTGCCACGTTGAAGTGCATTCATGTCAGGACCGCCACGCTCCGCCGCCACTACCGCGCGACGCGCCTCGACGCTCTCTGCCACGTCAAGGCCGCCGCCCCTGTCAGTTTTCACATTTCTGCAATTTCTTTATTCTGGGTTTATAACAGCAGCACGTAACATACATGAACTTAAAACATAGTATGAGCCGAGATATTGGCATCTTTTTTCACTGCTGATTTCTCAAACGCATCAGAGTTTAGAATATAATTTAGGAATATTTTAATGTTACTTTGACTATACCTTTCTTGACTTTATACCTTTCTTGACTTTTAATTTAAATGATTGCCTCTCGTTCCCTTAACATCACGACTACAGGATAATACAAATGTCAAATTACGCATAAACCAGATACGCATCTTTATGTACGCAACATGCAAATGACTTGTATAAAACAATGGACACAGGTAACCATGTGCGCTCCAGTTTATATTTAGATCCCGGTTTATTTCAATCTGTTGTAAAAAAAATAAATAAAAAATTGCTGTGCGTTTTCTCTACAATACAATAAATTTCAGACGTTCGGAACACCATCTTCATGAGTGAACCCTGGTTGGTTAATCCACATGCGTCCGGACAACTTCCAGTCCACAGCGGCGTACAATGAGAAACGAGGGAGCTCTGGTGTACAAACTTTAATTACAACATGACGAATACATCTTACAATGAGTGTTGCCCTGCCGCCCACTGACAGCAGCTTATATTAGGGCCTGTGAGATCAGGCCTTATGCTCCTCTTTACAATTAAACTATCAGCTCTGCCCCTGCTCTAACAGACAGTGTTATGGGACGTTACTGCCGTCTCAACCACAGCCTTTCCCCCTCCTCCTCCTCCTCGTCGTCGTCTTCGCTCCTTCAGCATTTTTAATTGGTCAAGCGTCGAGCCGTAGCCGTGGTTACATGTTGTTGAACCCCATCATGCCCTTCATGTTGCCGGCGGCGCCCTGTTGGAACTGTCTCATCATGGACTGGAGGCCGGCCATCCCACCTGTAGCACACACACACACACACACACACACACACACACACACACACACACACACACACACACACACACACACACACACACACACGTTTAGAGGGTGAGAGAAGCATAGAGAAGAGGAGATGGCAGGAGGAGGAGAGAGGAGGCGAGGAGGAGAGAGGAGGAGAGGGTGGGAAGACTAGAGGAGGAGAGGGTAGGAAGACTAGAGAGGAGGAGGAGAAGAGGAGGAGATGGCAGGAGGACTAGAGAGGAGGAGAGGGTAGGAGGACTAGAGAGGAGGAGAGGGTAGGAGGGGAGATGGCAGGAGGACTAGAGAGGAGGAGGGGAGATGGCAGGAGGAGGAGGAGAGGGCAGGAGGACTAGAGAGGAGGAGGGGAGATGGCAGAAGGAGGAGAGGAGGAGGGGAGATAGCAGGAGGAGGAGAGGGTAGGAGGAGGAGAGGGTAGGAGGACTAGAGAGGAGGAGAGGAGGAGGGGGGATAGCAGGAGGAGGAGGAGAAGAGGAGGAGGAGAGGGTAGGAGGACTAGAGAGGAGGAGGAGGAGAGGAGGAGGGGAGATAGCAGGAGGAGGAGGAGGAGGAGGAGAAGAGGAGGGGAGATAGCAGGAGGAGGAGGAGGAGGGGAGGAGGTACCCATATGGTGGAGAACTCTGGGGTCCATCATCTTGGCCATCTGCTGGTTGAGTTTGGCCATCTGAGAGGGGTTGACGTTCTTGGACATGTCTCCTCCTGAGGACACGGGGAACATGAGGCTTTAGCGTGTTGAGGACCGGCTCAGTGACCCTGGAGCGGCCCTGGACTGACCCCCGCGGTGTCCTGTAGGCCGCTGGCTTTGAAGAGACACTCAGTAGTACTGCAGTAGTAATGTAGTACTACTGCAGTAGTCAGTAGGCCGGTACCTTTGAGTAGGTACTCAGTACTATTGCAGTAGTAAGTCTGCGGGTACCTTTGAGTAGGTACTCAGTAGTACTGCAGTAGTCAGTAGGCCGGTACCTTTGAGTAGGTACTCAGTAGTACTGTAGTAGTAAGTCGGCGGGTACCTTTGAAGAGCCCCTTGATGCCGCCCATCTTCTTGACCATCTGGGCGAACTTGGTGTACTGCGTGAGCAGCTCCTGGACGTCCCGGGGGGCCACGCCCGCGCCCCGCGCCACGCGCTGGATCCTGTTGGGCGCCTTGCTGAACAGCTTGGCCCCGTCCTTATTGTCCAGCTCTTCAGAGGGGGGAGGGGGCACGGCGTTAGGGGGCCGCTAGGCCCGGCAACCCAGCCCGCCACGGCCCACCGGCCTCAGCGCGGCACATGGTCCACTGGCAGTCATGTCCTCTGTGTGTGTGTGTCTCTGTGTGTGTGTGTCTGTCTCTGCATGAGCATGTGTATTTGTGTGTGTGTGTCTCTGTCTCTGTGTGTGTTTTTGTGTGTCTCTGTGTGTGTCTCTGTGTGTGTTTTTGTGTGTGTCTCTGTGTGTCTCTGTGTGTGTTTTTGTGTGTGTCTCTGTGTGTGTGTGTGTGTCTGTCTGTCTGTGTGTCTCTGTCTGTCTGTGTGTGTGTGTGTCTCTGTGTGTCTCTCTGTGTGTATGTGTGTGTATTTGTGTGTGTGTCTCTCTGTCTCTCTCTGTGTCTCTCTGTGTGTCTGTGTGTGTCTCTCTGTGTGTCTCTGTGTGTCTCTGTGTGTGTCTCTGTGTGTGTGTCTCTGTGTGTCTGTGTGCAGTTGTTACCCTGGTCGTTCATGCTGTCCATGATGGTCATGAGCTTCTTCAGTCTGGCCATGGACTCCTGCTCGTTGCCTTTGCTCATGAAGTCTGTTCCGAACCCGGGGATCATGCCCTGAAACAACCCCAGGAAACAATCGGTTATACCCTGCAATCCCACCCCCACCACCACAACCACCACCACCACCACCCCTCACCATGATCTGTCCGAAGGGGCCCATCTTCATAATGTTCTGGAACTGTTCGTACATATCTCTGAGTGTGAACTGACCTGTAGAAAACACAGTTAGTAACTAGTACTCACAACCATCATTTGGTACCTCGTACTCAGTTACTAGCTCTATACGACGATCCGTTAGTAACTAGCTAGTCTTGCAGGTTCGTAGAAACAAGTTATCTGGTAACTTGTCGTGTGGTCACTAGTCAGAGATCTCACCATGTTTCAGCTTGTCGATCAGCTCCTCGTTATCGTCCAGTTTGAGCTCGTTAACCTTGTCAATCAGACCCTCGATGTCGCCCATACCTGGACAGAGGAGAATACAGGGAGTTAGAACCATACAGACCTAACCTAAGCTCTATACTGACCCTAACCACAGCTCTATAGAACTAGACTGACCCTAACCACAGCTCTATAGAACTAGACTGACCCTAACCACAGCGCTATAGAACTAGACTGACCCTAACCACAGCTCTATAGAAGAAGACTGACCCTAACCACAGCTCTATAGAAGTAGACTGACCCTAACCACAGCTCTATAGGAGGTGTTCCCCAACAGGGGGCTGGTCAGATCTACCGCTCTAGCTCTATAGGAGGCGTTACCCAGTGGGGGCTGGTCAGATCTACCGCTCTAGCTCTATGGGAGGGGTTACCCAGCCGATCAGATCTAGCGCTCTAGCTCTACAGGGCCGTTACCCAGGGGATCAGATCTAGCGCTCTAGCTCTACAGGGCCGTTACCCAGCAGTTTGCTGATGAAGGGCTGTGTCTTGAAGGGCTCAAAGTCGTCGATGTGCTCTCCCGTCCCGATGAAGATGATGGGGCTCTTGGTGGCGGCCACTCTGAGGAAGGTTCACACACGTTTCAATGCACAGTCGTACTCATTGATCCATCACACCCGGGTGTTTTGCAGTGGAGGCGGTCCTTACGCGCTCAGGGCTCCGCCCCCCTTGGCGTGGCCGTCCAGCTTGGTGACGATCACGGACGCGATGTCCACCTTGTCCTTGAAGGCCTTGGCCTGGGCCTCGCAGGCCTGGCCGATGGAGGCGTCCATCACGTACACGATGTTGTCCGGTTGCTATGGGGACGCACACACGCCAGTGTCAGTGGCCGTTCACTCCGCCTCTCATTGTGGGGGTGTTTACTGCCGTTCACAAGTTTGGGGTCACTTAGAAATGTCCTTATTCAGCACTGGTTTTATTTTTCAATGAAGATAACATAAAATTAATCTGTAACACCGTCTAGACATTGTTAAAAGGCTAATTGATGATTAGAAAACCCTTGTGCAATTTTGTAAGCACAGCTGAAAGCTGTTGAATAAAACTGAGTTTTCATGGAGAACATGAAATAGTGTGGTTGAGCCCAAATATTTGAGCGGTAGTGTGCGCCTGACGTTTGTACAGTCTTCGTTGGTGGGTTGGTAGAACAGCTGGTGAAAGGAGGTGTTGTCTCCCACTTACCACGGCGTTGGACACCTGCAACATCTCCTCAAACAGCGAGGCCTCCTGCTTGTGTCGGCCGCTGGTGTCCACGATGATGATCTCAAAGTTCTCAGACTTGAACTTCTCCACGCCCTCGGCCGCGATCACCACCGGGTCCATCTCCGTGTAGCTAAGGGGACGTCCCGTTACACAAGTGAGTGAGTGAGTGAGTGAGTGTGTGAGTGAGTGAGTGAGTGTGTGACTGAGAGTGTTTGTGTGTGTGTCGGAGAGTGTGAGTGAGTGAGTGAGTGAGTGTGTGTGTGCCTGAGGGAGTGTGTGTGCCTGAGAGTGTGTGTGCCTGAGAGAGTGTGTGCCTGAGAGAGTGTGTGTCTGAGAGAGGGTGTGAGTGTGAGTGTCCTTACCTCCCGTAGAAGGGAATTCTGGCTTTGGTAGCGTTCTGTTTGAGCTGATCAAAGGCCCCTGGGAACAGAGACGAGATTCGCTCAACAACAGTCCATGGTTGGTCTGCTTAACGTGAGAATCGGGACGGGTTCATACAGCAGCGCTTACCGGCTCTGAAGGTGTCGGCACAGATGAGGCACGTCTTCCACCCCTTCCTCTGGTAGTAGTAGGCCAGCTAGACAACAACAACATCTAGTTACTACCTCTGGTAGGAGGCCAGCTGGACAACAGTAGGAATAGTCTTAGCAGGATTAGTAGTCGTAGAAGGACTCGTCGAGGTAGGACTAGTTGAGGTACGACTAGTCTACTGGAGGACTAGTCATTGGTTACCTTGGAGCAGGTGGTGGTTTTCCCGCTGCCCTGCAATCCGACAAACATGATGACGTTGTTCTTCCCTTTGGTTGGAGTCCAGGCCTTCACACCAGGGTCCACCAGCTGCGCACACACACACACACACATGACACATCGCCGTCTGGCCAGCACTCTGCTTAAGGGGGAACTGTACGACTGTGTGGTCTGTAGATCTGTATCACTGTGGTCGGTAGGCTTGTCTAACTGTAGGTAAGTAGGACTCTGCAGGCAGGTAGAACTGTGGGCTATAATCAGTAGGGCTCTGCGGTAGTCAGTAGACCTCAGTAGACCAGTAGAATTCGGTCAGTAGGACAGTCAGTCAGACTATGACGGTATGCTCACCTTGACCAGCTCCTTGAAGACTGAGTGCTGAATCATCCTCCTCTTGTTCAGTCCTGACGCCATCTCCTCCAGGTCTATGGCCGACCTGAAAGGGACAAAACACACGCAGAGATGAAGAGAGAGAGAAAGGGCACTACAACATAATGGCGTGTGTTGCTGGATTTACAGCTCTGCGTACAGCAGGTTTGCCAAAATCTACGTCTCGACTAAGAGACACAACGAGCTGCCTGTGTTTCTCTGTTAAGGTATACGCCAGGGGGCAATACTGCGTTTACAAATCGTATCGCCAGATCCAGCCTGCTCCATTGAAAAGCAGTTTATCCATGTGAAACACATTCCAAAATAATCGGTCAGATGTACTTTGTGATGCGGTTCTTGTATCGCTTCCAGCTTGATTTCCCCCCCCATTGTATCGTCGTGTCCGGCTGCGTGTCTGTGGTGTGTGGGTTGTGGCGTGTGTGTTGGACTCACTTGACGTTCTCTCTGAGCTGTTTGACCAGCTTGATGTTGACATCAGCCTCCAGGAGGGCGGCACACACCTCCTTCAGCATGGCATTAAGTACCTACACACACACACACACACACACACACACACACACACACACACAGAGTTCGGCCTCGAGTTCAATACCTTAACACACATCTCCTCATGGGAGTATGAAGCATCTGAACGGAGACACCTCCTGACCCCAGTGCTGACTCAGCACCTGGTCTCTAAAATAATAGAGACCAGAGGGGCTTCTGTTCCGTCTCTCCATAGAACAGAGAGCATGCTATCCACGATCACCAAGACATATCGGTTTCTTTCTGTTCGATCACCACTACCACTTCGTTGATTAAGTATCCGTCTCGGGTACGTACCTCTTCATTGATGATGGTGGCATTGCTGAGAGACCTCAGCGCCGAGGTGATTTTTCTACCGAGATCTGCTAACACCATCTTGACTGTCTGCTCAACAAAACCAGAAACAGACCGATCAGACACCCGTTGTAGAACGACATAGAACCATTTCAGCTCATTGCGTCACATAAAAAACAAGAGAGGCCCGGACCTGGTGTGGACCCGCTGGGCGAGGAGCGGAGGAAGATGACCGCGACGCGTGGAGCCTGAACACAACAAATATTATAGAATAACACAATACTTCATCAGTGGATGGTCCCAGGCAAACCAGAGACATGACGAAGTATTACAGAATAACACAATACTTCAACGGACAGGTATCTTGGGGTCAGACCATAGCCGTTTAACACGTGTGTTTTACCTTCAAACATCAGATATTACTGTACTTTAGAAAGGAAGGACATTCCGTGGAGCACTGGTAGCAACTAGTTAGCTGTTGTGCTAGTTAGCCTTGAACGAAACTAGCTCAACAGCTAACTCTCGCTTAACGAATGTCCCGAGACAAGCCGGGGTTGCCGTGGCTGATTAAAGCTTTTATACCTTTGACGATGTCTCCGTTATTCTGATTAAATAGAGTCCGTTTCCTAGTTCTTTTTCGGTGTGTGGTCCGCGATGTTCACCAGCTGTGGTATAAACCAGTCAAGACGTCATCACATCACACGACCCGGAAATAACTTTCTTCATGACCCCGGAGGAAGTCCCTGATGCTGTGTTCACGTCCTGTCGGAGTTACCGGAATCACTAATAAACGCTGCATTTCAATAACCGTACAATTCTGTGACTTAAAGTCAAATCATCCATTTATTCATCCTGCCATTTATTTACACACACCCACAAGTTTGTATTCAAAAAGGTACGTGACAAAATATAAATGAATAAGAAAACAGTCCTTTTTGGAGTGCCGAACACGTTGATCTCGCGAGGTTTACACGCGGGCTCTCGGGGAAACACGCACTGCCGTCCATCTGTCACAGAAAATGAACTTTTCCGCAGCAAAAAATGAAATTAAGAACCTGCTCTCGACAGTTCTGCCAACCGATCTTTCACGCGTCATTGATTGGATGAAAAACTCAGGTATATGTCGATGAGCTGTTCATTCACAACAGTATTGTCCAACAACATGTATTTTATTATTGTATTACTCTGATAGGACGAGAGCAACAATCCTCTCTCCCAAATAATTTGTGAATAATTCTATGTATTACAATAAGCAGGTCTAGCAATTAAAACGCATATCTGTAAAATAATAATGAGTACTATAGCTGTTGATAAGTATAGTATTTCAGCAGCATAACCTGACTGCTTCACCAGCCCCTCCCAGTAACCCCTCCCAGTAGCTCAGGAGGTGAAGATATGATGCATTATTATAATCCTCTATCCTCTATTCCAGAGGTCCTTCAACTCATTCACCTCGAGCCCCGTAAGATAAGTTCAGTGTGTTCAGTGTGTCTGTAAGACCCAACCAAACCCAAAACAGAGAACTCTTCAGCAACAAGTGGTTTCTGTCCTGTGCGTCATACTACCACCGCCCAGGGGTCTCAGTAACGCTGCTGTCGAGGGTCTTTGAACTGGACTCTGGTGCTCTGTGTGTGTCCTGTGTCGTCAGAGGAGCTGGAGGAGCTGCTGGTGGAGAACGAGGCGGTGGTTCTGAGGAGTATCGCCGAGGAGCTGAGGAGCGGTCTGCCGGTGGAGGCCATGCTGGTCTCGGAGCGTCTGGCCCTGCAGAAGGTGGGCGGCGCCCGCACGTCAGTCCGGCCGAGGCCCAAAGGCCCAGTTATGGTTCCACGTCGACGCAACGCAAGGGGGTTCACGGACCCGTTATGTCCGTGCGTCCACCGCAAGGGCTCTGACGTGCGCCTCCCAAAATTGTTAACCTTCCGTCGAGGCGACACAGCAGCAAGGGCTGCGATTGGTCCTCTCACTGAAACCCGACGCAGGACCGAAACAGGTTCACGACTGGGTCAAAGTGTCAGCGTGGGCGTTGCGTTGCGTCGACGCTGAACCATGACTGAGCCTTGACGCAGCGCGCGGCACGCTCCCTAGGTTCTGCAGCGTGAGCCGAAGTCGACTGCGTTGGAGTGACTTCAACACAAAGCCATCAGCGACTCTGTGAGCCAATTGGCACGAAGTCCATTGAAGTTCAACCTTTGCCCCGCCCCCTTTTCGACATACCACAAGGCGACGCCCCCAGCGCAAACTGTGTCCCGTGGTCCTTTGCGCCCCGTTGGCTTTGTGTTGGACACGTTGGTCGAAGTGTTCCAAACAAAGTCCAGGTTCTCCGTGTCAGGTTGACCCCGCCCCCTGCTGAGCAGCTCTGTCCTGATTGGCCGCAGATGCAGCAGCAGCCCAGGCCGGCGGTGCACGTGGATGCCTTCCTGTACGACGAGGAGCAGGTGGACTCTCTGTGTGAGGACGGCCGGCTCAGCCGCACCTTCTGCCGGAGCTGCGGGTCCCAACTCACCGCCCCCCTCGGTGAGGCCCCGCCCCTCCCCCCTCGGTTAGGCCCCGCCCCTCCCCCCTCGGTTAGGCCCCGCCCCTCCCCCCTCGGTGAGGCCCCGCCCCTCCCCCCTCGGTGAGGCCCCGCCCCTCCCCCCTCGGTTAGGCCCCGCCCCTCCCGACTAGGACTGCTAGATTATGGAAAAAATCCTAATCACCATTATTTTGGTCGATGTTGAAATCCTGATTATTCAAAGGATTATTTTAAGGTTGGGAAACATGATGTGTTTATGCAGCATGTCTTTCCCAAAAAAACACTTTGTAGCTGAGAACTTTGAAATTCGCCTTTTAAAAAAACACGCAAAATGGTCAAATAGAAAATGGCCCCTCTCCCGACACTCGGTCTTACACCGCAGTCTCCCGCCGCTCTCTAATCTTTGCCTCTTCCTTTCCAGAGTTCATCTCTCACTCGTTCTCCATCTCGGAGCTCCGGTTCCTCTTCCAGAACGTTCTTCCAGACCTGGCGGGTAGAACCCTGCTGGACGTTGGCTCTAGACTGGGGGCGGTTCTGTACGGGGTAACCACAGCTCTCCCTTCCTCCCCCCCCCACCCCCCACATTCCTTTACAGATGTCAATACAGTAGGTGGGCTGACCCTGTGTGTGTGTGTGTGTGTGTGTGTGTGTGTGTGTGTGTGCGTGTGCGTGTAGGGGTACGTGTACAGTGCTGCTGCACGGCTGGTTGGGGTGGAGATCTCTGAGGAATTTGTCAGACTGCAGAACGGAGTGATGGAGAAGTACGGCTTCACAGACCGCATGCAGGTACTGCCAATCTATACACACTGCTTCTATAATCTATACATACTGCTTCTATAATCTACACACACTGCTTCTATAATCTACACACACTGCTTCTATAATCTATACATACTGCTTCTATAATCTATACACACTGCTTCTATAATATATATACGCTGCTTCTATAATCTACACACACTGCTTCTATAATCTATACACACTGCTTCTATAATCTATACACACTGCTTCTATAATCTATACACACTGCTTCTATAATCTATACACACTGCCTCTATAATCTATACACACTGCTTCTATAATCTATACACACTGCTTCTATAATCTATACACACTGCTTCTATAATCTATACACACTGCTTCTATAATCTATACACACTGCTTCTATAATCTACACACACTGCTTCTATAATCTATACATACTGCTTCTATAATCTATACACACTGCTTCTATAATCTACACACACTGTTTATATAATATATACACACCAGGGCTCAACAATAAGGATTGCCCGACGTCCCGGGGCAAGTAAAACGCCACGTCAGGCAAGTAACTATGACAACCCGCTTGCCCGTTCGGGCAAGTGGAGGACTCGAAGCAAAAAATAAATAGATAAATAAAAAATCAGAAAAAAAGGTTTTGGACGATCATCATCGATAAAGTTATTATGTTGCCCCCTCCCCTTGGCCTCGTCGGATAATGCTTGTAATGCTTGGTGTTCTATTTGATTTTATTTGAATGTGGCTTCGGCCAATCAAAATCGAGATCGCGAGATTCCCGGCAGGTAGCGGGCCCGCCGCAGTCAGTTGATGAAGAACTGGGAGATGGCTGCGTACGAGCTCAAGCGTAAGCGAACTTTTCAAGCATCCTGGAAGAAGGAGTTCCCCTGGGTTATACTCAAGGATGTGGAGGAATCACCAACTATGTTCTGCGTGGTTTGCCTTAAGTTCCCGTCAACGGCGGATAAAAGCGGTTCGTTTTTTAAAGGAACGTCATCTTTCAGAAAGCAGATGCTTGAGTGTCACGATAAGAGCAAGCAGCATCTTGGTGCCAGCTCGCATGGCAGCTAAGTGGGCTGCTGATAACCCGTCCTTGCCGGTTATTTTTACTAAACAGAACGCGGAGGCAAATGTGGTTATCACAAAGCTGATAAATAGGTGACATTGTAATCCAGTACAGTTTAAGTCTGAAGCTTCAGGAGGACGGTGAGGCCTTACAGGCCTTTGAGACGACACTGCTCATGCTTGTAAGCATGAGCACAACAGCTGGAGAGAGCCTTGAAACCTTTCTCCAGGAGTCAGCAGAGGGCCACTTCCATGCAGTTCAGCTACAGAGCTTTAGCCAGGAGAGCAGGGATAGATTTAACAGGTAGGAAATTAAAAAAATAAGAACATGGTTAACAGTTCAATTAGACTGTTGTTCATAAAAGGGCTCATTTAGTTGTGTTTACGGTGTTAAATGTTTTATTTGCGTCCCTGCCTTTAAAACAAAATTCAAAAAGACATCTTATGTTGTTAGATTGAAGAGCCAACTCCGGTTCAAGAGCCTGGAGTCAGACAAAATTCTTCTAGTGGCTGCAAGGTTGGTGGACCCAAGGGAGTGGCCCAAAGAGGAGGCAGAGCTGACCAGCTTTGGAGCGGACCATCTACTTGTGATCACCGAGATACTGGATAGGGCGGGCTGTGACAGGAGTCAGGCAAGACACCAAGAGTGGCCCAGTGCCAAAGTGGTCATAAAAGCGCTGCCCCAGGCTCAACAAACCAAGGTATGGGCAGACTTTTTTAAAGATCCTGACAGGCTACAGAGCTTCCCCAACCTGCTGATGGTGGTTGAGCTAATCCTCGTGCTCCCACTCTCCACTGCTGCTTGTGAGCGTGGCTTCAGTGCAATGAAACGCATAAAATCTGACTGGCGTGGCAGCCTTTCAGTTGATATGCTGTGGAAACTCCTATACATTAGCATCGAGGGGCCAGCAGTTGCCAACTTCAATGCGGAACGTGTTGTAGGACGATGGCTGTCAGCAGGTCAGAGAGCACGTCGGGTGTGAGGGGATTATTATTTTTTTTTTTTGATGTAATATATTACGAGTGCCAAAGTTTAAAATATGGGATAAAACCTCAAAAGAAAAAATACAAATGTTCCAACAATGTCAGATGCATTCATACATAGTAAATAAAGGTCAAATATAACAATTTACCTGAATCTTTGTCGTTATTTGATAACCACTAATAAAAAAAACTATTTATATTTGGATCCAGTGAAAATTGACTTCGGGCAAGTAGAATTCAGACCCACTGGCCCGACCGGGCAAGTGGAAAAAAACCTTAGCGTTGAGCCCTGCACACTGTTTATATGATATATATACACTTCTTCTAAAATCTATACATGTTGCTTCTATAATCTACACATACTGCTTCTATAATCTTTACACACTGCTTCTATAATCTATTCACACTGCTTCTATAATCTATGCACACTGTTTATACACATACTGCTTCTATAATCTATCCATACTGCTTATAATACACATATAATCTACAGAAAAGAGCTTCTATGTGAACTGCTTCTTTACATAGAACTTTTAGAACTCATTTTTTTAATAATATATTCCAGGAGTTGATACAGAGGTTTATATTCTAGGTGTTAATACAGATGTTTATATTCTAGGTGTTAATACAGATGTTTATATTCTAGGTGTTACATGCAGATGTTTGCTCTCAGCCAGCTGTGGTCCAGCAGGCAGATGTTCTGGTCATGAACAACGTCTTTGAGTTCTTTATGGAACCCAGTGAACAGATAAAGTAAGGTCCTATGTAGCATGTACACACACACACACACACACACACCAAACACACACACACACACACACCAAACACACACACACACACACACCAAACACACACACACACACACACACCAAACACACACACACCAAACACACACACACAGCAAACACACACATAGACACCAAACACACACACACACCAAACACACACACACAGCAAACACACACACGCACACACACACACTTACTAACAGACAAGCACACACACTTACTAACAGACAATAACACACACACATTAAAATGGGTGTGTGTTTACAGAGCGTGGCGGTTTATTATCCATAACTTCCGGAGGCAAGGGTGTTTGCTGGTGACGGTTCCCAGTCTTAAGGAGGCCTTCTCCGCTCTACAGGTACACTACTACACTAATGCAGCTCAGACACGTGGGACAGAACACAGTACAGACGTGTGGACAGAACACAGTGCTGCAGTACGGACATGTTGTCTGAGGTCTGCTGTTTCCAGGGGGAGGGGCTAGACGCCAGCCAATGGGTTGAAGAGGTTCCTATCGATTATGATGTGAACCTGGGAGCAGACAGCGACCCAGACGCCCTGAGAGAGATCCACCTGTACAGGGTGCTCTGACCCGACCTCTACAGGTAACTCTACAGGTAGCTACACTTCTATATGAGACTCAGGAGACCTTAACCCTACAGGTGACTTTACCTCTACAGGTGACTCTACGGGTGACCTTACTTCTACAGGTGACTCTACAGGTGACCTTACTTCTACAGGTGACTCTACAGGTGACTCCACCTCTACAGGTGACTCTACAGGTGACTCTACGGGGGACCTTACTTCTACAGGTGACTCTACAGGTGACTCTACGTGTGACCTTACTTCTACAGGTGACTCTACGGGTGACTCCACCTCTACAGGTGACTCCACCTCTACAGGTGACTCTACGGGTGACCTTACTTCTACAGGTGACTCTACAGGTGACTCTACGGGTGACCTTACTTCTACAGGTGACTCTACGGGTGACTCCACCTCTACAGGTGACTCCACCTCTACAGGTGACTCTACGGGTGACCTTACTTATACAGGTGACTCTACGGGTGACCTTACTTCTACAGGTGACTCTACGGGTGACTCCACCTCTACGGGTGACTCCACCTCTACAGGTGACTCTACGGGTGACCTTACTTCTACAGGTGACTCTACGGGTGACTCCACCTCTACGGGTGACTCCACCTCTACAGGTGACTCTACGGGTGACCTTACTTCTACAGGTGACTCTACAGGTGACTCCACCTCTACAGGTGACTCCACCTCTACAGCTCCGTCCAGACTCTGTCCAGCTGCTCCGTCCAGACCACCACATCAAGGGTTCCAGCACAATCAGAATCTCAACATTGCGTCATAGTTTGGATGGTTTACATATTTTTATCCAAATATTTGTGTTTGTTGTGTTCCCAAAGTAAATAAATAGAGTTGAGTTATTTCCTCTTGTTACTTTGTTTATTCTGTGTCTTTTCTGTGCCTCTCTTCCAGGCCTACAAGGTCTTCTAGCATACTAAAGCTACCCTACACGACTGTGGCTAGCCCTCTATAGTGGTGTTTACTGTAGGATGATCTGAAGCTAATCGTTGGCTTCTCACTGTACTTATGTTGATGCTCTGAAGCTAATTGTTAGCTGCCAACTGTATTTGGTTTGATACTCTTAAGCTTATCATTAGCTGGTAACTGTAATTAAGTTGATACTCCGAAGCCAATCGTTAGCTGCTAACTTTTCTTTAGTTGATGCTCTGAAGCTAATCGTTAGCTTCTTACTGTTATTTAGTTGATGCTTTGAAGCTAATTGCTAGTTGCCATCCTCATGGCCGCAAGGACAAAAGTAAACATCCAATTCCTCAGGAGGAAATTAATACAATGATTGCTTGTATCCATGACAACAGTACCACCCTACTCACATCCTTTCATTCTTCAGTCACTTCCTCCAGGAAGTGACTCGGTATCTGAAAACACACACACGCACACACATACACACAAACGTATATGTTAGTGTATGTAGATGAGTGACTATACATTCAGTGTTTTGTGGATTGTATATTTAGTATTGTATATTACATATATAATCCATTTTTATGGTATAGCTAGTGACAATGAATCTCATCAGCAAGAGAGAGTGTTTTAATCCTTGTCAATGTGAGTGAAAGAGAAAGAGATTGTGTGTGTGTGTGTGTGTGTGTGTGTGTGTGTGTGTGTGTGTGTGTGTGTGTGAGAGAAATAGTGTGTGTGTGTGTGTCTGAGTGGGTGTGTGAGAGAGAGAAAGAGATTCTGTGTGTGTGTGTGTGTGTGTTTGTATGTGTGTGTGTGGGGGGGTGTGTGAGAGAGAGAAAGAGATTGTGTGTGTGTGTGTGTGTGTGTGGGTAAAAATCAATTCTCTAGAAGCAGAACTCAACAATCATCCTCCGCTGTTATTGTTGAAGTTTGAAGGCGAGGAATTCCCTCGCTACAGGAAGCTGAGACAATCGCTCAAGACCAGACTTCCTGTCCCGCAGGGGGAAGGGGAGGAGCCAGCGGTGTGTGTGTTAAACTCTCCGAGTGGACGGGCGGAGCAGAGAGAGATGGATCGCGGTCCTGTGTGGAGGGTCCTGCTGGCGCTCTCGTTGCTGGACATGGGCTCCGGGGGGTCCGGGTGGGTGTACGAGGTCCACATGGAGCGGGTGAACTTCGACAAGGCGGCGGAGGGCTGCTCTGGGGGGGGCGGTCTGGCCGAGCTCCCCGCCCAGCAGGAGGTGTCGGAGGCGCTGCTGCGGCTGGAGGGCGAACTGCGGGGGTCCTCCGAGCCCCAGACCTTCTGGGTGGGCCTCAGGAAGGGCAGCGATAGGTGTGTGATCCCCCACCTCCCCCTCCGGGGCTTCAGCTGGCGGTCGGACGGCGGGCAGGGCTGGGCGGGGCCGGGGCGCTGGTGGGAGGAGCCTGCGGAGACGTGCATCGGTCGCTGCGTGGCGCTGAAGGCCCAGGCCAACGGCACGGGCCTGGGCCGCTGGGGGCTGCTGGCGCGTCCCTGCAGGGACAACCTCGCCTTCATCTGCAAGCGGACGGGCGGGCCCGCGGACCCCCCGCTGACGAGCCCCGCGGGGACGGAGCCCCGGACCACCCGCGCCCCGGGCGCCCCGGCGACCGCCGGCTCCACCCTCACCCCCGCCACCCTCTCCGCCATCATCGCCACCCCCGCGACCACACCGGGACCGGGACCGGGACCGGTATCGAGCGCAAAACCAGAGCCCACACCGAAGTCGGGGGCTGAACCGCGGCCACAACCGGGAGCAGGCCGAGACCCACAACCAGAGTCTAAACCGAAGCCTGGACCGGGACCCCCGCCCGCCAAGGCGCCCTGCCCCATGCCCAACCTCCCCTGGGCCCGCTCGCTCAGGCCTGAACCGGGGGACCCGGCGGTGCTGACGCTGGAGTGCTGGTCCGGGACCCAGCCCCGGGTCCACTGCTCCGACGGACGCTGGGAGTACCTCGGCTCGGCCCTGGACCCAGCCGTCGTCTGTCCTGTGAGCCGGAGCCGCGCCCCCCCCTCTCCTCCTCCTCCCCCTCCTCCCTCTCCCTCTCCGAGCGAGGAGGGGGGCTGGGGGGGCGTCATGGTCCTGGTGCTGGTGGCTGTGGCCGTGCTGGTGGTGCTGGTGGTGCTGGCGGGGGTGGTGGTGTGGTGCTGCCTGGGCCGACGGTCCGTGGACCGCGCGGTCCGGAAGGCCAAGAAGATGGCGATGGAGGACAAGGAGGCGGGCGGCAAGGATTCCATGGAGACGGCCAATGAGAAGGAGAGGCGATGATTCAGCCGCGCCGCGATTGGCTGTTGGACTCTAGCGCGCCGTAGCCCGTACTATGAACGAGGTGGTGGTTAGGCCAGGGCTGGGTACAGCCTGCTTGGATTGGCTGGGTTATGTTATGTAAGGTAAGGGTAGGTCGGGTTAGGGTTAACTTGGTTCAGGTTCAGGTAAGATTAGGATATTTAAAGTTGGGCTAGGTTCATTTTGGTTATGGTAAGATTATGTTAGGTCAGTTTGGGTTAGGGTAAGGTTACGTTAGGTTAGTTTGGTTTAGGGTAAGATTATGTTAGGGTTAGGGTTAGGGTTAGGGTTACTTTGGGTTATGGTTAGGTTTTGTAAGGTTAGTTTGGTTTAGGGTGAGGTTGGTTTGTTATTGGTAGATATTAGGGCTGGGTTATTGAGGTGCTTGTTGGGGAAAGCTTGTATATAAACTCATGTCGATTGGGTTGGTCAGTATATATCTATAAAATTCTAATAAGTTTTAGAAAATAAAGTTAGGGTTAGGTTAAGGGTTATTTAAGTGGTTCACTTGTTTTATGATCAATGTTCTGTAAAAAAAACTCTTGGGTGTATTGTATTTAAAATGTTAAACCAAATTTTTGTAAGTCAATAACAACAATCTTGTCTACTGTCAAATAAATCAAACTAAACGTAAATCTCTAGCTATATGTGGTGCTGTTGAATATACTGTGTGTGTGTGAGTGTGTGTGTGTGTGTGTGTGTGTGTGTGTGTGTGTGTGTATGTGTGTGTGGTGTGCGCATGTGTGTGTGTAAGCGTGTGTGTGTGTATGTGATCCTCCAATACTAATTACACCAGCATCAGATACCAAACAGGCTGGCAGGCAGACAGACGGCGATGTTGGGTGGACAGGAAGCAGTGATGTTTATAAGCTTCTCTTCCTGTCCTCTGGTTGGTGCTGCTTGACCCATTCGGTTCACTCTGATATTCAGTCACTCAGTAGAGCCTTTGATCTACAGGAACTATGAACAAGCACACAATCAAGACCATCAGAGCAGAGCTATGAACGCTTAAGTGTATCTACAGTACAGTAGAGACACTGAGGTCTGTTTACAGCACAGCACAGAACACTGAGGATTGTTTACAGTACAGTAGAGACACTGAGGTCTGTTTACAGTACAGTAGAGACACTGAGGTCTGTTTACAGTACAGTAGAGATGCTGAGGTCTGTTTACAGTACAGAAGAGACACTGAGAGGTATCAGAGGTACTATATTTCAAATAATTAATACTAGTACCAGAAGTTCTTGATACTTTAGTGTTGTTGTATAACTACTATATTACATCTGATTCTAGTATAGTGTAGTGAGGAAGTGTTGCCTGCAGGGGGCCCTATAGAGAAAAGGCCCAACGCAGATAAAAACACGCACACACACACACACACACACACACACACACACACACACACACACACACACACACACACACACACACACACACACACACACACACACACACACACACACAGACACTCTCCTTAAGACTTAATCAATAACAAAATATACAAAATTCTGTGTTAAATGCTTTTTATTATTATCTATATATTATATTATAATATAATATATTAATAATGTTATTAAATATTTTATGTTTTTTACATGCATATGTTTACTGTGATATGAGTATTATTACGAATTATTATTATTATATGAATATACTTAATATTAACAATATCAATCGATTTCTTCTCATTATTATTAAGAACATTATTATATTATTATTATAATTATTATTATTATTATTATTATTATTATTATTATTATTATCATTAATATTGCGTTTATTTATCCTGAACAAGTCCTACTATACAGGAAGAGCCCTACTCATATAGAAGCTAATATGGTCAACGAGTAGGCCTTTCGATTGGCCTCGAGATCATACCAATCATATGAATGATCACTTATGTTAGTAACGGGTTAATTCATCCTATTATTATATCATGACGATTTAAAACTTTAATAACTAGGCCTACTTAACATTATGTTAAGGGTTTAAATTGTTAAAGGTTTAAATCAGCATGTTATACTTGTTATGTTATTACAAGTTTAAATTAACTTTTCTATTTAAGGTTTGAATCAACATGTTAGACCCGCTATGTCATTAAATGTTGAATCAACATTTTATAGTTATTATGTTAATAGATGTTTAAATCAACATGTTTGGTTAAATCAACTTGTTGTGTTATGTTATTAAGCTTTGAATTCAACGGAAAAGCGCTACAAAGGGTAAGTAAACTAGAAAGTGTCACTCTCTAAAATTATGCATCTATGTATAATATATATATAATATACATCGTGTTTTAGAAGAGAGGCCTACATGTAGATCACATGTAGGCCTACATATGGCACTGGTGTTTATTCCGTTTCAACGGAACCTCTTAGGTTCTGCTCTGAATTCAAGCGGAACCAGGCTGATTGTATCATTCGTTCGGCTCTGTTATACCTCAATGTCTACGTGTGACGAAGTAAAACAATCCCTTTCAAACGAACCGGAATAAAATGTTTAGTCCCGAGTCCCGACTCCAAAAGTGGAAAGTTAGAGGCCATAATGAATATTTAAGCTTTCTGTTCGGTGATGAGCTGAATAAATGACATTTCACCAGCTGATAGAGAACTCCTCACATGTTCTTCGTGGTCTTCAGACTGCAGCTCTTGCTCCCAAAGACCCGGAGAGGCGTATACAGAGATATCGATTCATGAATCCATAAATCCATCAATCATAAGTAGGCCTACTTGGAGGTGAGCAGCTCAAAGACCGAGGGGGGGGGGAAGGGAGTGGGGGGGACAGAGGAGACCGGAGGGGGCTGAACCGCATTCGGCGATATGACGATACGCAGTCCTGGTCCCGCGCTGCCGCTCCGCTTCCTGGGCCCTGATTGGCCAGGGGGGAGCGGTAGGAGAGATAGCCGGGCTGTGATTGGCCAGGAGGAGCGGTAGGAGAGATAGCGGGCTGTGATTGGCCAGAGGGAGCGGTAGGAGAGATAGGCGGGCTGTGATTGGCCGGGGGGAGCGGTAAGAGAGATAGCCAGCCTGTGATTGGCCAGGGGGAGCGGAGAGAGGAGCGGGGCTGGGCCGGGGGGGGCCGGGGTCTGCCGAGCCCTCGCCGGAGTTCAGCGCCACTATGCGGGCTGCCGTGAAGATGGAAGGCCATGAGACTCCGGACTGGAACAACTACTACAGCGAGGCACCAGAGGTGGGACCTTCATCCGTTTTCTAATGATACGTGTTGAGAATTAAGACGAAATGTGAAATGTGTTTCAGTTCCATGTGAACTCTTTCACCTTTGAGGACCTTTGAGGAGACAGCGAGCTGCTCGAGCTGAGACACCTGTTAGGATGCTCGTGACCCTCCTGAGGAGAGACAGGGAGAGAGACAGGGAGAGAGACCGGGCGAGGGACCGGGAGAGAGACCGGGGGAGGGAGAGAGAGAGAGAGAGAGAGAGAGAGAGAGAGAGAGGGAGAGAGAGAGAGAGAGAGAGAGAGAGAGAGAGATAGTGAACTCTAGAGAGACCGGTAGAGAGACGGGTAGAGAGACTGCTCAGGAGGATTTAGCTTCACAGGAGCGATTTTAACATATTTGGGCTGAAGATTTGGTGAACTGGTTGAAATAGTTCTCCTTTCTTTTCCTCAGTGTGTAAAGTGTGAAGCTTTACCTTATAGATTATTATAATCATTCATGAGTAGTGTAAAGCTTTACTTCTATAGATTATATAATCATTCATGAGTAGTGTAAAGCGTTACCTTAGGCTATAGATTAATATAATCATTCATGAGTAGTGGTAAGCTTTACCTTATATATTATCATAATCATTCATGAGTAGTGTAAAGCTTTACCTTATATATTATCATAATCATTCATGAGGAGTGTACAGCTTTACTTTATAGATTATTATAATCATTCATGTGAGGTCCTGAAGAAGATGATGTATAGGACTGGAGAGGAGAGGAGAGGAGAGGAGGATTATATAGAAGACCACTTTATGTGAAGGCCTGTCAAAGAGTTTAGTATAAAATAATAGCGCACGATTACATCGCGTTTTGAGTGTCAAAGAGCGTTTAGTTCTGTATAACGTTAGCCTTAATAAGCTTATAATAAATTATAATTAGTGTAACCAATATCTGTATAATAAATAACATTAAAAAATAGCATCAGTAGCCTACAATTAACATAAGCTGTAAATATAAACATTGTAGTGTAATGAGGAGTATAATCAATAGGCCTACATGAGTATGATAATCAGGATTTAATTAATCGTAGGCCTGATATACAGCATAATAAATACAATTTATTATTATTTATATTATTATTTATTTACGCCTATTATAGCATCACAATGAAAGATAAATATTATAACGTAATAAGTATCCAAGTATGAGCATTATAGTATAAGTATTAGTATAATAAATATTAGTATAATAAGATGAATTAGTAGGTTAGTATTAGTACAATAAATAGTTAAAGCAAAATTCATAGTGTGAGTTTAATACTGTTAGTATTACAGGTCGTATTTATTATGTATTAGTAGACTATAATAACAATAAGTAGTATTCATGAGGATATTAAGTATTATTTATTAGGATAATAAATAATATCATAGTAATAGTAGCCTATAATCAGTAGTCTTTATGACTATAAGTACCATTTAATAGGATAATAAGTACTGTTTAATATAGGTTAATAAGTACAATTTAAAAGGTTAATAAAATAACATAATAGTATTAGCCTATAATAAATAGTGTTTATGGGTATAATAGGATGTATTAATGAGTATAATCCATAGTATTGATGAGTATAACGAGTAGTATTTAAGAGTAGGATGTATTAAGTATAATCAGTAGTATTAATAACAGTATAACAAGTAGTATTTATGTATATAGTATTTATGAGTATTATAAATAGTATTTAGGCAATAGTAATAGTATTCATGATTTTAATAAGAATTATTATAGTTATGCTCATTAATACATGACACACGAGTTTCATGTATTAACAAGTATAACTATAATTAAGTCGAATTTATCATATGTAATATTAATGAGTGTTACGTTTTAATGAGTATAACTATAATTCATTCGGATTTAAAATAAGCAGTATTAATGGGTGCAATGTATTAATGAGTATAATCAGTAGGCCTAGTATTAATGGGTGTAAAGTATTGATTAGTTTTACTACAATAAAGTATTTATAATCAGTAGTATTAATGAGTATAATCAGTAGCATTAATGTGTGTAAAGTATTAATGAGTAGGCTACCACTACCATAAAGTATGTATAATCAGTAGTATTAATGAGTATAACTTGGTCCGCAGGTGTACTCGCCAATGACGTCGGGCGGGATGATGAGCGGCTACATGGGCACGATGACCGCCGGCTCCTTCAATATGTCCTACTCCAACACGGGCCTCAGCCCGGCCCACAACGGCAACCCAGGGCCCGGCCCCATGGCCCCGGGGCCCGGGGGCATGGGTGCGGCGCTCAGCCCGACCAACATGAGCTCCATGGCGGCCCAGCAGGCGTCCATGAGCGCGCTGACGCACTACGGCGGCCTGAGTCCCAGCATGTCGTCCTCCGTGTCCTACAGCCAGGGCCCGCTGAGCCGCGGCCGGGACAACAAGGCGTTCCGGCGGAGCTACCCGCACGCCAAGCCGCCCTACTCCTACATCTCCCTCATCACCATGGCGATCCAGCAGGCGCCCAGCAAGATGCTGACCCTGAGCGAGATTTACCAGTGGATCATGGACTTGTTCCCCTACTACCGCCACAACCAGCAGCGCTGGCAGAACTCCATCCGACACTCTCTCTCCTTCAACGACTGCTTCGTGAAGGTGTCGCGGTCCCCGGACAAGCCGGGGAAGGGCTCCTACTGGGCGCTGCACCCCGACTCGGGGAACATGTTCGAGAACGGCTGCTACCTGCGTCGACAGAAGCGCTTCAAGTGCGACAAAAAGTTGTCGACTAAAGGCGAAGGGAAGAAGGAGGCGAGCGGCGCCTCTCCCCCCGCCGCCGAGGGATCCCACCGGATCAAAGTGGACCCTATGGACCCCCACCCCCCCGGCCAGGACCACCGGGCCAGCCGAGCGGCCCCTGACCTGAAGGTCGCCGGGTCGCAGATCCACCACTCCGCGGGGGTCACGGCCCTCTCTCTGCCGCCGCCGCCGCACGCGATGGCGCAGGACTTCCATCTGAAGGGCGACCCCCACTACCCCTTCAACCACCCCTTCTCCATCCACAACCTCATGGCCTCCCCGGAGCAGCAGCACAAGCTGGACTTGAAGGCCTACGAGCTGCAGGCGCTGCAGTACTCCTACGGCTCGGGCGGGTCCGCGGGACTGTCGCTGGGAGGACGCGCGCCGGCGGCGGACCCGTTAGAGGCCAGCTACTACCAGGGCGTGTACTCCAGACCGGTGCTGAACGCGTCGTAGGGCGCATCTCCACGGCGCCCCGGGGCGCGGGGGGGCCGCGCCGAGGGACGCGGGGATGGTTGCATGGACCCGGGATTTATACCGCACCCTGTGTTGAAAATGTTGTTCATGTATTATCTAAAGTCCACTTCAGAAGCGAGAGGTCCCGACCGGGGGTCCTCCAGACCCTCATAGGCGCTCCGCTCTCCGGCGCCTCGTTTGGATTTTGAAGTGTCTCCAAACTTACAAAAAAAATATCCCCGAAGAAGCGTTTTAAATGTGTTCAAACACATTTTGAGACGTTTAGGTTCAAACGTAGCCTATTTACATTCTTGAAATATATAAAACACCGCACCAAGAAGCGCTTAAAATGTGTTTAAAGAGAATGAAACCATTCCTTTCAGAAGTGATCTTCACTGTGGATTCACTCTGTTGCTTTGGAAGACTTTGCATGTTCTTAACTTATTATTGCTCCTTTTAAATAAAAAGTGATTGTTGTATAATGTATAAAACTGCTTATTTACACTCTATATAATTACATTATATGACTTCCTCAACTTGAACCCAAAGCCTATAGTTACAGTTTTAGGCCGTTGTGTTTTTGCTTTTTTCTTTATTTTTATTTAAATATGTTTTAAATGATTTGCGGGACGGATGTAACAATAGAAAATGTTAATCGTGTTTTGCGGTTCTTTAATGTCTTCATCCCCCGGGGCTGCGGCGACCACAGCCAAACCCAACAGAAACACGGGATCAAGGATCCCCAATATCACACAGCCCTAATCTAAAGTATAAAGGGTTCATAATACTACACACAGCCCTAATCTAATGTAGAAAGGCTTTATAATACTACACACAGACCTAATCTAAAGTAGAAAGGCTGTATAATACTACACACAGCCCTAATCTAAAGTAGAAAGCTTTATAAGGAGAACCACAGGCGCCTCTTTTGTGTCGCATCGCCCTACACGGCGGCGACTGAACCGGAACACGTCCACTTTGATCGGGTATTTACACGGTATTTGGCCGAGGAACCGTGAAATGGGTTTAATTACCTTAATTGGCCGGAGGTTCTGATTGGCTCCCACGGTGCGAAGGAACGGCGCGAGAGGAGAGCGCGTGGAATCCGAGCGGATTTGAAGCGGAGCTCGCGACTCATCAATTAGTCGGTTTAATTCAATCATCCGGACCTCAAGGGTGTACATTATTTATGGTTTTGATAGGGTAATAATTGTTATATTGTTGTAGCGAATCTAATCGGGGCTATAAAGCATCCATTTAGTTGTTATATTATAAGGTATTTATCACTGGCTCTGTGTTAACCACGGCTTTGCTCACACGATCTCCACCATCCCTTGTATTTACAATCATTTCCATATTTTAGTATAAACTTTAATTTATAACTAATTCACTTTATTAAATGGCCTCATGTCAAATAGAAAAACCCTATAGCTTGCATTAGAAAATTGAAATTAATATAGAAATGAGTGTGAATTAAAATGAACGATTCATTTAATTTGTCGGCAGTGAGGCTTAGTGGATCCTATATTTCATAAAGAGATCAGATCTCATATCGCGCCCCTCAGCTCTTTATTGATATGTTAGTGCAAGTGACCCCTCTAGGGCAGGGGACCCCTCTAGTGACCCCTCTCCCCTCCAGTGACCCCTAGGGACCCCTCTAGTGACCCCTCTCCCCTCCAGTGACCCCTAGGGACCCCTCTAGTGACCCCTCTCCCATCCAGTGACCCCTAGGGACCCCTCTAGGGACCCCTCTAGTGACCCCTCTCCCATCCAGTGACCCCTCTAGGGACCCCTCTAGGGACCCCTCTAGTGACCCCTCTCCCATCCAGTGTCCCCTCTAGGGACCCCTAGGGACCCCTCTAGGGACCACTCTAGTGACCCCTCTAGGGCAGGGGACCCCTCTAGGGACCCCTCTAGGGACCCCTCTAGTGTGGAGGACCCTCTAGGGACCCCTCTAGGGACCCCTCTAGGGACCCCTCCAGGGACCCCTCTAGTGTGGAGGACCCTCTAGGGACCCCTCTAGGGACCCCTCTAGGGACCCCTCCAGTGTGGGGGACCCTCTAGTGAGCCCTCTAGTGTTGGGGACCCCTCTAGGGACCTCTCTAGTGTTGGGGACCCCTCTAGGGACCCCTCTAGGGACCTCTCTAGTGTTGGGGACCCCTCTAGTGTTGGGGACCCCTCTAGTGTTGGGGACCCCTCTAGTGACCCCTCTAGTGTTGGGGACCCCTCTAGTGTTGGGGACCCCTCTAGTGACCCCTCTAGGGACCCCTCTAGTGCCCCTCTAGTGTTGGGGACCCCTCTAGTGTTGGGGACCCCTCTAGTGTTGGGGACCCCTCTAGTGACCCCTCTAGTGTTGGGGACCCCTCTAGTGTTGGGGACCCCTCTAGTGACCCCTCTAGTGTTGGGGACCCCTCTAGGGACCCCTCTAGTGCCCCTCTAGTGTTGGGGACCCCTCTAGTGTTGGGGACCCCTCTAGTGACCCCTCTAGTGTTGGGGACCCCTCTAGGGACCCCTCTAGTGCCCCTCTAGTGTTGGGGACCCCTCTAGTGACCCCTCTAGTGTTGGGGACCCCTCTAGGGACCCCTCTAGTGTTGGGGACCCCTCTAGGGACCCCTCTAGTGCCCCTCTAGTGTTGGGGACCCCTCTAGTGTTGGGGACCCCTCTAGTGACCCCTCTAGTGTTGGGGACCCCTCTAGGGACCCCCTTAGTCCCCAGAGACATCACAGACAGGTCACCACATCACCACAGGCAGGTGACCACAGACAGGTTGCCACAGAGAGGTGACCACAGACACGTCGCCACAGACAGGTGACCACAGACAGGTCGCCACAGACAGGTGACCACAGACAGGTGACCACAGACAGGTGACCACAGACACGTCGCCACAGACAGGTGACCACAGACAGGTCGCCACAGATAGGTGACCTCAGACACGTCACCACAGACAGGTGACCACAGACAGGTCGCCACAGACAGGTGACCACAGACACCTCGCCACAGACAGGTGACCACAGACAGGTCGCCACAGACAGGTGACCACAGACAGGTCGCCACAGACAGGTGACCACAGACATGTCGCCACAGACAGGTGACCACAGACACGTTGCCACAGACAGGTGACCACAGACAGGTGATCACAGACAGGTGACCACAGACACGTCGCCACAGACAGGTGACCACAGACAGGTCGCCACAGACAGGTGACCACAGACAGGTTACCACAGAAAGGTCACCACATCACCACAGACAGGTGATCACAGACAGGTGACCACAGACAGGTGACCACAGACACGTCGCCACAGACAGGTGACCACAGTCAGTTGACCACAGACAGGTGACCACAGACAGGAGATGACCAACCTACGGACATTGAGGAGTAACTCTTTCTTGTCCTCTGCAGCGCAGCTGTTTTATGAAATGTTTTTCACTCTTTTCAAAACAACACATATTTGTTTGGCAGGCCCTAATATAATCTACTACCAGTAGGCATAAATAAAGTTCTATATAATCTACTTCAGGCCTTTATTACAAATATATTTAGTATTTAGTATATCTAGTGTAGGCCATAAAATGCAGTCCTATAACCTACTCTAGGCCTATAATACAGTTATATTTTATCTACTATGGGCCTAAAACAAAGTCCAACATAGTCTACGGTATGCAATACAACAGTTTTATATCATTTACTGAAGGCCCAACAAAACAGACCTATTTACTGTAAAACTATAATACTGTCCTATATAATCTACTGTAGGGACATAATAGTTATATTTAATCTACTGCGGGCCGTACAATACAGTCCTATATAATCTACTCTAGTCACAGTCCTAAATAATCTACTGTAGGGATGAAGCCCTATATTTTCAACTGTAGGCCTATGATACAGTCCTATATTATCCACTGTAGGCCTGAAACACACACCTATAACCAGGCACCATCATATAGTCCTAAGCGTAACCTGTCGGCCTTGTACAGGCTATCACAGTAGTAGGCATATACTGTAGGCCCTATCCTATAGTACCTACTGTAGGGCTATAATGCAGTCATGTCACCTCTCCCACAGGCCTATAATATATCCCTTAACCTGTAGGCCCATAATAAAGACCTACCTACCGGCCCTATAATAAAGCCCTATAACTACTAGCCCTATATTAAAGACCTACCTTCTGGCCCTATAATAAAGCCCTATATCTGCTAGCCCTATATTAAAGACCTACCTTCTGGCCCTATATTAAAGCCCTATATCCACAAGCCCTATATTAAAGACCTACCTTCTGGCCTTATAATAAAGCCCTATATCTACAAGCCCTATATTAAAGACCTACCTTCTGGCCTTATAATAAAGCCCTATATCTGCTAGCCCTATATTAAAGACCTACCTTCTGGCCTTATAATAAAGCCCTATATCTACAAGCCCTATATTAAAGACCTACCTTCTGGCCCTATATTAAAGCCCTATATCTTCTAGCCCTATATTAAAGACCTACCTTCTGGCCCTATAATACAGCCCTACCGGCCGTACAATTTGTCGTTATTTACCGTGTCCTTGTTTACTCTCCGCAGGCCCTGAACAACATCGTCTCCCTCCCGCCCCGCTCACCGCTCTACTGCTGCAAGACCTCCACGCAGGGTAGTATCCTACTGACCACTACCCAGCTATGAGTGTAGTACTGGTCCCAGACCAGTCCTACTCAGTGATTGCACTGATCAGAACCAGTCCTACTCAGTGCTGATCCCAGACCAGTCCTTTAGTGTGTAGTATTGATTAGGACCAGTCCTACTCAGTAATGAGTGGACTAGTGATCCCGGGCCGGTCCTACCCGGTAATGTGGGACATATGTTCCCAGCGGGGCCCTGCCTCGCGGTGCCGTCCTCCCTCTTCCTCGCGGCCGTATGGGGAGCGATGCGGGCAACAATGCCGCGGGTCCTCCACATCAAAAGGAGACTTTTCTTCTGCGCTCCTTTCAGCGCGGGGCCAGGCAGAGACTAATGCCTTTTGATGGGGATTGAATTAATTATCTCCAATAACACAATTGTGCTTGGCCAAGAAAAGAGCAAAGCAGCCCCCTTCAGATGCACATAAGAGAGCGGAGGAGAAAGGAGCAGAGGGATTCAAAGAGGATCGCTCCATCCTCAAGCAGCTTTAACAAGCAGCTGCCTTTCCATTAAAAATTATACGGAGGAACTTTATTAGGGCTTTGTGGAGCCGCGACGCAGCCAGCCAAGTAGCGCTGGTGGTCCCGGAGCAGGTCTTTGGGGGCTCCTCTGGACCCCGCTCCCTTTGGGGAAACGTGATAACACCGGGCCGCCGCCGTGGGGTTAACCTCCCAATATTGAGCTGATTATTCGGATTCTATGGTGGAGATAATGGACTGAATTAGCCAATCAGACAGGGACAAGCCTACAGCGGCCGGGCGTCTCGTGACGGCCCTCTGCCGGGGGTGAGAGAGTGAACTATAGAATTCAGCTCTCTACCTCAAAATGAGAGGTACCAGTACGGCCTGACCCGCGTATCTAATTTAATAGCCTTATATTTAATCATAAATATTTATAATTTTTATTACAATAATTATTATTATAAATCGGACCAGTAATTATATGAATTAGGTCAAAATCATTATTATCATCGTCATTATTATTATTATTATTATTATTACAATTAGGCTATAATAACAATCATCCTATTATTATTTTAATAATATCAATAATAAAGACATGGTGACGCTAGAGTAGGCCTACAGCTGCACACACTGATCACAGATCAGGTGGATCAAACATCGTCGATCCTCAGGAAAATGTGACAGAAAGTAAAACTCGGACGCGGTTTAAAGAAGGAGGAAACTTCCCGGTGCCAACCGAGTGAAGCCGTCGCGCCGGTCCTCGCGACGCCGCGGATTATCGCGGATTATCGCGGATTATGGCGGGAGAAACACACATGGGGGCGGAGCCAGGGATTAGGCGCGCGAGGACACCCAAGTTGTGCCATCTCCACGGTTACGAGGCGCGCGAGTTGGGGGGGGGGGGGGGGGGGCTAGTGATGTAGGGTCCGAACCAGAGCCCCCCCACCAGACCACCTCCTTTATCCTCCTCACCCCCCCTCCCCTTTCTTCTCTACACTCTCCTTTCTGTCTCTAAACCTCTCTCCCTCTCTCCCTCTCTCTCACTCTCTCCCTCTCTCTCTCTCTCTCTCTCTCTCTCTCACTCTCTCTCTCCCTCTCTCTCTCTCTCTCTCTCTCTCTCTCTCTCACTCTCTCTCTCACTCTCTCTCTCCCTGTAGAACGATCTCTCTCTCTCTCTCTCTCTCTCTCTCTCTCTCTCCCTGTAGAACGATCTCTCTATCTCTAAAACCTCACTCTCTCTGCATAACTATCTCTCTCTCTCTCTCTGACTTTCTCTCTAGCTCTTCACCTATCTCTCTATCTCTCTAGTAGCCTACTATCTCTCTCTGTGGGAATATCTCGCTTCGAACTAACTCTCTCTCTCCCTCTCTCTCTGTAGAACTATGGGGGGGAGGGGGGAGGAAGGGGAGGGGGGAGGGAGGGGGAGGGGGGGAGGGGCGCCGCTGGGTCACAAAGCGTTGATATTTACAAGACCACAAGCGACGCGAAAATAATTGTTTGGCGTGCGGACGGCGGCTAAGGTCGCCCACCACCAGCACCCCGCTTGGGACGACATTATTAGTATGCAAAGCAGAGGGCGAGAGAGAGAGAGAGAGAGAGAGAGAGAGATGGAGGAGTGAGGGAGAGAGGGAGGGAGGGACGGAGAGAGAGAGAGAGAGGGAGAGATGGGGGGAGGGAGAGAGAGAGGGAGAGATGGAGGAGTGAGGGAGAGAGGGAGGGAGGGATGGAGAGAGAGAGAGGGAGAGATGGAGGGAGAGAGAGAGAGAGAGCGAGAGAGAGAGAGATGGAGGGAGGGAGAGGGAGAGAGAGAGAGATGGAGGAGTGAGGGAGGGAGGGACGGAGAGAGAGAGAGAGGGAGGGATGGGGGGAGGGAGAGAGAGAGGGAGAGAGGGAGAGATGGAGGAGTGAGGGAGAGAGGGAGGGAGGGATGGAGAGAGAGAGAGAGGGAGAGATGGAGGGAGAGAGAGAGAGAGCGAGAGAGAGAGAAAGATGGAGGGAGGGAGAGGGAGAGAGAGAGAGAGATGGAGGAGTGAGGGAGAGAGGGAGGGAGGGACGGAGAGAGAGAGAGGGAGAGATGGGGGAGGGAGAGAGAGAGGGAGAGAGGGAGAGATGGAGGAGTGAGGGAGAGAGGGAGGGAGGGATGGAGAGAGAGAGAGAGGGAGAGATGGAGGGAGAGAGAGAGCGAGAGAGAGGGAGGGAGAGGGAGAGAGAGAAAGAGAGATGGAGGGAGGGAGAGAGAGAGAGTGAGTGAGATGGAGGGAGGGATGGAGAGGGATGGAGAGGGATGGAGAGAGAGAGAGCGCGAGTGAGAGCAGAAGGGAGGACTTGTTCACAGTCCCAATGCGCCAGACAACAGACCCATTTGTTCAATGTGAGCAGGTTAGCCTAGTTTAGCTAACCCTGTGCTTGACCTAGCTGACCCTAACCTTGCAGTAAGACCAGCTACCTCTGCACTTAACCTAGCGCTCACCCTGCTCTAGCCACGAGTCTAGCCACCCTAACCCTGCATTATGCCTAGCTTTGCTAACGCTGCGCTTGTTAGCCCTATCTAGGAAACCCTGCATTTGGCCAAGCCTAGCTAACCCTGTACTTAGCCTAGCTAACCCTCACCTTGCACTTAGCCTAGCTAACCCTGGGGCTAGCCTAGCTAACCAACCGGCACTTAGCCCAGCTAATCCTAACCTTGCGGTTAACCTAGTGAACCCTAACTCTACCATTAGCCTGGCTGACCCTGCGGCCATTCAACAGCCAGACGGGGCCAATAGGTCAGAGGAGGAAAACACGATGAAACCCAACAGCAGACAGCTGCCCTGAAGGAACCTCCTGTAGCGAGGTCGCAAACACAGAGCTCCAAACACAATGGAACCTCTCACTTTTAGGGCTCAGACTCATCATAAAGTTATTTTTTAATAACTTGACAAAATAAAATCTTGGGAGTCTTGAAGCGTGAGATCATTTGGACTGATTTGTCACTCCCGGCTAAATTAATATCACTATCGTTTCTTTCTTTCCGTGAGCTTTTTAAAATTGGTCTACTTTAGGAGGGGAAGCTAGAGTCAACACGGAGCTGAAGGGACCACCGTCTCGTTTAGATCCAACAGCCTCGTTCTGCAGCTCCATACCACCCAGACCTCCACCCAGACCCCCACCCAAACCTCCACCCAGACGCCCCCAAAACCTCCACCCTGAACTCAAGCCAGACTTCCACCAAGACCTCCACCTGGGATCATCGCCTCCACCCCCCTGGACATCCAGCGTCTCATCTCTACTTCATCTGCTATTTAGGCACAAATGTATGGTGTCATATAATGATAATAATAAATACTACTATTATATTGAATAATGACACAGCAAGGGGAATGAAGAAAAGGCAGTGATTTATTTAGAGTCAAATTGTTTGGGGAAACCAAAGTAGGCCCACTTGTTTTTAATCAGAGGAAATGAAAAGCCAGTCCCTGAGCATGTCGCTCTATATTAAAACACTTAAAACTTAAAACACTGAGAGGAGACACTTTCCACCACCAAGACTAAAACTAATCACAGCCGAGAGGAACGCAAAAACTTCTCCATTAGAACAACTCCAGAATATTGGGCACATATTTAATGATCTAATAATAATGATTATCAAGAACAATAAAAAGGAATGAAGTAACATTGACCTTAATAATACCAGAATATATCAATACAAATTTTGGGTTTGGAACACGAGTACGGCATATTTCAACTATTACAAAAATATGAATATCTTGATATATAATGTAGTATAGTGTATATGATACTAGATATTCTTATTCAAATAATTAAATATAATGTTATATTGTGTTTGTTATACTAGAAATTCATATTTCAATAATAAATATAGTATTATGTAGTGTTTGTAATGCTAGACGGGAATATATAAACGAAACAACGCCAAACCCCCTGGGAGAGGAGGAGGAGGTCAAGAGGTCACCAGGGGTCAAGAGGTCAGGAGGTCAAGAGGTCGTCGGGGTCAGACGACAGAGCGGAGGTTGCCGGTTCCGACCTTCTTCCTCAATACCTCCACCAGCCGCTCCAACCTGACACACACACACACACACGCACACACACACACACACACACACACACACACACACACACACACACACACACACACACACACACACACACACACACACACACACACACACACACACACACACACACACGGATGGAGGCAAGACATAATAATGAGAATGATGGAGAGATGATGGAGGAGAGACAGAATGATGAAGGAGAGACAGAAGGATGGAGGGAGGATGGAGGAGAGACAGAATGATGATAGAGGTGAGACAGGTTGAAGAGATGGAGAGATGATGCTAGTGGAAGAATGAAAGAGGGATGAGAGAATGAAGGTAGGGGTGACTTACTTCTGTATCTTTGCGCAGGCCTCCCTCTCTGCCTGTAGGGAGGCCTGGAGCTTCTGCTCCAGGTCCTGCTGCTGCCTGGAGGGCTGGGTGGGCTGGGTCAACAGGGGCTCCTGGCCTGCAGTGCTACCCTGCACAGCGCCCCCCTCTCTGGGCCCCGGGGCCGGGGAGAGGGCCTGCCGGGACTCGCCCTGGAGCCTGGAGGCAGACAGAGAGGGCTGACCAGTCGCGAGCAGTAACACATCAGGTTGATGTGTTACTGTTCGTGCTGTGCGCACTGTTACGGTGATGACGGTGTCCCAAAGAGGAAAGTGGCTCCCAGCAGAACCTGTAGAATACTGTGGTTGTACTGGGTAGCTCCCAGTGTCCACCGGTAGCAGACTGCCGTTAAATGATGCGTCCACTTTGCAGTTTTATTATTTTCAATTATTTTTTTCTTCTACAACTGTCCTGTAGCTGCTACGGTCTCTCCTGCTGCTCTCTCTCCTGGTGGTGCCTGCTGCTGTCCCTCCTGGTACTGTCTCTCCTGGTGATACCTGCTACTGTCTCTCCTGGTGATACCTGCTACTGTCTCTCCTGGTACTGTCTCTCCTGGTGGTACCTCCTGCTGTCTCTCCTGGTACTGTCTCTCCTGGTGATACCTGCTACTGTCTCTCCTGCTTCTGTCTCTCCTGGTGATACCTGCTACTGTCTCTCCTGCCGCTCTTTCTCCTGATGATACCTGCTCCTGTCTCTCCTGCCGCTCTCTCTCCTGATGGTACCTGCTACTGTCTCTCCTGGTGATACCTGCTACTGTCTCTCCTGGTGATACCAGCTGCTGAGTGGTTCTGACCTGGTGATCTCCTCCTCCAGGTGCTGCTTCTGCTCCAGCGCCCGGTCTCTCTCCCGCTCTGCTCTCTCCAGCTCCTCCTGAACAAACCCCTCAGCCCGTCAGAGCGGCCGGGTCTGAGTTCAGCTCAGGGCCAGCACGCACGCACACACACACGCACACGCACGCACGCACGCACATACACACACACACACACACACACACACACACACACACCCACTCGCAAGCACTCGCACACGCACGCACGCACGCACACAAAGGCACCCACTCGCACGCACCCGCACACACAAACAGGGGACGCAGTCACACACCCCTGGCTGTGTGTGTGTGCGTTCTCCCCGCTCTATTTGGCGAGGGGAGAGGGGAGAGGAAAAGAGCAGGCAGATAGGAGAGGAGAGGAGAGGAGAGGAGGAGAGAGGAGAAGAGAGGGGAGCAGAGAGGAGAGGAGAGGAGGAGAGAGATGAGAGGAGAGGAGAGGAGGAGAGAGGAGAGAGGAGAGGAGAAGAGAGGCGAGCAGAGAGGAGAGGAGAGGAGGAGAGAGTAGAGAGGAGAGAGGAGAGGAGAGGAGGAGAGAGGAGAGGAGAGAGGAGAGAGGAGAGGAGGAGAGAGGAAAGGAAGAGAGGAGAGAGGAGAGGAGAGGAGAGGAGAGGAGGAGAGGAGGAGAGGAGAGGAGAGGAGGAGAGAGGCACCACACCAGTCGGTGAGATAGTTCAGACCAGTAGGACCATGGATATGAATATGGAGCAGTGGGGGGGACCTTCTGCCAGCCCCCCTCCTCTCTCATTAGTCCCCTCAAGGCCGGAGGACCAGGAGGGCATCAAAGCGCCCCACCCTCCGTCAATATGTACCCCCCCAGCGGAGCGCCTCCTCATCACCGCCGTACCCAAATGAGCCCGTCCGGCCTGGGGGGACGCAGGGCACGCTGTGACCTTTAGCTCCGGGCCGGGGGTCCCCTGCAGACTGCTCTGCTCCTGCACCTCCTCCCTGCTCCTCTACCGCCTCCCTCGACCTCCTCTCTCTCCCACACCTCTGCTCTCCTTTAATCTCTCTCTCTACACCTCCTCCTCTCTCTACACCTCCTCCTCCTCCTCCTCTCTACACCTCCTCCTCCTCCTCCTCTCTCTCTACACCTCCTCCTCCTCTCTCTCTACACCTCCTCCTCCTCCTCTCTCTCTACACCTCCTCCTCTCTCTACACCTCCTCCTCCTCCTCCTCTCTCTCTACACCTCCTCCTCCTCCTCTCTCTCACTACACCTCCTCCTCTCTCTCTCTACACCTCCTCCTCCTCCTCTCTCTCTACACCTCCTCCTCCCTCTCTACACCTCCTCCTCTCTGCAGTGCTACCCTGCACAGCGCCCCCCTCTCTGGGCCCCGGGGCCCCGGGGCTCCTCCTCTCTCTCTACACCTCCTCCTCCTCCTCTCTCTCACTACACCTCCTCCTCTCTCTCTCTACACCTCCTCCTCCTCCTCCTCTCTCTACACCTCCTTCCCTAACCTAAAAAGTTAACACAGGAAGAGTGTGAGAGAGAGAGAGAGAGCGAGAGCGAGAGCGAGTGTGTGTGTGTGTGTGTGTGTGTGTGTGTGTGTGTGTGTGTGTGTGTGTGTGTGTGTGTGTGTGTGTGTGTGTGTGTGTGTGTGTGTGTGTGTGTGTGTGTGTGTGTGCCTACCCTGCAGGCGTCGTGTGCTGCCTGGTTCTTTTCTCTGGTCAGTAGTTCCAGACGGTTCAACTGGAGACAAAGAGGAAGTCTACCATGAAATTAAACCGTTGAACGTAGCATGGAGCTAGATAAATCGGTTCTATAGAGCTAGCGGTGGTCTAGCGAGATGTATTGGGATGCAGCCCAGCTAGTGGTGGTCTAGCTAGATGTATTGGGATGCAGCCCAGCTAGTACGGGTCTAGTGAGATGTATTGGGATGCAGCCCAGCTAGTACGGGTCTAGTGAGATGTATTGGGATGCAGGCCGGCTAGTGGTGGTCTGGCTAGATGTATTGGGATGCGGCCGGCTAGCGGTGGTCTAGCTAGATGTATTGGGATGCGGCCCAGCTAGTACGGGTCTAGTGAGATGTATTGGGATGCAGCCCGGCTAGTGGTGGTCTAGCTAGATGTATTGGGATGTGGCCGGCGGTCCGTGGTGGGTGGCTGGGGCCGGTGGGGCCCTGCTGTAATAAAGGAGATATTAGCTCAATAACTGACCAATCAGAGGACAGCAGTGGGCCGCCCAGCGTAATAACGCGGATATTGGCTCAGCAGAGAGGGACCGAGCAATAGAGCTGAGAGAAAGACAATTAGAGAGGGAGACAGAGAGACAGACAGAGAGAGGGAGAGACAGACAGAGAGACAGACAGAGAGACAGAGAGAGATGGAGAGACAGACAGAGAGACAGACAGAGAGACAGACAGACAGACAGACAGACAGACAGACAGACAGAGAAAGAGAGAGAGACAGACAGACAGAGGGAGAGAAAAATAAAGAGAAAGATAAAAAAGAGAAAGAGAGAAAGACAGAGACAGAGAGAGAGAGAACGAGAGAGACAAAGAGACAGAGAGAAAAAATAACGACAGAGAGAGAGAGTTTGAGGAGCGGGAGAAAGAGGGACAAAGGGTTCTCCCTGGTTCTCATATCCTCCAGAATATTTCCCAGAAGTCTCCTTGGCTCTCAGGAAGCACAGAGTTAATCCCTGAGAGATGAGGAGAGGGAGCGAGGGATCTCTCTCCCTCTCTCTCTCTCTCTAATATTTGATATATCATACATGTTGTGTATGGCTCCCACACCTGGACCCTGACTCAGCCAGCTGGGCTCCGTTCCCCTCGGGCGCGCCAACAGCGTAGTGTTACAGCAACGCCTCCATCACGATGTTTACTACGTGCCAGCTAGACAATGTGTTAGTGTGTGCATCGTTGAGATAGCTAAACGCTGTAACCATGGAAACACAGCCCCGTGGTAACCATGTGAATGCAGCCGGCATCGCAACGGTGACGCAGTCCTGCCGTAACCATGGGAACGCAGCCCTGCTTTTACAATGGCAACGCAGCCCTGCTATAACCATGGCAACGCAGCCCTGCTGTAATCATGGAAACACAGCCCTTCTGCAACCATGGCAACGTAACCCGGCTGTTACCATGGACACAGCCCTTCTCTAACCATGGCAACGTAATTCTGCTGTAAAGATGGAAACACCCCTAATGTAACCATAGCAACACAGACCTGCTGAAAACATGGAAACAGCCCCTGCTGTGACCACGGAAACACAGCCCCTGCTGTGACCACGGAAACACAGCCCCTTCTGTAACCATGGTAACACAGCCCCTTCTGTAACCGTGGTAACGTACCTTGGTGGCGGCGTGGTCCCTCTCGTCGATCAGGACCGTCATCTCCTGCGTGGTGATGTCACGGTGGCGCTGCTGGGCCTTCTGGAGCAGAGCCAGGAGGACCGCCCCCCTCTGCCGGACGGAGTGGGCCGAGTCCGCCTCCGCCAGGCCCCCCAGGACCTCCTCCACATCCTGGTCCTGGAGACATCAAGCATTAAACTACACCTAGGACCTCCTCCACCACCTGGTCCTGGAGACACTGTACATTAAACTACACCCAGACAGGACCTCCTCCACCTCCTGGTCCTGGAGACATCAAGCATTAAACTACACCTAGGACCTCCTCCACCACCTGGTCCTGGAGACACTGTACATTAAACTACACCCAGACAGGACCTCCTCCACCTCCTGGTCCTGGAGACACTGTACATTAAACTACACCCAGGACCTCCTCCACCTCCTGGTCCTGGAGGCATCACATGGTATTCAATAGATATGATATATACACACAGGTGTGTGTGTGTGTGTGTGTGTGTGTGTGTGTGTGTGTGCGCGCTCACCATATTAAATGCTGGGGTTATATCCTCCATCCTAGAATAGACATGAAGACAGCATGAATGAAGGTCAAGCTATACCTTATCATATGAGGTAGTACATGCTAAACTTTATCATAACACTCAACTATGAACATGACAACATGCTAGTGTTAGCTGGCTGAGAGGAGCATTAGCCTAGCAGTGGCCTAGCATTAGCCTAGCGGTATCCGTGTTAGCTCGGTGAGAAGAAAGTTAGCCCAGCATTAACCTAGCTTGAGCCTAGCAATGCTGCTGCGTTAGCTTTGTGAGACAAGCGTTAGCCTAGCGGTAGCCTGTTACGGCCACTGTTTGTATGTTGCTGTCTCATTGTTTCCCTCTGTCAGGTGACAGTCAATTAACCAATAATCCATCATCGCTTCTCTACAAACCAGCTCATCTGAATCCACCAAACACATCACAGACCTGCTCCACATTTAAAAGCCGGTTTGGCTAGGCTCTCATTTTGGGTCTGCTAAGGTTGGCCCTGTTTGTATCTCCAGAGACTTTAGATCCTTAGAGAGACTGCTACATCCTAGATATTGCCTATATATAAATGCTTACTATATGATCGATATTGTCCCTCGGTTTCCTGTCTCCCCTGTTTGCGTTTGTTCTGAACCGTTTGTTGGCCCCACTATCTTTTGGTCTGTAGTATCTGTTGGTCTGTAATTGGCTGCTCCATTGCGGTCTTGGGACAGGTAAGCCAGAGGCCTCTATACATTGACAACACTGGGCTGTTCTCTGTTCAGAAACATGAGGGTAGGCGTTCCTACCCAGGGTATCCTACCCTCAGGGAGGCGGACATGCGGTGGTCTGCAGCTGGTAAGCTATGTTTACCTGTGTCGGCTGTTAGCTTAGCTTTGTTTCGTTCGGTTCCTTTATTTGGCAACACTCAAATCCCAATGCCCGGCTGCATAGTGGTGCTGTGTTTGTTTTGTGTTCACCAGTAAACCCGTGTTCACCATCATCATCTGTTTCCATTATTTTATTGTTCACCCACAATCTACTCCGCTATACCCAGAACACAGCCACTTTAACATCTGTTACCTCCCCCACTACCCCCTAGACGGTGGGGTTGTAACCCAGTGGGGTTGTAACAAAGCCACGTCAGCTGGAGAAGGGTGTTAGCTTAGCATTATCTTAGCAGTGCTGCGCAGAGTGCTAGCTCGTGGAGCTAGCGTTAGCCTGGCTGGCAGACTGGAGGGAACGTCATCATCCAGCCTCCAGCCTCCAGCCTCCAGCCTCGAGGCTCCAGCAGGCTCCGAGAGCTAAGACGAGATAAGAGGCTCCCCGGGGAGGCTTGTTTCATCACGCGCCCGGTCTCCAGGTAGGCAGCAGCTAATAATGTAATAATGTAGCGGCAGCTGTCCGCCCGCTACGCTCCACAGGGAGCACCCGCACACCGAAACCAACACACTCCTCTGTACTCCACTATTTAAAAGAACACACTCAATATCAAGCCAAAGCCTGCTCTAATGCACTTTAATAAAAGGCCCGGCGCCCGCGTTCCGCTGCACGCTTCAATCACTCCACTGCTACTTGACCTTGGCACACGGAGCGCGAGGAGGAACCTCCTACGCGCTGTACCATGGAGGAGCAGGACTGGCCGAGACGCCCTGACGGGGGTCAGCTACCTGTTTACCAGTAGTTCATGTTCATAGGTTAAACACGCAGTTCATCCTACCGACACAAATATGACCAATAATGAGATGGACGTAAGAACAACGATGAGTAAATATGTGCAACTGTTTGCCTTCCTGGAGCAACCAGGAATCCATCTCTTTTGCACGCACGCACACACACAGACACACTCGCAATTCGCTACATACTCACAACACTCCCTTTCGGTGGAATGGAGAAAGTAGGGAAAGGGGAGAGGAAGAAATGTGAAGGAGAGAAAATAGTGAATAAAGCTGGAATTGTGTGTGTGTGTGTGTGTGTGGTAGTATGTTAGTGTGTATGTGTATGTTTGTTAGTGTGTATGTGTCTGTATGTGTGGTAATGTGTGTGTGAGTGTGTGCGCGTACTCCTCCTGCTGCTGGAGCCGTTTGGCGCGGAGCAGGGCCTCATCTCGCTCCTCATTGGCCAGACGCAGCCGTGACATCAGAGCCTGGTCCCGCTCCCGTTGGGCGGCGCACAGCTCCTGGAAGACAGCTGACACCCCACAGCCAATCAGAGCCAGCCTCACTACAGCACCAGCCAATCAGAACCAGCCTCACTACAGCACCAGCCTCACTACAACACCAGCCAATCAGAACCAGCCTCACTACAACACCAGCCAATCAGAACCAGCCTCACTATAACACCAGCCAATCAGAACCAGCCTCACTACAGCACCAGCCAATCAGAACCAGCCTCACTACAACACCAGCCAATCAGAACCAGCCTCACTACAACACCAGCCAATCAGAAACAGCCTTACTACAACACCAGCCAATCAGAACCAGCCTCACCACAAAACCAGCCAATAAGAACCAGCCTCACTACAGCACCAGCCAATCAGAAACAGCCTCACTACAACACCGGCCAATCAGAACCAGCCTCACTACAGCACCAGCCAATCAGAACCAGCCTCACTACAACACCGGCCAATCCCAACGAGCCCCACCGCCATACCTGCTGGAAACCCCCAGGCCGGGGGAGGGGCCATGGGACTGGGGGGAGGGGCTATAAGACAGGGGGAGGCGTAAGGAGCAAAGGGGAGGAGCTAGAATACAGTGGGAGGAGCTCAGAGTCACCTTGATGGAGGACCTAGGAGACAGGGGGAAGGGACTAGGAGACAGGGGGAGGAGCTAGGAGACTGGGAAGGGACTAGGAGACAGGAGAAAGGAACAAATATAAACAATGGTGGGGGTTATATAAAGAGGGGAGTGTACTACCTTGAGTGAGGAGCTAGGAGACAGGAGCTACCTTGAGGGAGGAGCTAGGAGAAAGGAGCTACCTTGAGGGAGGAGCTAGGAGACAGGAGCTAGGAGACAGGAGATACTTTGACGGAGGAGTTAGGAGACAGGAGCTACCTTGAGGGAGGAGCTAGGAGACAGGAGCTACCTTGAGGGAGGAGCTAGGAGACAGGAGCTACCTTGAGGGAGGAGCTGAGGGGAGGTCCTGAACTCCTCTCCCAGCTGATGCTCCTCCACCTCCTTCTGCTGGTGGACCAGCTGGAGCTGGAGCTGCACACACACACACACACGTTATACATATATATATGTTATGTTCTATATATGTTCTATACATCTTCTATATATATATATATGTTATGTTTTATATGTGTTCTTTGTTATACAGATGTTCTATACATGTTATGTTCTGTATGTGTTCTATATGTATGCTCTATATATGTTTTATATATGTTATATGTTCTATACATGTTATATGATCTATACATGTTATATATATGTTATGTTCTATATATTTTCTAGATACGTGATACTTTATATATTAGTACCTTGCTGTTGACGGCCCTCAGGGAGTCGAGTTCCTTCAGCAGAAAAGAGACGTTCTTCTCTCTGCTCAGACCTCTTGATCTGGAGAGAGAGAGAGAGAGAGAGAGAGAGAGAGAGAGAGAGAGAGAGAGAGAGAGAGAGAGAGAGAGAGAGAGAGAGAGAAAAAGAGAAATCGTCAGTAGAGATGGAGACAAATTGTAGAGAGAGAGAGAGATGTTGCGTAGAGGCAGAGATCGTAACAGCAGTATTGCTACGAAGGGGTTAGAAACTTCATATTGACTTTATCACAGAAGCACAGTGACCTTTAAACTAATATAGAGAGTCGCATGCATGTTAATCACCTTTATTATTACTCTCCCTCTCCTTATTACTACACTGTCGACTCATTATTACACTCTCTCCTTACTATTACACTGTCCACCTCGCCCTCCCACCAAGGCTCTCGAGCCATCCTGTGTGTTATTATTAGCACGCTACGTCCTGTGTGCTAATATTAACATGTTACCATCCTGTGTGCTAATGCTAGCATGTTAGCATCCCGTGGCTTATATTAGCATATTAGCATCCTGTGTGTGAATATAAGCATGTTACGTCCTGTACGTTAATATTAGCATGTTACCATCCTTTGTGCTAATGCTAGCATGTTAGCAGCATCCTGTGGCTTGTATTAGCATTATATAGTCATATGTGCTAATATTTACATGTTACCATCCTGTGTGCTAATGCTAGCATGTTAGCATATTGTGTGTTAATAATAGCATGTTAGCATTCCTGTGTGCCAATAATAGCATGTTACGGCCTGTATGTTACCATTAGCATGTTACCACCCTGCGTGCTACTATTAGCATGCAAATACAGTAGTGTAAAAGAAGAGTCAACAAGCCGAAGCTTTGTTCTGGCTGAGCTTCCCGCTGTGCGCAACGTAAAGGCGCATCACTAATCGCACATAAGCCTGATGCAGTCGCGCAATAATCTGACGCGTGTAAGCATGTATGTTTGCACATTTGGAGTATTTACATGTTTAAGCCCCTACAAGGACTTCAGCACTGTTTACCACGCCGTGTCAACGTAAGGCATATTCATACCCCGAGTGCCAGAGTTTCTATACGGCTCCGAGCGGCTGGCGGTTCCCTCGGCCTGGGCTCTGCAGCCGTACCGGAGCACACGGGGTAGAGCTCCGCCAGAGCCCGCCCCTCCCTGCCTCACCAGCTCAGCCACAACACCCACACCCTACCTGGTGTCCGGGGAGCCCGGGGGGGCGTGGCCACCACCGTCCGCCTGGAGGGAGGGGGCGTGGCCTCTGGTGTCCGTCTGGGGGAAAGGGGCGGGGCTAGGGGACGCCTCCATGTCGCTCGGGACTGGAGCCGGACTGGAGGAGGAGCGTTGCAGACGGGCCGCGCCTGCCGACGGACAGACGGACAGGGTGAGAGACGGACGGACAGACGGACACAGACAGGGTGAGAGACAGACGGACAGACGGACTCAGACAGGGTGAGAGACAGAAGGACAGACGGACACAGACAGGGTGAGAGACAGACGGACAGGGTGAGAGACAGATAGGGACAGACAGACACAGACAGGGTTAGAGACAGACGGACAGACAGACACAGACAGGGTTAGAGACAGACGGACAGACAGACACAGACAGGGTTAGATACAGACGGACAGACACACAGAGAGACAGACAGACAGACAGACAGGTTGAGGAACAAACAGAGAGACAATCATACACACATATATAAATATAAATATAGATCGATGTCTGTATATCATATATTTATAGAGATATAGATCTATGTTTATATTTATATATATCTGTTGATATATAATATGAAGACATAGATCTATATCTCTTTATCTCTCTATATATAATCTAAAGACATAGACCTATATTAATATAGATAAGGTTCACCTTGGAATGTGTCCACGGGTTTGGGCAGCACGGCTCTGAAAACAAGAACCAGGGGATTTTACAGCTCTGGAGGTTCAGGGAGAAGGCTAGGAGGTGAAGCTAGGGGGTGAAGCTAGGAGGTGAAACTAGGAGGTGAGGGGTGAAGCTAAGAGGTGGGGGGTAGCGAGGAGGTGTAGCTAGGAGGTGTAGCTCCAACAGGGTGTAGGTTGCAGTGTTCCCAGTGTTCCCAGTTTACCCTGGCGGGTGGCTGTGGGTCGCGCCGCTGTAGCCGTGAGTTGGGGACAGCCACTGTCTCAGCTCCTGGTTGACGTTTGGATTAGCTAACACACACACACACACACACACACACACACACACACACAGTAAGTGGTAAAACAGCGTGAGATTAGCCCTGTATTGCATCTCTCTCTCTCTAATTGCGTGAACAATTAGTCGCTCTGCAAAGCACACAGAGCATTTAAATGTCCACCTCGTTAATGTGTCTTAACGAGCCCCCTTAACAAGCTCATCTCCTCAGGTGTAATTAAAATGCCTGTTAATTCGCAAACAGAACCCCAGACACACCGGAGCAGGCCGCTGGACCGCGTGGCTGTGTGCGCTCGCCTGCTTATCTGTGTGTACATGCTCGTGTGTGTATACAAGTGTGCTTATGTGTGTGCACATTCTCATGTGTGTGTGTGTATAAGTGTGCTTAGCTGTGTGTACATGCTAATGTGTGTGTGTATACTTGTGCTTATGTGTGTGTACATGCTCAGTGGCCTTTGTGTGTGGGTATACATGCCCATGTGTGTGTTTATGCTTACATGTGTGTGCGTGCACCTTTGTGTGTGGGTAAACTTGCGTTGGTGCGCATGAAGGAATGAAGATGTTGCCCTCTAGTGGTGCGCCCCACACACACACACACACACACACACACACACACACACACACACACACACACACACACACACACACACACACACACACACACACACACACACACACACACTATACTACCGTATTATACCATCAGGTTGTAAGCATGGCAGGCTAACTCTTTTGCTGAGTTGTTAAGTAGCTGAGGTTTTGAGAAGCTGCTGAACCAGAAAGTTCCACGTGAACCCTGGAGTCTGCTGAAGGACATGGAGACGGCAGACTGCCGTTCCGCGGATAATAAGAACTATCAAACGTCTTCTTCGTCACTTTGAAACTTTTCTCATCTCCCCCCTCTTGTTCTGTGGACTCAGGGCTAATTGCGCCAGCCGCGCTGATTACTATTCATGTACAATTACAGTGTGGTAATGTGCTCAAATCCTCCTAAATGACCATTCATGCCTCGACTTCAGACCGGCCTTTGAAGTCTTGTCAAAGATGGAAAACATGAACGACCGGGAGCCAATCAGCGGGCCAATCTCCATTAACCAATCACCTCTCACCCCACCCCCCCCCGCCCCTCCCCCTCCCGTGCGCAGTACAAACTAAATTCCATTAATTTTTTAAGCTGTGTTTAATACATTTTCCGCGGTAAAAAAGGAAAGTTTCCTGTCGTTTTCCTGAAGGCTCTTTGTCCCCCATGTTCCAGCTGACTGCATGAATATTAATAACTGTGTTAGTCTGATTAAATGGGCTTCTGGCAAATTCCCTCTCTAATCCCACATCCGCTGGATCCCGCAGCGTTGACACCCATCACATGAATTTAGATACGCACATTAAGGACCAGAACACACACACACACACATTACAACACAACGTACACACACTACAACACACTTATACGGACATTAAGGACCAGAACACACACACACACACACACAACAACACACTTATACGGACATTAAGGACCAGAACACACACACACACACACAACGTACACACACTACAACACGCTTATACGGACATTAAGGACCAGAACACACACACACACACACAACAACACACTTATACGGACATTAAGGACCAGAACACACACACACACACAACGTACACACACTACAACACACTTATACGGACATTAAGGACCAGAACACACACACACACACACACACATTACAACACAACGTACACACACTACAACACACTTATACGGACATTAAGGACCAGAACACACACACACACACATTACAACACAACATACACACACTACAACACATTTATACGGACATTAAGGACCAGAGAACACACACACACACACACACACTACAGCATACATATATGGTCATTAAGGACCACAGAACACACGCACACACACACATTACAACACAATTATACGGACATTAAGGACCAGAGAACACACACACACACATTAAACACAACGTACACACGCACACATTAAAACACAGCATACACACGCTACAACACACTTATATGCACATTAAGGACCAGAACACACACACACACACACACACACACACACACACACACATTACAACACAACATACTTATGTGCCAATTAAGGACCAGAGAACACACACACACACACAACATACACGCATTACAACACAACAACACACTTAAATGGACATTAAGGACTAGAGAACCCAAACTAAAGCGCACACACACACACACACACACACACACACACACACACACACACACACACCACATCATGTATCACACCACGATAGTTATAGCTCATATCATATAGCCTTTATGATATGAGACAGACAGACAGATGTTTATCATGTGCAGAATGACCTATATGATATAGGTCAATAAGGTCATTCTGTACATGATAAACATCTGTCTGTCTGTCTTACGATCTATCACTCTAACTCTCTTTCAATCAAGCACTCTCTGGCTGTCTGTATTCTGTCCGTCTGTTTATTTTACTATCTATACATCTCCCTATCAATCAATCTCTCTCTTTCTATCAGAGTGATTGATTCTATCTCTGATCTATCAATATATCAAGCATTCTGTCTGTCTCTCTACAGTATCTTCTATCCATCTCTCTATCTATCAATCGCTCCATCCTTTTATCACTCCATCAATCGCTCTATCACTTTATCACTCTATCACATCACATTTATCAGGACAAGTCTGCCCTCTATAGGAACGCAGTGGTACATCCTCTTGTGTGTGTGTGTGTGTGTGTGTGTGTGTGTGTGTGTGTGTGTGTGTGTGTGTGTGTGTGTGTGTGTGTGTGTGTGTGTTACCTTTATACATGTCCACCAGGGACTCCTTGAGCTCCTTGCTCTGCGTCCATGGCAACGCTCCGACCTCGTTCTCCTCGCCGTCCGAAACCGTCGCGCTGCGATGACATCACCGATACTTGGTCAGCGAGCAGAGCGATACAGAACGTAAGCACTGTAGTACTTTAGTACTACAGTGTAGTATGACAGTAGTATGACAGTACTGAAGTAAAGCAGTACTACAGTAAAGTTGTATAGTACAGAAGTTCTATAGTACATCAGTACTGCATTAAAGCAGTAGTGCTCTGCTACAGTAAAGCAGTACTACAGTTCTGTAGTACAGCAGTACTGTAATACTTTAACTACTTACAGTGCGGACAGTTTGTGTTCCAAGCCACATATTTTCTTCTTGGCTCTTTCTAGAGCGAACCGGACATCCAGAGACCTGCTGCAGTGAGCCATGGACCAGAACACGGCCTGTAGACCAGTACAGACCAGTACAGACCAGAACACGGCCTGTAGACCGGTACAGACCAGTACAGACCAGAACACGGTCTGTAGACCAGTGCAGACCAGTACAGACCAGAACACGGTCTGTAGACCCAGTACAGACCAGAACACAGTCTATAGACCCATTCCAGACCAGTGCACTATCCGTAGACCAGTGCACTATCTGTAGACCCAGTACAGACTAGTGTACTATCCGTAGACCCAGTCTGTAGACCCAGTACAGACCAGTATATTGACATTTAACAAAGTCTGTAGGTCCAGTACACTGTTTCCCAGTAGAGAGACCAGCAGAGATCTAGTATACTATTGCCCAGTATAGAGACCAGTAGAGAGACCAGCAGAGTCCCAGCACACTATAGCCAAGTAGAAGACCAGTTGAGAGACCAGTAGAGAGGTGCTGTCCAGCCCAGACACCTGATAGCGCCGCGGCTCGAGAGCATAGATCTTTTGTTCAAAGGCTTCAGTGGCAACCCGAAACATCACCATGACAACCGTGTTTACAACCTGCAGATCTAAACAGGAAGTGGTCACCTGATGACATCACGGGGGGGACCCGATTTTTTGAGGGGTTCCATTCAAAAAGGTGAACATCAATGTCTCCCCGGTGTTTCTCACGTTGAGGTAGGAGAGCTGCGGTCCACACGAACTCGTTAGAAACAAGAGGTTACCGTCTTGTTTATTGAGTTTTATTTCATGGGGGTTTTCCCACCAAAAAGGCAGCTATACACATTCACGTTTTTTACACGATTTCAATTTTAAACGCATTACAAACAGATCAATAAGAAAATGAGTGGAGCTGAACCACAGACTCATGACTCCGGACATTCCCGGCATTCTTCAACAGCCTGCTCCGCCACTTCCTCAGGCTGATCCACCATGCACCACCAAGCGCACACGCACACGCACACGAAACACAAGTTCCATGATTTCCTTAGCCTGCTAAGCTACTTTAACCTGAACCATTATGAGTTTGTTAACATCAGCCTTCTGCCACATACATACAGTGTACGTTGGTATACAGTGCTGTATACATATGCAGAATGAACTCCTATAAAGTACTTGAAGCGGACCACGTCCACTAGAACCCCTGATCCTAGGGAGGAGAACAGCTGTATGGACCCCCGCCGTCCACACACGATCAGTCAACATCTGCAAGACCAAGACAACAGCATCCACGTGTCCTGATGTGCTTAAACACAGCACGTACACACAACCATAGCCCCACACAGCTTATATACACACACGTATATATAGCCTGGATGTCACCTCGAACCCGTTCGAGGAACTAGTTGAACACTCACCGCTGGGTTAGATGAAGTATAAGTGATCCGCAGTCTTGGAGAGTTCGTCCGACTTTGGATAACTTCTATTTCTCTGAAGTACCCCAGGGGGCCGCTAGGGGGAACCGATGCACCCTTCTACTACTGTACTATTATGCACCGCCAGCAGGTGACAGTATGAAGCCGTTATAATCGAGTGTAATACCGCCCTTCGCCAATAGGCGGCAGTATAACAATTACAAACCGGTGTTTAGACAGTGTGACGCAGCGGTGAGAACTGAACCTGTGATCCGAGCTGCTGCTGCTAAAGATTTAAGTTCACGCCACAATGAGTTCAATTGGGACAGGGGTAAGAACCAATATGTGCATGTTAACTTTCAGTTGAGTTAAGTGTTTAATAAATAACAGTCTTTAAGTCTGCAAAGTGTTCTCATTCATTGTAACTCGTTGCCTGCCCTGCTGAGTCACTAGCATGGTTAGCTAGGCTAGGCTAGTTGGCTAGGCTAGGTCCACTAAGCGAAATCGAAAGCGTTCTTTAATGTGTCGCTGCTCTTTTGCCTAGTCTACGATCACAGCAGAATATGACTTGATATCAAAAGTCCAATCTATTATCTCAGCAGTTAAACAAGACTGAATAACTATTAAATTGTTGTTTTGAAAGTACACATTGTATTAACTGCGCATGCTCACACGGGGAGGCTGAACGCTCTAAGGTGACAGAACCTCGCTCTCCAGTAACCGACGGGTCTGTACTGGTGAGCGATGGTCCAGGTCGCTGGTGTGGATCTAAACTGATGAACCCTTGTTATATTCGACAGTACTGGGTCACGTAGTGAACCCTTTGAAAACACGGACGTAGAACCCAGATGTGATGTTCTACCTAGATATGTATGAACTTCTGCCCAGGATCTGTGTATAAATAGGGACGTTTGGATGACTTATATTACAGAAAAGCATTGGGGCGGCATGTGGCGCAGGAGGTAGAGCGGATTGACTGTTAACCGGAAGGTTGCCGGTTCGATCCCCGTCTCCGCCTAGCTGAGTGATGTCCCTGAGCAAGGCAGCTTAACCCGACTGCTCCCGTCGAGCTGGCTGTCGCCTTAAATGGTTGACACCGCCGTCGGTGTGTGCATGAATGGGTGAATGTTAGACAATATTGTAGAGCGCTTTAAGTGGCCACTGGTTAGAAAAGCGCCGCATAAATGCAGTCCATTTATCATTGTTTAAGGGTCGTTTAAGACGACAAAGTCTGTCCTCTCAGTGCCTAGCGTGTGCCTAAAACTTATTTTACGGTCTTAAAATCGAGGTGAAACCCTGATCTTCCAGCCTTATTCAGCTCTGCTATTCGGTGTTCCATCACATTATATAATATTGTATCATGCTATTTAATATGATATATCATACTGCATATAATGCTGTCATACAGTAAAGTGTGAACCCCCTCCTGACTGTGGTGTTCTCTTGCAGTATGACCTGTCAGCCTCCACCTTCTCCCCAGACGGAAGGGTCTTCCAGGTGGAGTACGCCATGAAGGCAGTGGAGAACAGCAGGTGAGTTGACCTTTAGCCCACTACCCGACACCAGTACCAGGCCCTGTCGCCCAGTCCCCTACAGCCAGTCCCCTACAGCCAGTCCCCTACAGCCAGTCCCCTACACCCAGTACCCTACACCAGTACCAGTACCCTACAGCCAGTCCCCTACACCCAGTCCCCCACACCCAGTAGACTAGTACCTTCCACGGTTTACTAGACATTGATTCATTTAGCAGAAGTAGCTTAGAAGTCGGACAGAGAACAAGCTTAGCATGAAATCAAGATTGGAGTCTGTCTGTCTCTCTATCAGTCACTCTAGCTGTCCCGTTTATCTGTCTCTCGGTCACTTGTATCAGTCTCTATCACTCTATTTATCACTCAGCACTCTATCTCATAACTACGATACAAGTGTAAGTGCTGCACTACCTGTTTGTTAAAGAACCTGGAGAGGGCAGAGCAGACGGTCCTCAGGTGGACATGTGAGATCCCTGTGAGCAGGGTGTTGATCATGTGTGTCTACAGCACAGCCGTCACTGAGCAGGGTGTTGATGGTGTTGATGATGTGTGTCTACAGCACAGCCATCGCGGTGCGCTGTAAAGACGGCGTGGTGTTCGGTGTGGAGAAGCTGGTCCTGTCCAAACTGTACGAGGAAGGCTCCAACAAGCGCATCTTCAACGTGGACAAGCATGTCGGAATGGTACCACTCGCTCTCTTTTGCTTCTTCCAGATGCCTTTTTATTTAGAAGCCACTTTAGCCAATTTTGAAGTTGCCAGATTGGGCCAGATTTTCAGACCAATCTGGCCCAATCTGGCAACACTTTCTTTCAGTGCAGTAGGATACGGTCAAGCAATATATTGACGATATCGGTTACCAATCAAATATAGGATCAAAATGTAGCCGTATTTTGCAACTAAAAACTTTGTTTTAGTTGTATCTCATTTTCTCTGGAAGTACATAGGGTCTGATATCTGACTAATAACGGAAAACCATCCGTCCAGTCCCTGGAGTCCTATGCCACGCAAGCCGTAGTTTTCTACTCCAGCCAGCAGGGGGAACTGTAGTAGCATCCTAACAACTGAGACACCTTCAAGTCACGGTTAAAGAGTCAGCCAGCTCTAACTAAAGCCTCACAGAGATGGTGGGATTTGCCAATCAGCATAAATACCGCACCAACACAAAAATGCCTCACTCTTGTGAGATGCAAATCTCCATCATGGACAGATTTTGTAACTGTCGGTCGTTTGCACATGCATTTTTAAGCTAGGATTGGCATGTAATGGTGGAATCAATGGCGCAGTAAGATAGCAATGAGGCACGATCTCCAGAGCACGGCTAGGTGTGATGTCATGCTCATTATGATCAGGTTCTAAAGGTCAAGTGGACCAATCAGGTCGCTTAATCTGAACAACCTTTGGTTTAATTAGGCGGTATGTTGCTACCTTAAGCTACGTTCTGAACTGTGGTTTCTGTTGCTGTGTTACTATCTGACGCTACGTTCTGTAGTGCGTATTGTGTGTTCTGGTGCTGTGTTGCCATCTGAAGCTACGTTCTGTAGTGTGTATTGTGTGTTCTGGTGCTGTGTTGCCATCTGAAGCTACGTTCTGTAGTGTGTATTGTGCGTTCTGGTGCTGTGTTGCTCTCTGACGCTACGTTGTATTTGGACCTCCAGGCGGTAGCTGGACTCCTCGCAGACGCCCGCTCCCTCTCGGAGGTGGCCAGGGAAGAAGCATCCAACTTCAGGTCCAACTACGGCTATCAAGTCCCTCTCAAGGTAAAATGAGGTCCATTCACATGATCCTCCTACTGTCACTGTAGAGTGAAGGAGGGGACCTGTCCAATCAGAGACCGAGGGAGGGGGGCCTGTCCAATCAGAGACCACGGGAGGGGGACCTGTCCAATTAGAGACCACGGGAGGGGGACCTGTCCAATTAGAGACCAAGGGAGGGGGACCTGTCCAATCAGAGACCAAGGGAGGGGGACCTGTCCAATAAGAGACCAAGGGAGGGGGACCTGTCCAATAAGAGACCAAGGGAGGGGGACCTGTCCAATCAGAGACCACGGGAGGGGGACCTGTCCAATCAGAGACCACGGGAGGGGGAGCTGTCCAATCAGAGACCAAGGGAGGGGGAGCTGTCCAATCAGAGACCAAGGGAGGGGGAGCTGTCCAATCAGAGACCAAGGGAGGGGGACCTGTCCAATCAGAGACCACAAGAGGGGGACCTGTCCAATCAGAGACCACGGGAGGGGGACCTGTCCAATCAGAGGCCACGGGAGGGGGACCTGTCCAATCAGAGACCACGGGAGGGGAACCTGTTGGTACAGGACCAGGGGTTAGCACCCCACTCTTAAAGGTCCCATGTTATACCACCAAGCGTGAGTATGATTAGCCATTACAAGCCATTTTGAAAATCTACCTCTTCCTGGGTTTTAGTGACATCCCAAGTAGGCATGTCCACCTAGATGTGTGCTGGGTCGATCAGCCTACCAAGTGGCCTGTAGCAAACGTTGCTCGTCTATCCGTCATACCTCTAGGTGGACACGCCCACTTGTGATGTCAGAAGAGGCCGATTTTCAAAACGGATTGTAACGGCTAACCACACTCACACCCGGTGGTATAATACGGGACCTTTTAAGGCCAGTGCCCTGGCCTCTTCAGTGACAGCAGGGAGTCGGTGCCTCAGTCTGGCATCTCATCTGACAGGATGGAGGAGTGCATGGGTCTGCGTTAGGCTGGCCGGATGTAGGTGATGTAGGTATTGTATGTGTAACCTTCCTTAAGCTGCTTTCACACCGCCGCGCGGCAACTCGCCGCTTCCATTCATTTCAATGAGGAAAGGGCGGCAGAGGGGAGGCGGTTACAAAAGCGGCTGAAAACCAGGAAGCGGTTGCCGCCAACGTGAACGCGCACAGATTCTGCCCTACCGCTCAGCTTTCCCCGTGTTGAAACTTTCGGCGGAAGCCGCCTGGCGGCAGCAGCGGCAGCAGCAGCCGCTTTTGAAAACGCCTGGCCCTCCACACCGCCGCGCTGAACCCTCCGGCAGCGAGGCGGTTATAAGGGCGGTTGCCGCGCGGCGGTGTGCAAGCACCTTAACCGATCAGTTATACCTGAGACAGACATACATTACACTACAATCAGTAAACGGCGTGGCCGTGAGTCAAGCACCCGTTCAGTTAGGACACGTTCTGGAGACGCCTTCGCTAGAGGGTTATAACGGGGTGGAGGCGGGGACCTACTGGGTGGAGGCGGGGACCTACTGGGTGGAGGCGGGGACCTACTGGGTGGAGGTGGGGACCTACTGGTTCTGATGGTTTTGTGATGTGTGTTTGCAGCACCTGGCCGACAGAGTGGCCATGTACGTCCACGCCTACACACTGTACAGCGCCGTCAGGCCCTTCGGCTGCAGGTCAGGAACTCACTCACTCACTCACTCACTCACTCACTGTCTGACTCACTGTCTCACTCACTCACTCACTCACTGTCTCACTCACTGTCTCACTCACTGTCTCACTCACTCACTCACTCACTGTCTCACTCACTGTCTCACTCACTCACTCACTCAGTCACTCACTGTCTGACTCACTGTCTCACTCACTCAGTCACTCACTCACTCTATCACTCACTCACTGTCTGACTCACTGTCTCACTCACTGTCTCACTCACTCACTCACTCACTCACTCACTCACTGTCTCACTCACTGTCTCGACACACACCTACACTCACATTTACGCTGGCATCCACACCCACACCTCGACCACACACCTAAACTCACATCCACCTAAACTCACATCCACCTAAACTCACATCCACACACACTCCGATCAACAAACGCCGCTACACTCACATCCACACACTCGCAGCAACACACTTGGATCGACACAACTGCACACACATCTGGACTAAAGTCCACAGCTCCAAATATAGGTGTTTAACGTGTGTGTGTGTGTGTGTGTGTGTGTGTGTGTGTGTGTGTGTGTGTGTGTGTGTGTTGGGGGGGGTAGCTTCATCCTGGGCTCCTACGATGCGGACGACGGCCCCCAGCTCTACATGGTGGACCCCTCAGGCATCGCATACGTACGTATCACAGCACTCAATACTACTGCAGTATCACAGTACTCAATACTACTGCAGTATCACAGTACTCAATACTACTGCAGTATCACAGTACTCAATACTACTGCAGTATCACAGTACTCAAGACTACTGCAGTATCACAGTACTCAATACTACTGCAGTATCACAGTACTCTGAATACTACTGCAGTATCACAGTACTCAATACTACTGCAGTATCACAGTACTCAATACTACTGCAGTATCACAGTACTCACTACTGCAGTATCACAGTACTCTGAATACTACTGCAGTATCAGCATAGTACTAATGTGATACTATTACAGAACTTATACTACTAAAGTACTCAGAATACTACTACAGTACTCAGAATACTACTACAGTACCAACATAGTACTGCTACAGTACTCAGATTACTACTACATTACCAACATAGTACTACTACAGTACTCAAGAATACTACAGTACTCAGAATACTTCTACAGAACTAATACTAATACTACATTGCTAACGTAGTTAGCTACTATAGTAGACTACAGCTAATATCTGCTGGACCTCTAGAATGTGGTCCTGTAGTGTATTCCTATACTCGAGGACTAGGACCTGGTTCTGTAGTGTGATCCTGCGGCATCAGACCACCAGAGGGTGTTATGATGCAGAGAACGGTTTCGCAGACTAACTGAACTGGTTTGCTGACACTTCTTTTTGGTATCTGACCACCTCATGCCCAGCTCCACCCTCTCCAGAGCTGTCTAACCTTACTGCCCTCCTAAGAGCAATGCTGTGTTCCAACATCCATACTTCCATGAGTACGCTTAAACGTAGTACACTATCCCCACTCACTAAGTGCGCTCATTTACAGATGTCAGCGTCGTTCCAAATGGAATACTCCCCGGGGCAGTAATCGGAAATTACGATCGCGACTGCCGCCGTGGCCCCTCCCCCCGCAATAAACATCCCGCTGTGAACGCTGAACTCTTTACGCCTAGCAGCTATAAAAACCTATAAAAGCTATAAAAACTACAAAATGACTCTATTAATGCAGGCTATGTGGAAAATGTGCCGACTTTGGCTCAGCCTGGCTCCGCCCTCTTCCCGCTACGTAGCTAAGATGGCTGCCGTTGAGCACGAAAAGTGTACACCGATCCGCACTTCGCGGTTTGACCGTTTTGAGTACACCATCCGGGTCCTTTCAGTACACTTATTTTCGACCAATCTGAATTGGAACGCCCTACGTACTCAAACTAAGGCTAGTAAGTACGGATAGTATGGATATTGGAACACAGCACATGTGTTAATGGGTCGGCTTAGCTCAGGAGGTAGAGCGGGTTGACCTGTAACCTGAAGGTTGCTAGTTCGATCCTCCTAGCTGAGTGTCAAGGTGTCCCTGAGCAAGACACTTAACCCTAACTGCTCCTGACAGCCTGGCTGTCGCTTTGCATGGTTGACTCAACGCCTTTGGTGTGTCAATGTGCGTATTAACCTTTTGTAAGTTGCTTTGGACAAAAAGGTCTCTGTAAAATGTGTTGACGGGTAGGAGCCCATCCCAGCCCCTTCGTGTGGTTTTGATGTAAGATGTTGTGTGTGCAGGGCTACTGGGGCTGTGCCATCGGGAAGGCCAAGCAGGCGGCCAAGACGGAGATCGAGAAGCTCTCGGTAAGTGCTCTGACCTGGCTCAACGGGGGGGTTCAAGTCCCTTCACTGTTGTTTCGACCAATCAAGTTGGCCAGCCGTGGCACACAGTTAAAGGCGCCTGTAAAGGTTTCAGATCAACCTAGACCCTGTTCCTCTACACCCCCTTCTGAAGGCTTCATTCCCTCACGCAAGTTAGTTTTGCTTCTGTAGAACACCTCATCCTCTGCTTCAAAACCCGCTTATCCGGGGTCGGGTCGCGGCGGCCAGCAGCTCCAGCAGGGGGCCCCCAGACTTCCCTTTCCCGGGCCACATTGAGCAGCTCTGACAGGAGGGTCCCAAGGCATTCCCAGGTGTTGAGATATAATCTCCCACCTAGTCCTGGTTCTTCCCCTCCCCACTGGATGTTTCTGGACCAGCGCCCTAGGGGGGCGCCCAGAGGGCATCCTGACCAGACGCCAAAGCACTACTCAGAGCTAACGCTGATCTTCTCATCCTATCTCTAAGGGAGACCCCAGCCACCCTCTTTTCGGCCTCTTGTACCCCTTGAATATCTCCATAACAAAACGGGAAACAAGACACAACTGTCCCTTTTGTGTTCGGGTTCTCTGGCCCAGGCACTCCTTCCATCTCCCCTTAGAAGGTCTTTTTTAACATAGGACCGCTGGACCCGAGTTTAGTTCAGTTGTGGTCCTGGACCTCGGAACCCGTCGGGGAAGCGGCCCCTATCGTCGGCCCCTGGGAGGCACGGCCCAGCAGGCCGGGCTCCCCAGAGGTTCCTCCTCCCCTCCCTGGTGGTTCTCGTGCAACAAGACGCACTAAGTGGACCGTAGAATTACAACACACCATTTTGTTAGGGCGGCGTGTGGCTCAGGAGGAGGAGCGGGTTGGCAGGTAGCCGGAAGGTTGCCAGTTCGATGCCCGGCTCCTGCTAGCGTCGAGTGTTGAGGTGTCCCTGAGTATGACGCCTCACCCTGACTGCTCCCGACGAGCTGGCTGTTGCCAGTGTTGGAATGCGCGCATGGACGGCTAAATGCGAGTCAATATTGTACAGCGCCTTTGAGTGGTCACTGGTTAGGAAAGCGCTGTATAAATGCAGTCCATTTACCATTGAATTTGAAGGAGGAAAACGATGCAGGACTGCTGTGTTGTTTTAATACTTTTAAGTGCATAATATCCACAAATCAAAGTCATTCTGGGTTTCAGTCGGTGCCTCCTCTGTGGTTCTCTCCACATTTCATCAATGACCAGGCTTTCCCTTGTGCTTGACCTTCCCCAGATGAAAGACATGACGTGCAGAGAGGTGGTGAAGGAGGTCGCCAAAATGTGAGTTGTGTGAGCAGATTGTAATAATAATAATAATAATAATGCATTTTATTTATAGGCGCCTTTCTTGACACTCAGGGTCACCTTACAAAATCAAACATTCATAAGAGCAAACAAAAAACAACAACATAATAAAACAGCGTACAAGAGAAAAGGAGAGAGAGAAAAGGTCATTCTAGTCCCAAGAATGCAACTGACTTAAAGGGAGCAGGCTTGGCTGAATAGATACGTTTTCAGGTGAGATTTAAAAGTGATAATGGAACTGGAGCGTTGGATGTCATGAGGCAGAGAGTTCCAGAGGTGGGGGGCTGAGCGACTGAACGCTCTTGACCCCATGGTAACCATGCGAGCAGGTAGGAGGATGAGCTTGATGGAGGAAGACGATCTGAGAGAACGGGTGGGTGTCTTGATATGGAGGAGCTTGGTAAGATACTGAGGGGCAAGATTGTTGATGGCCTTGAAAGTGAGAAGCAGGATCTTGTAAATTATGCGATATTTGATGGGGAGCCAATGGAGTTGCTGCAGAACAGGTGTTATGTGAGTGATAGAGGGGGTAAGGCCAGATCTTTCTCTTGTGACTGAACGGCGTCGGCTGTACATGGTTCATATTGATGTTTCTTGACTTGCTGTTTACTTCTTATCCTCTCCTCTGTTTATGGTTATTCTTATGCAACAAACACCTTCCTTGTATGTGTTGAACCTACCTGGTAATGAGGTCTATTGTGATTGGGATGCTTTTTGTGATGTTTGTTGTGTTGTTGGTTGAGATGTTTGTTGTGATGTTGATTGTGTTGTTGATGTCGTCCTGCAGCATCTACATCGTCCACGATGAGGTGAAGGACAAGGCTTTCGAACTGGACCTCAGCTGGGTTGGAGAAGGTAAGAACCGGTGGATAGGCTAGCTCCCATACCTTCTGGGTTCATTCCCAAACAGGAGTGCCCGTGTAGGGATGATTCTGAGAATGGTTTCGCATAAAGGGCTGAAATCATGTGATGTCAGAATTCTCTTAGCTACCTCACCACTGATCTAATCAACTAGGAACCAGTGAAATGGTGCTATTGATGTTGTTCCCACGATTTCATCTTCTGTCTTGGCTTCTTTCTCTGTCCGTCCCGCTCACTGTCTCGTTCTGTCCCTCTCAGTAACAAACGGACGGCATGAGCTGGTTCCCAAGGACGTCCGGGAGGAAGCAGAGAAATATGCCAAGGTAAAGATTTGCTGTGGCACCTTTTGGTGTGTGAGACAGTTCTGTGGGGTGTGAGACAGTTCTGCATGGTGTGAGACGGTTATGTGTGGTGTCTGTGTTGTGAGACAGTTCTGTGTGTGTGTTGTGAGACAGTTCTGTGTGGTGTGAGACGGTAATGTGTGGTGTCTGTGTGTTGTGAGACAGCTCTGTGTTGTGTGTAAGACGGCTGTGTGTGAGCCCTAGGGCGGGTGGTTTCCCAGTGGGTTCTGCTGGGTGTAAATGATGGGGGGGGGGGTTTTGGACTTTGTACATTTGGGCCGCATGATTGAAATGTCTCCTCTCTCTCTCCGTCTGCAGGATTCTCTGGAGGAAGAGGATGACTCTGATGAAGATAACATGTAACATGATCCAGCCCAACTGACCCCGCCTCTTTTGTATGTTTTCTAGTGATGGACCATTAATGTCAACATGTTTTTGCTTTTGGTTTGACGGCTTTCAGCCATGACAATAAAATAAAAAATGTAAGTAAAAAAAATGCAGTTTCCCAGCTTCTGTCCCCGAAACCACCAAGACCTTGATAATGGGTATGTTCCCAGCTGGAAGAATAATGCACATCTTCTCTTGAGCCACACATGGGAAGCCTGGGTGAGAAGGGTTGAACACAGCAATCCGCCCGCCAAGTCGCTGGTAAGGACGTTTAGAGGACCGGTTAGGAGGGTGAGAGACTGGGTTATGATGGTGAGAGACAGGGTGAGAGATGGTTAGGAGGGTATGGGTGAGACTGGGACATGATGTGAGTCAGTACAGATCCAGAACACCGTATTCAGAGTGCTTACATAGAACCACAGTTCTAACAGTACCAGAATACCACAGAGTACTAATGCTAATATAGTACCACAGTCTATGCTGACAGTAAAGGGACAAGAGTTCTAGAAAGTACCACAGCGCGCATTAGGATACTACTACTTGAAGTATGCTTCTCTTTTGAATCGATGTACCGATAACAACTGTTGGAATAAGGGTCCACACAAACTGCCGCCGCAGTAAATCTCAGTCAGCTGTTCGGCTCGTCGTGGATTTCGTACAGGTGTCATTTTGTTTCAAACACTCTTTGGAGAGAAATCCCCATTTATGGACTTGTTCTCGCGTTCTTCCGGTTACGTCAGCGCGAAGGCGCCCGCCCACTCGCCACACGAGCGGTGCGCAGCGCGTTTCGCTTCGGCTAACGTCCCCTCCTCGTCTGAAGTTGTGACGAGCTGTCTGGTGTGTCGTGATGTGAACATTTGTTTGCTGTAACGCGGAGTTATGAGTGTTATATCGACTCTAAATCGCGCTGTCTGGCGGTTAAGCGGAGTGTTGTTGCTTGGCGAGTTTCATTCCGGACCTGAAAGGGTAGCAGCCAATCAGCTCGCGGCGCGGCCTGAAGGCGGCCAATCACAGGAGCCGTCGCCGCCGACGCTCCTCTTGGTTGGACGTGCTCATGCAAAACTCATCCATTTCGTCAAGGCGCCGTGTTCGTATCCGCCAATAGTAAAACAACCAAAATTCCGTCCAATCAAAACGCTGAGTCCGATGGGCGAATCACAATTCGCCCTTTGAACGACCGCTCTCGGCGCGGCCAATCAGCGACCAGGAAACATCGCTCCGGCTCAACAGCTTGTTATTCGCGTTGCGCCTCCGAAGCCAGCGAGCAGGATCGTCTCATGTAAGTATCGATCAATGTCCTTCACTAAACTAAATATAAACGTTTAAATACACGGGACGAGGGGACGGGTCCCGCGGGGGGGACGGAGGCAGTCCGCCGCAGGACGGTCACCCGCCCGGGGAGTGAGAACGCGAGGCGGCGGGGAATTGAATGGCAAGTCGGGTTGTTTTTGCAGTGAAGAAATGTATGCGCCTTTTGTGGAAGAAGGTTATTAAATAAATAATGACGGTTCCGGGAGGTGGTTCTGGTTGAGGGTCGTGTCATGATCCCGTCCTGCATCAGACTCTGAGGGGCATAAGTGCGCCGAGGATGGGCTCTATTCCCCGTGTCCCGACGCTATGTTTAATGTTCCCCTGGTCCAGAAGGATCCAGCGAGGGGACCCTCCTCGGCTCTAGTCTAGGCTCCGGTCCGCACTACGCTGAGGGTCTGGGAGGATGATGTACTCCTCATAAAGGGTCGTCTTTAGGGTAGTCTCCCGACGTGTACCCATTCTCACGGAGATCGTAGCTTGACATTCGTATAGCAGCTGTCCGCTGGATCTCACTGGCTAGTCCCAGAGCTAGGCTAGTAGAGCTAGCTGCTCTGAGGCTAAGCTAGTCAAGCTAGCGGCTCTGACATAGTGCACAGAGGCTAAGCTATGTGTGCTAGCCGCTCTGACATGGTGCACCGAGGCTAAGCTACTAGAGCTAGCTGCTCTGAGGCTAAGCTACTAGTGCTAAGTGCTGTGACATGGTGCGCAGGGCTGTGATGGCGACGTGACACAGTCCGACCGTGAGCAAAGCGGGAAGGAACCACACGCATTGTGTTGCTTCCTGCTCCCGGTTCTACGTACGCTGGATCGTGAGGGTCCGGCAGTAGGCCGACACGACCGACCCGTAACCCTGATTTAGACCGCCGTGCGGGCCGACTAGAGGAACCGTCGCCGTACTTTTGTGTCTCCGCCACATATGAGTGAGTCTGAGGGGAGGGGGGAAGGAATGCGTGAGCTAGAAGTCAATGGCTAGTTCGTTAGCCATCCAGTCTCCTGCAACTCGTACGTCTACCATACTCCGATTTCTCTCTTTTTCAGGAATTAAAGCTTCGAGCTGGACGACCTCAAATAGCCTTAAGATGAAGGTAAGGGTTCCCCACCGAAACTGGCGCGATCCCTTCTGAAATCTAGCCTTTCGAAATACGACTGGAATTGTATTATTTGTTTGGCTACGTCATGAGGCGTAGCTTCATTCCAGCAGAAATGTGTGTTTGTATTTTTATGGGACTATCAACGTTTACTAGTGTCAGCCCATCTTGGCTATCATGATGTTATGGATTTCAAGATGAGTTTGCACATTTGTTTTTGGGTTTTCAAATCCTTCCTTATTCGGTGTCCAACAATCAACTGTTCTGCAGTTTAGTGAACCAGTGTGATGGCAGAAGGGGTTTGGGTAGGTGTGTTTGCAGGGGTTGGCTCTGGAGACTCAGTGTGTGTCTGTGTGTGTGTGTGTGTGTGTGTGTGTGTGTGTGTGTGTGTGTGTGTGTGTGTGTGTGTGTTGCAGGCGGTGGATGAGCCAGCCTACCTGACTGTAGGGACCGACGTCAGCGCCAAGTACAGAGGGGCCTTCTGTGAAGCTAAGATCAAGACCGTGAAGCGCCTGGTCAAAGTGAAGGTAAGATGGCCTCACCTCGTACCCCCCCACGCTGAGTCTCCCGCTGCGAGCCTGGAGCGGAGGCATCACATGTGCCGAGGGCACCCGTGGCACGTGATGTCTTCAAGTGTACGATGAGAGTGTGTTTCACGTTTCAGATGTTGCGTAGGCTAATTCTTTCTTTGTCACAAATCTTAATTTTTATACATTAGTTGTTCTTTTATTTTTCACTCTAGGAACAAACTAGGTCTACACACTAGTACTGCAGCACTAACTAGTAATACACTACCCCTAGTTGTACAATCTAGCACTTCAGCACCAACCACTACTAGACTTCCCACTAATACTACACTACTTACTAATACTAACTACAAACTAGTACTGGAGAGCCTAGTACTGCAAACTAGTATTGCAGCAGCATCTAGTACTGCACTACCCCTTAACACTAACTACCCATTACTACTGCAAACTAGTACTGTAGCACTAAGTACTATTCTACCAACTAGTACTATTCTACCAACTATTCTACCAACTAGTACTATTCTACCAACTATTCTACTAACTAGTACTACACTACCCACTAATGCTACACTACTCACTAATGCTTCACTACCCACTAGTACTACACTACTCACTAATGCTTCACTACCCACTAGCACTAAATCAACAGCAGGACCTCTAACTGACTAAGAGGGTTACACAGTACCAACAATCGCTATGATGACGCTGAGAACGGTTTCGCAAACAGGACTGATTCCATGTGATGACACATTTCTCTTGGCTATCTGAGCACCCCTCAAAAACAACCAGGTCTTCCAAGCATGTGTCCAATGGAGTGATGCCGATTCAGTCACATGTCTTCAGCAGCGTCGTCCGATAGAGAGATCTGTTTCATGGTTGTGATATTGCTTTGTCTAGTGATTATGGAAACCATCTCCATAATTGTTAATCTCTCTGGGGACAGGTCACACCCAGAACTGCATGTCCAGCTGCTGGTTTCTAACCTGCTGCTGCTTCTTCTGTCACTCTGCCCCTCTCCCTCCCTCTGTCTCTCTCTCGGTGTCTCTCTCTCTCTCTGTCTCGACCTCTGTCTCTCCAGGTGGTCCTGAAGGGGGAGAGTACATCCCAGGTGGTCCAGGATGACCAGGTTAAAGGAGCGCTGAGGGTGAGGCACCAACGCTGCAGGGTTGGGGGATCTATTCCCTGTGTAGTAGTTAGAGCAAGGCACTGACACTGCACGGTTAGGGGAAGCATTACTACCAACTAGTACTGCCCGAGTCACTACTACTAGCTAGTAGTAACATAATGCCATAATACTAACGATCGTTATGAAGATGCTGAGAAGGTTTCGCAAACAGGACTGATTCCATGTGATGACACATTTCTCTTGGCTATCTGAGCGCCTTATGTCTAGTGGTTTCCACGTCCCATCTTCAGAAAAATTGTGCTGTACTCGAGGCCAAATTACATCAGTAGGTAGAGCAAGGCACTAACACTGTAGGGTTAGGGGTTCTATTCCCTGCGTAGGTCAGGCTCAAACCGTTGGGAAGAGTGTGTAGAGTGTGAGACAGTGCCAGGCCTGAGGGCTCCGGGCTAACCATGGTTATGTTCTGCAGATTGGTTCTACGGTGGAGGTGAGGACCAATGAGGGGCCCTCCATGCAGGCAGTCATCAGCAAGCTGACGGACGCCAGCCTGTACACCGTGGGTCAGTACCAGGGTGTTCTGCGGTCCCACCGGTCTCCAGAACAACCTTCTCCTCTCCGGAGCGGGGGCCATCGCCACGCAGACATTTAGCTTGTGTCTGTGTCTCTCTGACTCCCTCTGGTCCGAGCCCGACTAGGTTCAGCAGAGCTTCAATGTAGAGCGCGGGCCGCGCGCCCCGCCCAGACGAGCCACGGCAGCGCTGCGTAGCGGACAGATCAACGAGCAGAGTCGCGACACACCACAGCCAGCGTCAGATCCTACTCAGACACACAGCTTTGAGCGTATGGGGGTACTTCCAGCGGGAAGGTGGTTTGTACATTGTGCAAAGTTTCAATGAAATTGTGCTGCAGCACTAGCACTATCCAAGAGCATGTGGAGCAAATGCGCAAGTCTATCCCCTGGCTGCCAGCCTGTCGTTATTAGTAGAGCTCCTTGACATATTTGGCCTTTGTTAATTTTAAGATGAGTTCTACCAACTTGTTTTACACTTAACACTTTTACTACCAGTAAGTACTGTTCGAGTCATTACTACTAGCTAGTAGTAACATAATGCCAGAGTACTAACGACCGCTATGATGATGCTGAGAATGGTTTCGCAAGCAGGACTGATTCCATGTGACGACACATTTCTCTTGGCTATCTGAGCCCCCGCCCTACAGTCTCTAGACCGCCTCGTGTCGAGGGGTTTCCACCCCCCCCCCCCCCCCCCCAGGAGCTACTAGTTTCAGCAGCATCATGATCCGCTAAAGGCCAAATGTCACTTCTGCGTCTGAATATACAAGGGTCCATGTTGCTACTCAGACCGGCACTCGTCCCCTTTTTGCCCATCGTGGACCGACACAAAGACTGCAGTGTTTATCTTTTTGAGTAATTCATCGATAAAGTCCTCCGATGTGGTAGGACATGACCTCTCACTTGGGAGGGTGACCTTTAGCTACTGTCTGCCGCAGTGTTTACACCGGGTGTCTGTGTGTGTCTCTCTCCTCAGTGTTTGATGATGGTGATGAGAAGACTCTTCGTCGTACGTCCCTGTGTCTGAAGGGAGAGAGACACTTTGCAGAGAGTGAGGTGAGACTACAAGCTAAAGGATAAACCAGCTGCTGAACCTACACGCAAGATAAGCAGCTAAAGTTAACCCAAGTCACATAGCCTGTTACAGCTCGTTGTTGCTAGTTCATACTGATTGTTATTGATTAGGGTACTACAGACCCTGTATAAGTTGTATTATTAGTTATTGATTATTGTTTAACGTGCTACGGACCCTAGACCAGCTGTATTATTAGTTATTGATTATCGTTTAACTTGCTACAGACCCTAGACCAGCTGTATTATTAGTGATTGTTTAACGTGCTGCAGACCCTGGAGAAGATGTATTATTGGTTATTGATTATTGTTTAACGTGCTACAGACCCTGGAGCAGCTGTATTATTAGTTATTGATTATTGTTTAACATGCTTCAGACTCTGGACCAGCTTCCGCTGACCAACCCAGAACATTTTGGAACTCCAGTGATCGGCAAGAAGTCGAACCGCGGTGGCCGACGCTCCTCCCAGCCTGTGTAAGTTCTCTCTGTGGTCTGGCCTCTATGTCCTCCCAGCCTGTCTCAGTTCTCTCTGTGGTCTGGCCTCTATGTCCTCCCAGCCTGTCTCAGTTCTCTCTGTGGTCTGGCCTCTATGTCCTCCCAGCCTGTGTAAGTTCTCTCTGTGGTTGTGGCCTCTATGTCCTCCCAGCCTGTGTAAGTTCTCTCTGTGGTTGTGGCCTCTATGTCCTCCCAGCCTGTCTCAGTTCTCTCTGTGGTTGTGGCCTCTATGTCCTCCCAGCCTGTCTCAGTTCTCTCTGTGGTCTGGCCTCTTATGTGTTCCGTACCTAGACTGGCTGCCCCCCGCCCGTTCTGCCGGCGATTTGAATTCGCCCCGCAGCAGGGTCTGGAGAGGAGCAATACATTTCATCCTGCTTCCGGAACGCTTTTGCGGGAGCCAATCGCCAAGCTGGCTTTTCCCCCTGGCGCGCTATTGGCTGGTGTAACACAATGACGGCAGGCAGCCAATCATGTACAGAGTCGTCTGAACTAGGCCCGTTGATCACGCCTCTTGTGCTGCAGAAAACAAACAAAAGACAGCAGCCTCCCCAGACCATCGTACCATCTACGGTTGAGCTTGGTCCGGCAATAGGCAGGCTATTCGGGACCCCTATGTGGTCTGGACCACTGCAGTTGTGTGTTCATTTAGTATTTGAGTGTAAGGTAAAGGTGAAAGCGCACAGTGCAGTAGATGTGTGCCACGCTACTCCTTACTATACCGTATTCAACATGGAAGAGCTGACCGTTGGATAAACACTTGGCCAGCTGCTCTAACCTGTAGTATCAATTGGATTATACAGGATTATTCTTATGCAGGAGGAGTGATGACGCTGAGAATGGTTTCGCATACGAGACTGAATTCCTGTGATGACACAATTCTCTTGGCTATCTGACCCGCGCTGAACCAGACCACCTTACTAGAGGTTAACCAGACCAACTTACTAGAGGTTAACCAGACCACCTTACTAGAGGTTAACCAGACCACCGTACTAGAGGTTAACCAGACCACCTTACTAAATGTTTACCAGACCACACTTATACTAAGGTAGCACTTTTACTAGAACAAACGAGATACTTAGAGCAGGACCCCTAGATGATGGTTGCCTATCTGTATAGATAGGCAAGGGGGATAGTCCTAAACATAGTTATGGTTAATTAGTCTACCGCCATGATTAACCCTGTCATTCTCTAACCGTCTCTCTGTCCTTCTATTTCTTTGTCTCTGTGTTTGTCTGTCTGTCTCTCCATCCTGTGTGTGTGTGTGTGTGTGTGTGTGGTTCAGGGCTGATGAGGAGCATCACTCTTCGTCCAGTGAGGAGGACGAGGAGGACAGGCGGAGGCTGAAGGATGACATCCTGGGGAAGGTCTGCTGTGTCCAGGACACCAGCGACCGCTCAGGCTGGTACCTAGCGCTGGTACGACCGCCGCGAAGCCCAATAACAGACGCTCCGCATGGCGCACTGCTCACGCCCGCAATTAGCTAGCTTCATTATTTGAGCCTTTTTATCCTTAAAATACCCATATGTATACCGTATGTATTTTACAGATTAAGCAGGCGTGATGTCTTTGTTGCTAGGTTGTGTCTCTATAGCGATGATGTGTTTTTGTTGCTAGGTTGTCTCTATAGTGACGTGTTGTTGCTAGGTTGTGTCTCTATAGTGATGTGTTTTTGTTGCTAGGTTGTGTCTCTATAGTGACGTGTTGTTGCTAGGTTGTGTCTCTATAGCGATGATGTGTTGTTGTTGCTAGGTTGTGTCTCTAGTGACGTGTTGTTGCTAGGTTGTGTCTCTATAGCGATGATGTGTTCTTGTTGCTAGGTTGTGTCTCTATAGTGACGTGTTGTTGCTAGGTTGTGTCTCTAGTGACGTGTTGTTGATAGGTTGTGTCTCTATAGCGATGATGTGTTCTTGTTGCTAGGTTGTGTCTCTATAGTGACGTGTTGTTGCTAGGTTGTGTCTCTATAGTGACGTGTTGTTGCTAGGTAGTGTCTCTATAGTGACGTGTTGTTGCTAGGTTGTGTCTCTATAGTGATGATGTGTTCTTGTTGCTAGGTTGTGTCTCTATAGTGACGTGTTGTTGCTAGGTTGTGTCTCTATAGCGATGATGTGTTCTTGTTGCTAGGTTGTGTCTCTGTAGTGACGTGTTGTTGCTAGGTTGTGTCTCTATAGCGATGATGTGTTCTTGTTGTTAGGTTGTGTCTCGATAGCAATGATGGGTTGTTGCTAGGTTGTGCCTCTATAGCGGTGATGTCTTCTTGTTGCTAGGTTGTCTATAGAGATGATGGGTTGTTGCTAGGTTTTTCGTTGTAGCGGTGATGTCGTCTTGTTGCTAGGTAACCAGCTATACCTCTGACTACCTGTCTGTGTCGCTGCCTGTCTGAAGGTGAGAGCTGTGGGTTATGCAGGAGGAGTGATGACGCTGAGAATGGTTTCGCATAAAAGACTGAATTCATGTGATGACACAATTCTCTTGGCTATCTGACCTACGCATTACTAGCCACACCACGCTACCTTACTAATCACTTATGCTACTATCTTACCAGACACTTTGACTGTTTTACCAGAAGTACCTAGGTACTTTGATTAAGACCTCCAGGTGAGGGATAACTATCTCTAGAGGAGGGGGTACTTGTCTCTTTGTGGAGGTGTAACCTGTCTCTATAGAGAAGATGTGTTCTTGTTGCTAGGTGGTCTCTATAGCGATGATGCTGTGTCCTTGTTGCTAGGTGGACTCTAGCGATGATGCTGTGTCCTTGTTGCTAGGTGGTCTCTATAGCGATGATGCTGTGTTCTTGTTGCTAGGTGGTCTCTATAACGATGATGCTGTGTTCTTGTTGCTAGGTGGTCTCTATAGCGATGATGCTGTGTTCTTGTTGCTAGGTGGTCTCTATAACGATGATGCTGTGTTCTTGTTGCTAGGTGGTCTCTATAGTGATGATGCTGTGTTCTTGTTGCTAGGTGGTCTCTATAACGATGATGCTGTGTTCTTGTTGCTAGGTGGTGTCTATAGCGATGATGCTGTGTCCTTGTTGCTAGGTGGTCTCTATAACGATGATGCTGTGTCCTTGTTGCTAGGTGGTCTCTATAACGATGATGCTGTGTCCTTGTTGCTAGGTGGTCTCTATAGCGATGATGCTGTGTTCTTGTTGCTAGGTGGTCTCTATAACAATGATGCTGTGTTCTTGTTGCTAGGTGGTGTCTATAGCGATGATGCTGTGTCCTTGTTGCTAGGTGGTCTCTATAACGATGATGCTGTGTCCTTGTTGCTAGGTGGTCTCTATAGCGATGATGCTGTGTCCTTGTTGCTAGGTGGACTCTATAGTGATGATGCTGTGGTCCTTGTTGCTAGGTGGTGTCTCCCAGCTGCTCAGACGAGATGATGGTGAAGAAAGACCAATGTCTCATCAGATCCTTCTCGGACTCCAAGTTGTAAGTTTTGCCAAGTTTTTAAAGGGGACATATCATACCACCAGGTGTGAGTGTGAGTAGCCATTACAAGCCGTTTTCAAAATGTGCAGCATTGTGACATCACAGGTGGGCGTGTCCATCTAGACGTGTGACGGATAGATGGACACGCCCACCTGTGATGTCACAATGCTGCACATTTTCAAACCTGCTTGTAATGGCTAATCACACTCACACCTGGTGGTATGAGATGTCCCCTTTAAGTTTAAAGTGAAAAATGTGGTGTTTTATGAACTCGTTCCGTATCCGACGTCCTGCTCAAAGACTAACGTTGTATTTTCCCCCGTTAGTTCCACAGTTTCCAGGAAAGACGTCCATGTTGTCGCGGCCGACGCCATCACCAGGCCGGAGTTCTCCTGCAGGAAAGGTAGCGTACAGGATGTTCTTGGATCACTTCCTGTCGTAGGACACCGTGTACCGCTCGCCGTGCCCGGCTCACCGCTGTGTCCTGATTGGTTGGTTATGCAGGGCACAAGGCAGCCGTGTCCTTCCTGAGGACCCAGGAGGTCCCTGAGCTGTGGAAGATGGACATGAGCCAGATCCTCGACTCCTCCTCCTCCAGCGACGAGGACGAGGAGGTCGGGGGGCGGGAGAAGGACAGCGAGGAGGAGGAAGAGGGGAAGAAGAAGAGGAACATCAAAGAGGAGGTGAGACTGGCACGAGTGGATCCAGCTAGCTATTCTAGCTACCGGTTTAACATCATTAGTGCTAGCATTAGCTAACTGCTGCTAGTTTGTCTTTAGAGGTGTTAGCATGAGAAGACATGAAGCTAATTGCTTCTAGTCTGTCTTTAGTGGGGCTAGCAGCTAACTGCTGCTAGTCTGTCTCTAGAGGGGCTAGCATTAGAGGATATGACGCTAACTGCTGCTAGTTTGTCTTTAGAGTGGCTAGCATTAGAGGACATGAAGCTAACTGCTGCTAGTCTGTCTTTAGAGGGGCTAACATTAGAGGCATGCAGCTAACTGCTCCTAGTCTGTCTCTAAAGGGGCTAGCATTAGAGGACATGAAGCTAACTGCTGCTAGTCTGTCTTTAGAAGGGATAGCATTAGAAGACATGAAGCTAACTGCTGCTAGTCTGTCTTTAGAGGGGCTAGCTTTAGAGGATATGACGCTAACTGCTGCTAGTTTGTCTTTAGAGGGGCCAGCATTAGAGGACATGAAGCTAACTGCTGTAGTCTGTCTTTTGAGGGGCTACAATTAAAAGACATGAAGCTAACTATGCTGGCAGTCTGTCTTTATTAGATGAAGAACTTGTTCCTTAGCTGTGTGTTTTTTGTGTGTGTGTAGCCTGAAGAAGAGGCAGACCCAGAAGAGAGAGACCACTTCCTGCAGCAGCTCTACAAGTTCATGGAGGACCGAGGTAACTAGTCCGTAGTGGACCTCCGTCAGACTGGTCCGTAGTGGACCTCCGTCAGACTGGTCCGTAGTGGACCTCCGTCAGACTGGTCCGTAGTGGACCTCCATCAGACTGGTCCATGTTGTATCTCTATTGTATGCGGAGTGATGATTCTGAGAATCGTTTCGCAAACGAGACTGATTTGTGATGTCATGTTTCTCTTGGCTATCTGACCCACAACTGCTTCTGTGCTCGGTGTGAACGGCCAATCGGCGTGAAGCTTTAACCAGTAACCTGTCCTTCTATTGACGAGGCTTCTCCTTAGCCACACCTTCTAAAGCTAGTGGTATGAAAAGAATCTCTGTAGAGTTTAATCTACAAGGAAGACAAGGCAAAAAGTTATGAAAACGTATGATGTTGATGAGCAGCTATCCAGCTGTTTCATACTGGACCTTTTTATCTTTATTGTCTGTTTTTCATCCCCTTATGACGGCTAGGATTTTACTGGAAGTGGAGACAATACTAGTAAAGCAATGAGTCAGAAAATCTATCATGCCCTAGTAGTAGGGCTGTAACGATATGCGTATCGAAACCTAAATCGCGACACTCAATGCCATAAACCTGTCCTGCGGTGCGACACGCCCTTTCTAACTCCCATTATCCTCGAGTCCAGAACCAGCCACGTGATATGAGCTGTTAGTGCCAGGGTTTCCGTTGTCCGGTAATAGAAAAACTAAATGTCAGACAAAATTGTATTGCTCCGGTCAAACTGTCCGATTGAAATTTGCTAATAATCGGTCTAAATAATAGTCTGCTGACACCGCTCCTCTTATCGATGCCGTAAGTCTGGGACGAGATGCCCTCGCTGTGATGACAGCGCTCCGTGGCTACGGAGGATTGCATTTCTCCACAGCCTCATAGGAGATATGAACGACATTTATCCAGAGTGGGCCAAGCGCGCAAAAATAGCCTGTGTGATCCCTGTCTCTAGTGTTTTCTCTGCTTTGACCGGCAGTTGGTCTGCTTATAGGTCGGACTGAAGCGGCCACCGATTATTGACAGGCTGGGTACTTTATTCTACCGGACTTGTTTCTAAACGGCCTGATTATGTCATTATTTAAGCTACATAGCCTAACAAGAAGCGATAATAGGATATTTGACCGAAAACGAAACCTATGCAGGTCAATTTGACCGGCATCGATTTTTCTAGTGGGAACGCTGGTTAGTGCCAGCAAACTATTCAAATTACTATTATTTATTTGACATTAATATTTTCAAATACATTAGCCTAAACCACAAAACTAGTTAAGGGTTTTTGCCTACCTGCAAGCACCCTCCAACTGCAATCTTTGGTTATTTATTTATTTATTAATTTTGCTATACTTTAATAGTATTCTTTCTGTTCAGTGTTCCAGATTATTTGTTATCAAATGTTACATTAAGTTAATTGTTATATAAGTGTTTTTTAAACAAACTGCTTTTTAAATTTCAAAAAATCGGGGGATGTATCGAACCGCGGGTCAAAAATCGTGATACAAACCGAGTCGTGAGTTGGTGTATCGTTACAGGGCCTACCTAGTTGGCAAGATCGACCGGGCTCAATGAGGCTCAGGAGGTAGAGCGGGTTGGCTGGTAACCGGAAGGTTGCTAGTTCAATCCCCGGCTCCTCCTAGCTGACACCCGACCATAACCGCTCCTAACGAGCTGGCTGTCGCCCTGCGTGGCTGACTCCGCCGTGGGCGGGTGACGTGTGCATGAATGGGTGAATGTTTGACGGTATTGTAAAAGCGCTTTAGGTGGTCATGGGTTAGAAAAGCAGTCCGTCATTTACTGTTTACATTACAACTCATAAATTGACGTTCAAGTTCAAAGACCCCATTAATCCTGGCTCCCTGTCTGTCCGTCCGTCCGTTCGCAGGCACCCCCATCAACAAGCCCCCCGTCCTGGGCTACAAGGACCTGAACCTGTTCAAGCTCTTCCGGCTGGTGTTCCAGCTGGGGGGATGCCACAAAGTGAGTATCCCCGACCCTGACATCGGCCTCTCTGTTCGGGGTCTCTCGCCTCGTTCTCCATCACTCTTGTCTCTCGGTCTGACTGTCTATAATAATAATAGTACATTTTATTTAAAACACACTTTACGTCAACTTAATGACCTCAAAGTGCTACAATGCACATTAAAAGAAATACAACATTAAAAGACTGACTTGATTAAAAAGAAGAATAACAGGGGAAAACAGAATAATTTAAAATAGCAGTTTAGCCAAAGGCTTTTCTAAAAAGATGGGTTTTTAGGCCTTTTTTTTAAATAATCCACAGTCTGTGGATGGTCAGGGAGAGCGATTCACAGACTTGGTGCAGCTGAGCAGAAGGCGCGATTGCCCATAATTCGGAGCCTTGTCTGTGTTCCTCTCCATCTTTCTCTGCGATGTCTGTCTGTCAGCCTGTCTTTCTGAGTGTTCTGTCTGTGGGTGAGAGGTAGGCTCATGGTCTGTCTGTGTCTACATGCCTTTCACTGCGTGGTCTGTTTTTCTTTCTGTCTCTCTGTTGGTGAGGTGGAGGCTAATTGTGAGCCTCTGTCTGTCTTTTCCTGCGTTATCTGTCTGTCAGCCGGTTTGTGGGTGAGAGGGAGTCTCATGCTCTGTCTGTCTCTGTGTGTGAGATGGGTGCTCATGGTCTGTCTGCCAGCCTGTCTCTCTCTGCGGGTGTGATGGAGCTTCATGGTCTGTCTGTGAGCCTGTCTGTCTCTCTGTGGGTGAGACGGAGGCTGATGGCCTGTCTCTCAGCCTGTCTGTCTCTCTCTGTGTGTGAGACGGACGCTCACGGTCCTCTGTGTTTCAGATCGAGAGCGGCACCGTGTGGAAGCAGGTGTACGTGGACCTCGGGATCCCGGTCCTGAACTCTGCTGCCTCCTACAACGTCAAGACGGCCTACAGGAAGTAAGGGACCCGCCGGCATGCTGCTCCGTCAGCTAGAGCAGAGGGAGGACTGGTGTAAAGCGGGTAGAGGAATGGGGAGTGACGATTCTGAGAATGGTTTCGCAATTCGGCTGATTTGTGATGTCGTGTTTCTCTTGGCTATCCGACCCACGACTGCTTCTGTGAACTTCCGATCGGCGTGACGCTTTAACCAGTAACGTGCTCGAGGTGCTAACCAGTAGCGCCTCTAAAGCTAGTGTTAGGAAAGGAAGACCTGTGGAGTTTTATCTGCGAGCTAAAGGCTGTGACTCCTCTCCCGCTGTGACGAGGTCGACCGGGTGACGGTTCGCCACCTGACCGGCACGGTTTGGCGCGCGTGTCGGCGTGTGCGTTAACGTGCGCGTGGTCCTCAGGTACCTCTACGGCTTCGAGGAGTACTGCCGCTCAGCCTCCATCACCTTCAGGACCATCCACCACAACAACCCCCGCCCCCCCTCCACGCTGGCCAGTCCCGCGCCGGAGGAGGCGGATTCCAAGGACCCCGGGCCAATCAGGGTCCAGGCCGCCGTGGAGAAGGAGGAGCCAGAGTCGGACGGCGAAAGAGGAGGAGGAGGAGGAGGAGGACTAAGGCGGAGCCTCCCGTCACCCAGGGTGAGTCACTTGCCCCGTGTTACCATAGCAACCAGTTAGAACTCTCAGACTCAGTCTTTCTCTCCGGACTACCACCTGTCTGTGGCTTTGTCTCTGTGGCTTTGTCTCTGTGGCTTTGTCTCTCTCTGTGGCTACCTGTCTGTCTCTCTGTGCCTACCTGCCCGCTTTCTGTCCGTCTCTCTGTAGCTTTCTGTCCGTCTCTCTGTAGCTTTCTGTCCGTCTCTCTGTAGCTTTCTGTCCATCTCTGTGGCTTTCTGTTAGGAGGACAGAGCTGGGGGTTGTACAGGAGGAGTGATGACGCTGAGAACGGTTTCGCATAAAAGTCTGAATTCATGTGACGACACAATTCTCTTGGCTATCTGACCGTACGCATTACTAGCCACGCCACGCCACCTCACTTGTAGTTAAGGTCACTTATACCACCAACTAACCAGACACACTGACAGTTTTACCAGAACGAACTAGATGTTCTGAATAGGACCTCCAGGTGTGGTATACCTATCTGTAGAGGAGGGGCTACGTCTGTGTGTAACCTTTGGGTAACCCGTGTGTGTTTAGGGGAGGCGGCGGTGGCCAGGGAAGTCTGACCGGCGGGACAGCATGTCCCGGATGGAGAGGGACAGACTGAAGGAGGAGCGAGGGGACAGCATGTCCCGGATGGAGAGGGACAGACAGGAGCGAGGAGACGGCATGTCCCGGATGGAGAGGGACAGACTGAAGGAGGAGCCAGGAGGAGAGACGAGCGGGGAGGAGCAGAGGGAAGGAGAGCGGGTACTGCCCAGGAGACGCAGCCATCGTCGCCATGACGACTCGGACAAGGAGTCCGGAGAGGAGGACGAGGATGAAGAGGAGGACGAGGATGAGGACGAAGACGTAGAGCGACGGAGAGAAAGGTAGAACCTCTTCCTCCAGCGGCAGCAGCACTCTGGTTCTGGACTGTTCTATTGCTATACGACTGTTATACATGTTAATACAATAATCAGAGTGTGTTTGTGTCAGGGGTGAGGGGGAGGAGGGCGATGAAGATGAAGACTCGTTGATGGGTACGAAGGTCAGGGTGAAGTACGGCAGAGGGAAGAGCCAGAAGATCTACGAGGCCAACATCAAGAAGATGGACATCCATGATAGAGACCAGGTCTACCTGGTGCACTACTATGGCTGGAACGTCAGGTCAGACACCTCTCAAAACCCACTGTAGATCACATCTCCAGTCTGATGTTACTCTAGACCAGTCTCTCAAAACCCACTGTAGATCACATCTCCAGTCTGATGTTACTCTACTGTAGACCAGTCTCTCAAAGCCCACTTTAGATCAACTCTCCAGTCTGATGTTACTCTAGACCAGTCTCTCAAAACCCACTTTAGATCACATCTCCAGTCTGATGTTACTCTTGACCAGTCTCTCAAAGCCCACTTTAGATCACATCTCCAGTCTGATGACAGATGCACTCAGATCTGGGTGAATGGAGTGTTTTGCGTCATATTTGTTTAGACCAATCATGATACTGGGAAGCGTTAATGGCGAACACAAACTGGGCCATCAGTAATAAACTGTAAAAAGGTGGCCGGACATTTCTGGCCGGACTAGCTCATGCTAGGTGTCTGCTGGAGGCAGGTTACCCTGGTGATGATGCTGTTTGTTCTGCAGGTATGATGAGTGGGTGACGGCCGACCGCATCATCTGGCCCGTGGACAAAGGAGCCACCAAGAGGAGAACTCGGAAGAAACTCAAGGTAAGGGATCATGTTGTCACGGAAACTGCCGGGCGTGCGCCTCCCATGAAGAAGAGCTGGGGTTTCATTTTCATCATTTAAAGGACCATGGCACATTTACAGAAATGTTGATTTATTATGCAGTGTTAGCCAGCAGGTTATTTTTCCACTGTAGTCCTTTGGCAAAATGTCAAGCTAGGCACAGGAGGGCTAAAAAATAAAAACATGAAAGAAAACACACAGCAACAGCCTGTGTGCAGGAGGAGTGATGATGCTGAGCATGGTTTCGCCAACTACTCCGAATGAATGTGACGACGCGATTCCCTTGGCTGTCCGACCCGTGCTTGGCTACCTCACCAGTGGTTCACCGGCTCTAGATGTTTAGGGCAGGAGCTCCAGACCGGTGGCTGATCTGTCGTCTCTCCTCCAGAACAAGGAGGACGGGGACCGGGGAGAGGAGGAGAAGGGGCTGATGAAGCCGGGGAGCGGGAGGCGCGGCCGCCCCCAGACGCGGACCCCTCCCTCCACCAGCTCCGTCCGAAGCTTCTCCAAGACGCCCAGCAGCGAGGGCCAGGGCCGCCGCAACGAGAGCTCTCCCACCACGGCCAACGGAGACGGTAAGAAGCCTCCAGCTAGGGTTCTGCAGCGGCAGTCTGCTCGCTGGCCAGGGTTCTGTTAGTTAGGGTTCTGTAGAGTCAGTCTGTTGTGATGGTTCTGTAGAGGCAGTCTGTTGTGATGGTTCTGTAGGGGCAGTCTGCTAACTAGCCAGGTTTCTGTTGAGGCAGTCTGCTTGTTAGGGTGCTGTATAGTCAGTCTGCCATTAGGGTTCTGTAGAGTCAGTCTGCCATTAGGGTTCTGTAGAGTCAGTCTGCCATTAGGGTTCTGTAGAGTCAGTCTGCCATTAGGGTTCTGTAGAGTCAGTCTGCTGTTAGGGTTCTGTAGAGTCAGTCTGCTAGCTAGCCAGAGTTCTATTAGTCAGGGTTCTGTAGAGTCAGTCTGTTAGGGTTCTGTAGAGTCAGTCTGCCGTTAGGGTTCTGTAGAGTCAGTCTGCTGTTAGGGTTCTGTAGAATCAGTCTGTTGGCTAGCCAGAGTTCTATTAGTCAGGGTTCTGTAGAGGCAGTCTGTTAGGGTTCTGTAGAGTCAGTCTGCCGTTAGGGTTCTGTAGAGGCAGACTGTTGGCTAGTCAGGGTTCTGTAAAGTCAGGCTGCTATTAGGGTTCCGGTGCGGTATAGTAACACCTCCTCCTCCACAGAAACTCCACGAAGGCGCAACAGAATGCCTGGCGTGTACGACTCTGACCGGCCCTCCTACGGTGAGATGCAGCGGACAGGGTCTTTGGGACTTAAACGATACACACACTGACACCACTTAGCAAGAGCGATGCATATCAATACCCTTACTGACGCTACCCTCTATCCATTGGTGGACAGCATTTAGACATGAAAGGAATCGTGTGTTACTTTCTTCTAGAAGTAAAAGGTTTAATTGTGTCTGGAGTTTCTAGTATAATGAGAGGATCAATTGCTGGAGGCTCAACGTCGACAACATAACCAAGGACCACAGAACTAGTCCTTGAGCTTCCAGAAGGTAACCGAGGTGGAGAACAAAAGAAATAGCTTCAGTAAATGCTTTTAAACCAGAAGCCTGGCATCTCTCCTGGGATATATGTCTTGACGGGGAAACAGTCGGTTACATATGAATCGATGGTTTGTTTTAGTGTTGGTTGTTTTTTGCACCTGCTAGAGTTTGGGTGGGTCTCTCCAGATCTAATCTTTATTCATGGCCACAAAATGCAAATCCTTCCTTCAATTCTTAAGTGGTCCTCCTGCTTCTGAAGGACAGGCAGAATCCGGCCCCATGTTGCGCACCTGTGCCCTATGCCTGTCCTTCCACACACCAGGTCACGGCCATCATATTCTTGTTGCTAGGTTACCAGCTATAACTCTGTGGCTGCCTGTCTGTGTGGCTGCCTGTCTGTGTGGCTGTCTGTCTGGTTGGCTGCCCTGTCTGAATGTAAGAGCTGGGGGTTATGCAGGAGGAGTGATGACGCTGAGAAGGGTTTCGCATAAAAGACTGAATTCATGTGATGACACAATTCTCTTGGCTATCGGACCTACGCATTACTAGACACACTGGCTACCTCACTATTGGTAAACCAGATCAGACTTACAATAACTGGCACTTTTAGTGTTTTATCAGAAGGAATTGGATGTTTTAGAAAACAACCTCTAGGTAATCTGTAGAGGTGTTGCCTCTGTCTCTGTTGTTGCTAGGTTGCGTCTATAGCAACGACGCTGTGTTCTTGTTGCTAGATGTCTCTAGCGATGTGGTGTTGTCTCTATAGCCATGATGCTGTGTTCGTGTTGCTAGGTGTTCTTTATGGAGATGATGCTGTGTTGATCTTGCCAGGTTGTATCTATAGCGATGATGCTGTGTTCTTGTGTCAGGTTGTCGCTACAGTGATACTGGTACTGATAAGTCATGAACCGATGCCCATTCCTCACTCACACTCACCACTCACTACTACACATTCACTACTACATAACTAAAAAAAAGTATCGAAACCAGTTACAATAATACCAACGTGTATTCCATCTCACCGCAGAGGATTCTGGGAACTCGTCAGAAGACAGCGGGTCAGAGGATGCGCCGCCCCATCTCCGGGAGGAGGTGGACCTTAACGAGGAGGAGGAGGGGCTTAATGCTGAGGCCGAGCTTAAAGAGGAGGAGCCTGAAGAGGATCTAGATCTTAAGGAAGACACTGCTCTCTCGGGGGAGGGGCTTAAGGAGGAGGCGGAGCTAAGCGGGTCAGACGTTCTGCCCCCCGCTGGCAACACAGCCGTTGCTTCGGCAACGGTGGAACCGGCTACCGCTGCTGCTACCCCATGTCCCAGCGTCCCTCAGGAGCAAGAGGACAGGGGCCAATCAGAAAGGAAGGAGCCTCAGAGGGGGGAGGAGCCTGAATCTGGGAGTGCCATGTCTCCTAGCCACAACAAGATGTCTCCTAGCCACAATAAGATGTCTCCTAGCCGAAAGATGTCACCTAGCAACCTCAAGATGTCTCCAAGCCACAACAAGATGTCTCCAAGCCACCTCAAGATGTCCCCTAGCCACAAGATGTCCCCTAGCCACCTCAAGATGTCTCCTTGTCTCCCGGATAAGCAGCTGGACTTGTCTCTTGAAGCCTCTCCCAAGCCCAAAGGTCGCAGGTCAAATGCAAAAGAGATTGGTTCTGAAACTCCACCTAGAGCCCCGGCCACAAGCTCAATGACCCCGCCCTCAAGCTCAATGACCCCGCCCACAAGCTCAATGACCCCGCCCACAAGCTCAATGACCCCGCCGACCAGCTCAATGACCCCGCCCACAAGCTTAAAAACCCCGCCCATCAGTTCAATGACACCGCCCACCAGCTCAATGACCCCGCCTACTATCTCAATGACCTCGCCCACTATCTTGCCGACCACGCCCACCAGCACAATCACTCCGCCTACCTGCACTATGACCACGCCCAATAGTTCAACGACCCCTCCCTCCCGCACAATGACTCCTCCCCCTTGCCCAATGACCACGCCCAGCCACACAAGGTCTCCGCCCTCCAGTAGAACGACTCCACCCATGAGCTCTGTGACTCCTCCCACTGCAGCAGTGAGCCCGCCCACCAGCGCGGTAACCCCGCCCAAGAACACGAGGACTCCGCCCACTGCCGCCGTGACCACACCCACCAAGGTCACGGCCCCGCCCTCGAACCATGCGACTCCTCCCGCTCCAGCTGTGGCTCCTCCCACCCAGGCTGTGGCCCCTCCCGCCGGTGCAGTGGCTCACGGCGGCCCCCCGGCGGTGTCTCCTCTGCGGGGCGGCCTGTCGAAGAGGCAGGACGGGCCCATGGTGGTCCTGCACTGCCTGCCGGCACAGCACCTCCCCCCGGAGCCCCCCGCCTCCCTGGACTCGGACACGGACTCGGCCCCGGAGGACGACTCCCTGGGGCCCGACGACGGGCTGGCCCTGTGGGGGGGCAACATGGTCAACATGGTCAACATGGTCAACATGGCCAAGCGCAAAGCCCTGGAGCAGCCCGGCGCCGACAAGAAGGTCCGCCTGGAGCAGACCCCCCAGGACAGCCCGCGCCAAATGCCCCCCCGGCTGCCCCACGTCCAGGCCCAGACCCCCCCCAGAGCCGCTCAGGTCCTCGCTCAGACGCCCCCAAGACCGGCCCAGACGCCCCCTAGACCCGCCCACGTCCTGCCCCAGACGCCCCCTAGACCCGCCCACGTCCTGCCCCAGACGCCCCCTAGACCCGCCCACATCCTGCCCCAGACTCCCCCCAGACCCGCCCACATCCTGGCTCAGGTGGCGGTTGTCCCGCCCTCGGAAGCCCGGGCCAGGGGGGCGGAGTGGAGGGAGGAGCAAGCCCCGCCCCCGTCGGCCAGCAGCCGGAAGCCGGAGCCGCCGGCCGCTAGAGGGGCCGTCCTCCACCCGGCCCAGCGACCGGGCCCCACGGAGCAGATCCTCCACCCCCAGGCCCAGCAGAGTCTCTCAATACAGCACCGGCAGGGCCCCACCGCGCAGCAGGGCCCCACCGCGCAGCAGGGCCCCACCGCGCAGCTCCATCAGCAGGCCCAGCCGCAGCAGAGCGCGGTGCCGGAGGAGATGGGCCCCCAGATGGACCCGGAGGCCCTGGTGTGCCACGAGGTGGACCTGGACGACCTGGACGAGAAGGAGAAGGCTCCTCCCTCAGGGAAGCTCCTCTACCAGAGCCCCGTCCCGGCCCCGCCCCCTCCCCAGGCCCCGCCCACAGCGGACCAGCCCCGCCTCCAGGAGGAGGGCCTGGAAGACCAGCCCAACCTGTCGCCCTACGAGGGCAAGGACCGAGGTACAGGCCGACGCACACTCTGGGCCCCGCTACACACACACACACACACACACACTCTGGGCCCCGCTACACACACACACACACACACTCTGGGCCCCGCTACACACACACACACACACACTCTGGGCCCCGCTACACACACACACACACACACACACTCTGGGCCCCGCTACACACACACACACACACTCTGGGCCCCGCTACACACACACACACACACACACACTCTGGGCCCCGCTACACACACACACACACACACACTCTGGGCCCCGCTACACACACACACACACACACTCTGGGCCCCGCTACACACACACACACACACACACACTCTGGGCCCCGCTACACACACACACACACACTCTGGGCCCCGCTACACACACACACACACACACTCTGGGCCCCGCTACACACACACACACACACACACACTCTGGGCCCCGCTACACACACACACACACACACACTCTGGGCCCCGCTACACACACACACACACACACTCTGGGCCCCGCTACACACACACACACACACACACTCTGGGCCCCGCTACACACACACACACACACTCTGGGCCCCGCTACACACACACACACACTCTGAGCCCCGCTACACACACACACACACACACACACACACACACACACACACACACACACACACACACACACACACACACACACACACACACACACACACACACACACACACCGTCCTCCCTACACACACACACACACCGTCCTCCCTACACACACACACACACACGCGCGCGCGCGGTCCCCGCTACAGACACACACACACGATGTCCCCGCTACACACACACACACACGCGCGCGGTCCCCGCTACAGACACACACACACACGTGGTCCCCGCTACACACACGTGGTCCCCGCTACACACACGTGGTCCCCGCTACACACACGTGGTCCCCGCTACACACACGTGGTCCCTGCTACACACTGATAACGTGCCTCCTGCTGACCCCTCAGGTCAGAAGCGGCTCCTGGACGGGAACCAGAACCCGTCGGCCAAGAAGGCCAAACGCAGCCAGAAGAGAACCGACGCTGGGGGCAAGACGGACCGCAACGGCACCGGTAGGCCTCCTCCCCCCGTCCTCTAACCTTCCTCCCTCTCTCTCTCGCTCTCTTTGTCTGCCTCGCTCTCTCGCTCGCTCTCTCTCTTGCTCTCTGTCTCTCTCTTTGTCTCCGTCTGCCTCTCTCTCTCTCTCTCTCTCTCTCGCTCTCTCTCTCTCGCGCGCGTGCTCTCTCGCTCTCTGTCTCTGTCTGCCTCGCTCTCGCTCTCTCGCTCTCTCTCTGTCTCTTGTCTGCCTCTCTCGCTCTCTCTGTCTGTCTGTCTGTCTGTCTCTGTGTCTGCGTCTCTGTCTCTGTCTCTCTCTGTCTCTGTCTGCCTCTCTTTGTGGGCGTGTCCACCTAGATGTATGACTGATAGATGAGCAGCGTTTGCTACAGTCCACTGGGTAGGCTGGTCCACTGATCTATCCAGCACACCTCTAGGCAGGCCTGTGATGGGGCTCGGTAGGCCTATGACCACCCTCTTGCCTCCTCACATGACTACCAGGGACCTCAATGTGTACTATGTGTATTCTGTGTTGAATAGTTACGATTATACAGGTTCAAGCGGTGTCGGACATTTAATTTGTATATTTTTTTACCGGAACATAGTTGATGCAAACTGACCCTGCGCTGTAGCACCCTCTGTAGGACGGAACCGTTGTTGCCACATCTAGGTGGACACGCCCACTTGTAACGGCTAATCAGACTCACACCCGGTGGTATAATAGTTAGTTAGTTAGGCCTTTAAATTCCCATGGAAGGAGGAACATAGGCCATCAACGAAGCTCTTCCATCCTTTCGGGTCTTGGGCCCTGGTATGATACGGGACCATTAGTTGATGTCCTAATTTAATGACTGAACGTTGAACCAGCCGAGAGCGGCATTGGAGGAGGTTAAATGACACCACGTCGATGTAGGTCAGTTCCCCCGCTCACCCACTGAGGCACTTCTCCCCAGCAGCTCAGAGCAGTGACAGCGAGGACCCCTCGGCCCCGGACCCGCCTCCGGTACCGGACCAGACCAAGCTGTGCACCCCCGTGAAGCAGGCTCTCTCCAGGGGAGGGAAGCCCAGCCGCTCCCCCCAGATGTCCTCCCCGCACCGGACCTACAAGTGGTCCTTCCAGCTCGGTAGGCTTCTGCAGACAGGCATGTGATGGGGCTCGCTAGGCCTCTAAGTAGGCCTGTGATGGGGCTCGCTAGGCCTCTAAGTAGGCCTGTGATGGGGCTCGCTAGGCCTCTAAGTAGGCCTGTGATGGGGCTCGCTAGGCCTCTAAGTAGGCCTGTGATGGGGCTCGCTAGGCCTCTAAGTAGGCCTGTGATGGAGCTCGCTAGGCCTCTAAGTAGGCATGTGATGGGGCTCGCTAGGCCTCTAAGTAGGCCTGTGATGGAGCTCAGTAGGCCTCGAACACCGGATTGATGGCAGGCTAGCAGCATCAAATACAACCTTGGTGCGGTGTGTGTAACCTCGGAAAAGACGGCAACAGGCAATCCCGCTGAATAAACTTGTGTTCCCCTCTTTGTTTCTGCTCGTCCAGACGAGCTGGACAGGATGTCCAGCAGTGAGCGCGTCTCCTTCCTGCAGGACAAGCTGCAGGAGATCAGGAAGTACTACCTGAGCCTCAAGTCGGAGGTGGCCTCCATCGACCGGCGCCGCAAGAGGCTCAAGAAGAAGGAGCGGGAAGGTACGGTCTCTCTCTAGTGCCTAACGCCAGTCTCTCTCTACCGCTTTCTCTCTAGTGTCTAACACCAGCCTCTCTCTACCGCTCTCTCTCTAGTGTCTAACACTAGCCTCTCTCTACCTCCCTCTCTCTAGTGTCTAACACCAGCCTCTCTCTCTCTCTCTCTCTCTCTCTCTCTCTCTCTCTCTCTCTCTCTCTCTCTCTCTCTCTCTCTCTCTCTCTCTCTCTCTCTCTCTCTACCTCTACCTCTACCTCTACCTCTACCTCTACCTCTCTCTACCTCTACCTCTCTCTTCCTCTCTCTAGTGTCTAACACCAGCCTCTCTCTCTAGTGTCTAACACCAGCCTCTCTCTACCTCCCTCTCTCTAGTGTCTAACACCAGCCTCTCTCTCTAGTGTCTAACACCAGCCTCTCTCTCTCTCTCTCTAGTGTCTAACACCAGCCTCTCTCTACCTCTCTCTCTCTAGTGTCTAACACAGCCTCTCTCTACCTTTCTCTCTCTAGTGTCTAACACCAGCCTCTCTCTACCTCTCTCTCTCTAGTGTCTAACACCAGCCTCTCTCTACCTCTCTCTCTAGTGTCTAACACCAGCCTCTCTCTACCTCTCTCTCTCTCTGGTGTCTAACACCAGCCTCTCTCTACCTCTCTCTCTCTGGTGTCTAACACCAGCCTCTCTCTACCTCCCTCTCTCTCTAGTGTCTAACACCAGCCTCTCTCTACCTCTCTCTCTCTCTAGTGTCTAACACCAGCCTCTCTCTACCTCTCTCTCTCTCTAGTGTCTAACACCAGCCTCTCTCTACCTCTCTCTCTCTCTAGTGTCTAACACCAGCCTCTCTCTACCTCTCTCTCTCTCTAGTGTCTAACACAGCCTCTCTACCTCCCTCTCTCTAGTGTCTAACACCAGCCTCTCTCTACCTCCCTCTCTAGTGTCTAACACAAGCCTCTCTCTACCTCCCTCTCTCTAGTGTCTAACACCAGCCTCTCTCTACCTCCCTCTCTAGTGTCTAACACCAGCCTCTCTCTCTCTCTCTCTCTCTCTCTCTCTCTCTCTCTCTCTCTCTCTCTCTCTCTCTCTCTCTCTCTCTCTCTCTCTCTCTCTCTCTCTCTCTCTCTCTCTCTCTCTCTCTCTCTCTCTCTCTCTCTCTCTCTCTCTCTCTCTCTCTCTCTAGTGTCTAACACCAGCCTCTCTACCTCCCTCTCTCTAGTGTCTAACACCAGCCTCTCTCTACCTCTCTCTGTCTCTAGTGTCTAACACCAGCCTCTCTCTACCTCTCTCTGTCTCTAGTGTCTAACACAGCCTCTCTCTACCTTTCTCTCTCTAGTGTCTAACACCAGCCTCTCTCTACCTCTCTCTACCTCCCTCTCTCTAGTGTCCAACACCACAGTGTCGACCTCATCGGGTTCAGAGGGCATGACCCCTCCCCAGAGCTCCGTGGCAGTGGAGTGCAGGTGATGACACGCCCCCTCCGGAACACCTGATTGGTTTACTGAATAGCACCTGTACCCGCCCACCCAGGACGCAAGGCCCGCCCTCCAATGGCAGGGAGTAGGTGTCAACCGGTTTCCATGGCAACCCCCCCCCCCCCTCCGAGACATATGACGTATTTATTCCCTCTTTTCTACATCTGCTTCCGGCTCAATGGACATAAATTTGAAAGATGCATTTTACACAACTGTAAATGATTTCTATAATTTTTGTATGAAAGCCACCTTTGTAGCGGTATATTCAGAATGATTGTTTTCTATGTTTTTGTTAGAGCTCCAGAGAGCCGTGTAAATACTGAGCCGTGACCTTGTTGTATCTTTATGTAAAATAAAAACAGAGCTCTCTTCGTTTCTAATAAAGCTTTTAAATATGACCACCCTCTCGCCTCCTCACATGACTATATGTATTCGGTGTCTGACATTTAATTTGTATATTTCTTTACCGGAACATAGATGATGCAAACTGACCCTGCGCTGTAGCGCCCTCTGTAGGACGGAACCGTTGTTGCCATGTTTATTTATTTATTTTTTTAGTATTGCGAAGCTATACAGGACCCCAGCCGCCAGCAGCTGTTCACATCTAGAACTATTTTATCTTCAGTTAGGAAAGCAAGATCTGTTTAACTGAAGTAACATTTATTTTAAACAAGACACAGAATAATCCTGAACGTAAACAAAAGTCCCAAGGCCTTAGTCACATGATTCGCTGCTTCCTGTACAAACAGGAAATGAATGCTCCGTTGACACCAAACCCCATGGGGGGATGGGGGAGGGAGAGTGACTTCAACCAATAGGAAGCTCTCCTTTCAGAGCGCTCCTACAGCTTGTGGCAGAGCAGTTCCTGGGGTCTCGGGCGAGACGAGAACTTGGTGAAGGAACTGAAATGGTGCCGGACCCCCGAGACCAGCGCCGGAGTCCTCCTGGTGGATGGAGGGGAGGGGGGGGGGCGGGCTGAGCCCAGAGGGCCCCTGCTCAGGACCCTAGTGGGGCTGAATCAGCAGGCCGGCCTTGGCTGCCAGCGCCTCGTTCTGCTGGATGTGGTACTCCTGGAAGCGCAGGGAAATCCTCTGGGTCATCTTCAGGTACTTCTGGAGGCAGCTCTCAGAACAGCTGGTCTGGGGAGGAAGGAGGAAGATGAGAAGAACTCAGAGCCGCTGGTTTGGGGAGGAAGATGAGAAGATATGCAGCTGGTCTGGGGAGGAAGATGAAGGACAGGACAGTTACCTCCTCAGGCTTTACGTCTCTGGTGGTGAAGTCCTTCACACAGTCCATGAAGCAGTTCTCCGTCAGCTTGTTGTACGTTCCCAGGAACTCCTTGAACTGTTCAACACACAAGGTCACGTTATTCTCCAGCCCTACAGGGAGTTGGGCCACGGATAGGTCGGGATGGGGGCCCTCACCTGTTTGATTTGGTCCGATTCGGTCGCCTGAGCAGCCATCGTTTATAGCAGGGAAGAGGAACCTGTGAACACAAACAGACGGATAAGCACACCTACAGAGACCCACTCTACATCACTAAGCTCAATCATAAAGTAGAGACTGCTACAGAGACCCACTCTCCATCACTAAGTTCAATCATAAAGTAAAGACTGCTACAGAGAATCCGTGTCGGTTATCAACACAATACATACTTTTCTTAGTCACACACGACTCGTGAATCAAGACGCAGCTATGGTATTCATTGCAACACATTAGAAGGAGGTTCGCCACCGAACTCAAGGGTGGTAGAAGCTGTAGGTGTGTGGTGAACTGGACTATGAACCGATCCACGGAAAGCCCATCCTTTAACCAACCACCTGAATCACAAACGAGTTTCCCGTGACTGCACCTGAGCTTGTGATCAACCAAGACAGATTTTAATTCCGTAGATCGTCCAGTGTAGGTTTCGTTTCCTATCGGCTCTATGCTAGTGGGCTCTGCAGAGTGTAATAATAATGTTAAAAACTGACACTTCCCTACAGATGCAGTATGACCCTGAGACCCTGGATCTCCTTGTCGACCATCATGTTAACATAAATCTCCCGTCCTAGTGGACGAGCTCCGAGCGGTCCTGTGGGTAACCTTCAGGCTCGTGTGATCGCATGGCTCTGGGACCCTGGAGCTAACAGGAGCGACCTCCAATCATCCCCGGCCAACAGCGGACCTAGTGTCCCATCAAAAATACAGTCAAAGCGTCTTCCTACCTGTATATCTCAGCAAACAGAGGAAGGGAATTGTGACGAAGGATTCTGGACCCAAGGACATGTGACAGCAAAGACGGGGAATACTTCCGGTTTGAAAATCGGTCGCTCGTTTTCAAAGTAAAAGTCCAACCCCCTGTATCAGCTGGTGTTGTAGTTTATCTGGATTTTATTTTGAAACTGAAGATTATCAACTGTGATTATTGGAACGTACAGTCATCAACGAGATCGATCAGTATATAAAAGAACTACAATTTTAATACAAATATATATTGCATTTTATATGTTATGTTTTCTAAAAAAATATTTAGATTTACTTTGATATGTTACTGATAAACAAAATGTGTATTTATTTTCGTTTTAATAAACAATGCTCTGGTTGCTTATTGAAATAACGAACCTTAATTTCAATATAAAGCTAATGATGCGCGAAATAAATGTAGGAATACGATAAATATATATTTTTATCAGATTATTTATCAGTTCATTCAAATTGGGGCAAGATATAGCAAATATATGATATCTAGTTGGAATGCACCCGAGGCCACGGAGACCGGAAGTTGTCAAATTGGAATGCACCCGACGCTACGGACACCGGAAGAGGTCGAGTTGTTGTCAGCAACAACTGCTGTCTGTTATTCACATGTTTCCTTGTCGCTTGAGGTAAACAATGTGTCCGGGGCCTAGAGTCTGAACATCGGGAGAATCCTCCGTCGTTTTCATATAGCCAGCTGAGGAGATCGTAGCGAGTTTGTTGTTTTTTTTCGTTACTTCTTTCTTTCTTCGTTGTTGGCGGAGCGGGAAATTTGAAAACATCGCCCCGCTCGGCTTCCGTAGCGCGACAACAACACGACGCCTCATCCTCAACGCAACACCTGTACGTTATGATGTCGTCATGAGGACGTTCTCCTTGGTACCGGGTGAGAGCGGCCAGGAGGACGTGTCCGCCTGCAGCTCTGATGCCGGAGACGTCCTTATCCGCTCGACCACCACAGTCCTGTCCACCCGATCCCACCACCAAGACCAGTCCAAACCCAGCCGCCCAGACCAGTCCAAACCCAGCCGCCCAGACCAGTCCAAACCCAGCCAACCAGACCAGTCCAAACCCAGACCCCCAGACCGAGTCCACCCAGGGACCAGGAAGGCTGGTCAGCGAGCACAGACGTCAAATAGGGACAAGCCAGGGACTAGTCGGTCGATGGTTGACCATCCAGTACTGACGAACCAGTCTCCTATACTGGTGGACCAATCTCGAGTACTGAAGGACAAGTCTCCTTTACTGGTGGACCATCCCCCAGTACTGACGGACCAGTCTCCAGTACGGACGGACCAGTCTCCAGTGGTTCTGTTTTCAGACTCAGCTCAGGAGGTTCTGACGGCTCACCACCCTTCCCAAGGCCTCCAACACAGGTACCTTCTACATCCCCTAGCTCTATACCGTCTGAATCATCCAGCCCTATAGCCTCTATATCACCTGGTTCTACTCTCTTTATCCTGGGTCTTTATACTCTACATCAGGGGTCAGCAACCTTTTCAACATGCAGTGCCCGTTTGACATTTTCTCGTTAATGAGTGTGCCTTAAGCAACAATATATTAAATATTAAGCTGAATAATAACACAGCGACCAAAAACATTTCCAGAAGACCTGGAATTGTACTATTTCCATATAGTCCACAATCATGCGTCAACATTTTAAATGTTTTTTTGGTTGTTATATTTGCAACATGGGTTTACAAGTTATACTTACATATCAGAAACATTCAGAAACTCATTCAAAAACATATTTGCACTGTGAGAAATGTAAAAAACGAGAATATATGAGAATGTAGGAGCATCCACATCAATATCTTTAAGACATGTACAGCTTTGCAAAACCATGTGAAGGCATTGCATACAGGCCACTTGCAGCAATATTTTAAATATTTTCTTCTCTATTACTCACAACATATGTTTAAAAACTTTTAATTGATCCCATTTCAGAACACTGCTTTCTGTAAATAATTTTTTGCACTGGGAGGAACATATTTGCACTGGGAGGAAATGCCCAAAATAGAAAAGTGCAAAAAAAACTGCAAAAGAAATAAATTGTAGCAATGATTATGCTGCCCCATTGTGCTGTGAAATTTTTTAAATAATAATTAAAAACACACTTTTCTTAAGTGTGCCAATGATTATGCTGCCCTGTGCCAGTGGTGGCACACGTGCCTAGGGTTGCCGACCCCTGCTCTACATCTTCTAGCTCAATGTCTCCTAGTTCATTACACTCTACATCACTTAGCTCTATACCCTCTATATCATCTGGTTCTACTCTCTAGACCCTAGAGCACCTGAATAGTTCAATGTCTCCAAGCTCTTTACACTCTATATCGCCCAGTTCTAAACTCTGAATCACCCAGCTCTATACACTCTACATCACCTAGCTCTATGCTGTACATTACCTAGCTGAGTCTAGATACCCTAGCTCTATACCTTTTGATAAAGTCTATGCATGGACGTATCCGATGACGTTATCCCAGGTGTCTGGTTTCTCCCCAGGTCCCACAGTGCCCCCAGGAGGCTAGAGGGGGAGGTGCAGTTCTTGGATCCAGTCCCTAACCTGGAGCCTGGCTGTCTGTCGTCATGCCAACAGGGAGCTGTTACCGCGGCGACCCTAGCCGCTACAGCGCCTCTGATCCAAGTAAAACATTCTGCTATATTGAGGACACTGTCTGTATCGTGTTTTAGATCAAAGCTTCTGGATTATTGTGTTTTGTTATAGTATGTTGTCTTGTTATATAGTGTGTTGTTTTGTTATATAGTGTGTTGCGTTGTTCTAGAATCTACATAGTGTACTTGAGTTATGTGGGAGTCATTTATTGCCCTTTGTATTGTTGTTGATAGTGTGTTGCCTTGTTAATGTGTGTGTGTGTGTGTGTGTGTGTGTGTGTGTGTGTGTGTAGGCTCAGAGTCAGTTGGAGTTCCGGGTTTCCCAGCTGACTGATGCTTTGAGGAGGCTCCAGGAGATGAACAGGTCTGTTGTAGGGGTTGTTTTGTGCAATTGTGTGTTGTGTATTTGTGGTTTGTGTCATTGTGTGTTGTGTATTGGTTGTTTTTGTGTTGTGCATTTTTGTTTGTGTCATTGTGTGTTGTGTATTTTTTGTTTGTGTCATGTATTGGTTGTTTGTGTCATTGTGTGTTGCGTATTGGTTGTGTCTGTGTTGTGTATTTGTAGTTTGTGTCATTGTGTGTTGTATATTTGTTGTTTGTGTGTTGTGTTTTGGTTGTTTCTGTGTTGTGTATTGGTTGTTTGTGTCATTGTGTGTTGTGTATTGGTTGTTTCTGTGTTGTGTATTTGTTGTTTGTGTCATTGTGTGTTGTGTATTGGTTGTTTGTGTCATTGTGTGTTGTGTATTGGTTGTTTCTGTGTTGTGTGTTTTGTCATTGTGTGTTGTGTATTGGTTGTTTGTGTCATTGTGTTTTGTGTATTTGTTGTTAGTGTCATTGTGTGTTGTGTATTGGTTGCTTCTGTGTTGTGTATTTGTGTTTTTTGTCATTGTGTGTTGTGTATTGGTTGTTTCTGTGTTGTGTATTTGTGTTTTGTGTCATTGTGTGTTGTGTATTTGTTGTTTGTGTCATTGTGTGTTGTGTATTGGTTGTTTCTGTGTTGTGTATTTGTGTTTTGTGTCATTGTGTGTTGTGGTGATCAGCCCTCAGGATGAGCTGAGCTGCAGAACGTCAGATCATCTGCTTCACAGACTGGAGATCCTTCAGAACCAGCACCTCCTGCTGCAGGTACTAAAGCTACTACTACCACTAGTACTAATACTAGTACTAATACTAGTACTAATACTGCAGAACCAGTATCTGCTGCTGCAGGTACTAAAGCTACTACTACCACTAGTACTAATACTAGTACTAATACTGCAGAACCAGTATCTGCTGCAGCAGGTACTAAAGCTACTACTACCACTAGTACTAATACTAGTACTAGTACTAATACTGCAGAACCAGCACCTGCTGCAGCAGGTACTAAAGCTACTACTACCACTAGTACTAATACTAGTACTAATACTAATACTGCAGAACCAGCACCTGCTGCTGCAGGTACTAAAGCTACTACTACCACTAGTACTAATACTGCAGAACCAGCACCTGCTGATGCAGGTACTAAAGCTACTACTACCACTAGTACTAATACTAGTACTAATACTGCAGAACCAGCACCTGCTGCGGCAGGTACTAAAGCTACTACTACCACTAGTACTAATACTAGTACTAATACTGCAGAACCAGCACCTGCTGCAGCAGGTACTAAAGCTACTACTACCACTAGTACTAATACTAGTACTAATACTGCAGAACCAGCTCCTCCTGCTGCAGGTACTAAAGCTACTACTACCACTAGTACTAATACTAGTACTAATACTAATACTGCAGAACCAGCTCCTCCTGCTGCAGGTACTAAAACCACTACTACCAGTACTAATACTAGTACTAATACTAGTACTGGTACTAACTGACTAGGAAAGCCGTAAGACTTCTAAAATTGATCTGTCCTCCAATCAGAGGCACCTTCTGGACTCCACCTGCAAGATGAGCATAGGCCACGCCCCCGTGACCTCTGACCCCCCCTCGACCCTTCACCTTTCACCTCCTGCTGCACCTCCTCACTCAGGTAGAAGAGAACCTGAAGGGCTATCAGGATAGTTAGTGAGATTACCACTAATATTAGATGTTTACTGACTAGTTTGGGATAATTTTACTAATGATATTAGTTGTTTATTGACTAGTTAGCGTTATTACTGCTGATATTAGATGTTTACTGACTAGTTTGATCAGGATAGTTAGTGATAATAATGTTAATGATATTAGATGTTTACTGACTAGTTTCATCAGAATAGTTAGTGATAATACTGTTAATGATATTAGATGTTTACTGACTAGTTTGATCAGGATAGTTAGTGATAATAGTGTAAATGATATTAGGTGTTTACTGACTAGTTTGAGCAGGATAGTTAGTGATAATAGTATTACTGATATTGGATGTTTACTGACTAGTTAACATCAACTGTGATCTCAGAAGAACTCAAAGGAACAGATGCATCAAAAGCTCTCTCTTTCAAACGTTTACACCAAACGCACGTTGTTACAGAGTTAATTACCTTTACTTAAAGTTACTGTGTGTGTGTGTGTGTGTGTGTGTGTGTGTGTGTGTGTGTGTGTGTGTGTGTGTGTGTGTGTGTGTGTGTCATCAGGTCAGGCCAGGCCCCTCCTGACCAATCAGAGAAGACCAACCAAACACATGACCAGCCATAGCCCCGGGACCTCTAAGGAAAGCAAGGACCTCCGGCCAGCAGGGACAAGGAGGTGAGGAGGAGGAGGAGTGGAGGAGGAGGAAATGATAGATGCTCACACAGTATAACATACTTATCTATAATAGACCATAGTAACAGCGTTGCCATAACAATAGCATCTGTTCCTGTTTGTTCTGTTCCTTCCTACATGGGCGTGGCCATCATCAGAGGAGTTTCAAGGGTTCCCATAGCAACCAGACGTGTTTCAGGAAGTCGGACCCAGCGGGCCAATCAGGTGAGGAAGGAACCATCCCTCTGACTAGGGAGAGCCAATCACAGCCCAGATAGAGACCAAATATACTGCACTAAAATGGGTCAGCTCAGACCGGCTGGCTGTCTGTCTGAGCTGTCTGTCTGAGCTGTCTGTCTGTGCTGTCTGTCTGTCTTCTAGGTGGGAGGAGGGCCTGTCCAGTCAGCCATCCTGTCAGCTCCTGGTGGATGTTCTCCAACCATGGTTCCCTCTGTCCCAGCACCTCCTGCTCCTCTCTCCGCTCCTCCTCTCTCTGCTCTAGCACCTCCTGCTCCTCCTCTCTCTGCCCTAGAACCTCCTGCTCCTCTCTCTGCTCCTCCTCTCTCTGTTATGGCACCTCCTGCTCCTCCTCTCTCTGCCCTAGAACCTCCTGCTCCTCTTTCTGCTCCTCCTCTCTCTGTTCTAGCACCTCCTGCTCCTCTCTCCGCTCCTCCTCTCTCTGTTCTAGCACCTCCTGCTCCTCCTCTCTCTGCTCCTCCTCTCTCTGTTCTAGCACCTCCTGCTCCTCTCTCTGCTCCTCCTCTCTCTGCTCTAGCACCTCCTGCTCCTCTCTCTGCCCTACCACCTCCTGCTCCCTCCGTGGTGCAGGAGGCGGCTCTGGTTCTCCGGGACGTCCGCAGACAGAGGAAGGTTCTGGAGGAGAACGTGAACGCCATGCTGAGAGCCCGCGACACTGAGGCTCTGCACCTTCAGCTGGACGCCCTGTCGGCCAACAGGTAGCAACACCTAGCCTGTAGCCGCTCACACCTAGCCTAACCTAGCCTGTAGCCGCTCACACCTAGCCTAACCTAGCCTGTAGCCGCTCACACCTAGCCTAACCTAGCCTGTAGCCGCTCACACCTAGCTTTCCCTAGCCTGTAGCCGCTCACACCTAGCCTAACCTAGCCTGTAGCCGCTCACACCTAGCCTAACCTAGCCTGTAGCCGCTCACACCTAGCTACACCTAGCCTGTAGCCGCTTTCACCTAGCCTGTAGCTGCTCACACCTAGCTACACCTAGCCTGTAGCCGCTCACACCTAGCCTAACCTAGCCTGTAGCCGCTCACACCTAGCCTAACCTAGCCTGTAGCCGCTCACACCTAGCTTTCCCTAGCCTGTAGCCGCTCACACCTAGCCTAACCTAGCCTGTAGCCGCTCACACCTAGCCTAACCTAGCCTGTAGCCGCTCACACCTAGCTACACCTAGCCTGTAGCCGCTCACACCTAGCCTGTAGCTGCTCACACCTAGCTACACCTAGCCTGTAGCCGCTCACACCTAGCTTAGCCTAGCCACTCACACCTAGCCTGTAGCCGCTTACACCTAGCCTGTAGCTGCTCACACCTAGACTATAGCCGCTCACACCTAGCTACACCTAGCCTGTAGCCGCTCACACCTAGCTTAACCTAGCCTCTAGCCACTCACACCTAGCTTTACCTAGCCTGTAGGCGCTCACACCTAACTTAGCCTAGCCTCTGTAGCTGCTGACACCTAGCCTGTAGACGCTCACACCTAGCCTGTAGACGCTCACAGCTAGCTCCACCTAGCCTGTAGCCGCTCACACCTAGCTACACTTAGCCTGTAGCCGCTCACACCTAGCTACACCTAGCCTGTAGCCGCTCACACCTAGCTTAACCTAGCCTCTAGCCGCTCACACCTAGCTTAACCTAGCCTGTAGCCGCTCAAACCTAGCTTAACCTAGCCTGTAGCCGCTCACACTTAGCTTAGCCTAGCCTCTAGCCACTCACACCTAGCCTGTTGCCACTTACACCTAGCTACACCTAGCCTGTAGCTGCTCAAACCTAGCCTGTAGCCGCTCACACCTAGCCTGTAGACGCTCACAGCTAGCTCCACCTAGCCTGTAGCCGCTCACACCTAGCTACACCTAGCCTGTAGCCGCTCAAACCTAGCCTGTAGCCACTCACACCTAGCCTGTAGACGCTCACAGCTAGCTCCACCTAGCCTTTAGCCACTCACACCTAGCTTAATCTAGCCTCTAGCTGCTCACACCTAGCTTAACCTAGCCTGTATCCGCTCACACCTAGCTTAACCTAGCCTCTAGCCGCTCACAACTACCTTAAGCTAGCCTATAACAGCTCACACCTAGCTAAGCTAGCCTGTAGCCGCTCACACCTAGCTTAACCTAGCCTGTAGCTGCTCACATCTAGCTTACCCTAGCATCTAGCTGCTATTATCTAGCCAACACCTGGCCTGTAGCTACTATCACCGAGCTAACCTGCTAAGCCTAAGCATACAGCAGTTAACAGCTAGCTTACCGACTAACTCTCAGCCTGTGTGTGTGTGTGTGTGTGTACGTGTGTGTGTGTGTGTGTGTGTGCGTGTGTGTGTGTGTGCGTGTGTAGGGACTGCAGCGAGGCTCTGAGGGTCAGGAGGACGGTGGACGCCTGGATCACCCGTCTGTCACGTGACCCCCAGGTGAGATGACGATGATGTCACGATGATGTCACGATGACGGGAGTTGGGGACGATGAGGTCATGTGATGATCTCCTCTGTGCAGACCTCCTCTCCTCCCACCGCTGCTCCTCGAGGAGGAGGAGGAGGAGGAGGGGGAGGGAGAGGAGGAGGAGGGGGAGGGAGAGGAGGAGGAGGAGGAGGAGGAGGAGGAGGAGGAGGAGGTCCCTCGCTGCCGGCCAGGAAGGCGGGGCCAAGGCCACTGGGCGTTCCCAGGCAACCAGGCGGTATCACGGCAGAAAGAGGAAGTAGGCGACAGCAGCCCAACGCCAGAGCAGTAAGCACTCAGGAACACTCACTCATTCACACTCACTCACTCACTTGCTCACACACACTCTCTCACTCATTCACACTCACTCATTCACACTCACTCACTTACACACTCACTCACTCACTCACTTACTCACACACACTCTCTCACTCACTCATTCACACGTTCACTCACTCCCTCACTCACTCACTCAATCTCTCTCTCTCTCATTCACTCACTGACTCACTCACTCATTCACTCACTGACACACTCACTCTCTCACTCATTCACACACACACACACACACTCTCTCACTCACTCACTCACTCTCTCACTCACTCACTCACTCTCTCACTCACTCACTCTCCCCTCCCCCCTCTGACCCCCCTCTCCCTCCCCCCCCCCCTATGTGTGGGGGCCGGCCGTGGACCAGGACCAGGCTCCAGCCAGGGGTCCGGGGCCCTCCTACAGGGGCGCCCTGAAGAAGACCCCCTACATCAGACCCCCCTCCCCGGGCCCCCCCAGACCCAGGGGCCCGGCCAGACCCCCACCGGTGGACAGCAGCCGGGGTGAGATGCCCTTCAGGGGGGGGGACCCCCAGAGGGTCCACAGGGTCCCAGAGAGCACCGGGGTCTACAGGACCCTGGTGGAGGGAGGGGTGTGTGCGTGCAGATGTGAGTGTGAGGGTGTGTGTGTGTGGCGTGTGTGTGTTGGTGTTTGTGTTTGGGTGTGTGTATAGGAAGAGGGTAACCCTCCTCTCCTCCTCTCCTCTCCTCCTCTCCTCTCCTCCTCTCCTCCTCTCCTCCACTCCTCCTCTCCTCTCCTCTCCTCCTCTCCTCTCCTCCTCTCCTCTCCTCTCCTCCACTCCTCTCCTCCTCTCCTCTCCTCCACTCCTCTCCTCTCCTCTCCTCTCTCCTCTCCTCCTCTCCTCCCCCACTCCTCTCCTCCACTCCTCTCCTCCACTCCTCTCCTCCTCTCCCTCTCTCCTCCACTCCTCTCCTCCTCTCCTCTCCTCCTCTCCCCCACTCCTCTCCTCTCCTCCTCTCCTCTCCTCTCCTCCTCTCCCCCACTCCTCTCCTCTCCTCTATTCCTCTCCTCTCCTCCACTCCTCTCCTCCTCTCCTCTTCTCCTCCACTTCTCTCCCCCACTCGGTGTTTCCCACAGGATTTTTGGGGGGCTCGCGATCTTCTAGAGGGGTCCGGGGGCAAGCCCCCCCCCGGGAGAAAAACTTGAACCGATTTAATTTAAATGCATCAATCTGGTGAATTTTGAGAACCAAAATATGACACATCAATTACTGACAAATGACTTACAAACTGCTGGTACTGATATGAATGTTGATGACACATGAAGGGTCACACTAAATGGGGTTGAGGAGTTTTCAGAAAGCATTTAAGAAAAGATTGAAACAAAAACAAACACAGTGCTGAGCCTTTATACTCATTTCCCTGCGCTCTGTGTTCTCATTTACATTTACATTTACATTTAGGGCATTTAGCAGACGCTTTTATCCAAAGCGACTTACAATAAGTGCATTTGTTACAATAAGTACATTTGTCATAAGAAGTGAAACAATACGTCGCTGTCGGTACAGTAAAGACGTTCATAGAACCAAGTGCAAGTATTACAATCGCTAGGCTAACCCATTCCCCGTGTAAAGCAGCGATAGCAGCTACTGTAGATGCTACACAATTAAGTACCTTGAATAAGTGCAATGTACAAGTGCCAGGACGTACAACATTCAATGGTGGCTGTGCATTGGTTTCTATGCAGAGTCGAGATGAACTCTGAACAGGTGAGTTTTGAGTCTTTTGCGGAAGCTGGTGAGCGACTCTGCGGTCCTGACATCGATAGGGAGCTCGTTCCACCACTGAGGTCCCAAAACAGAGAAAAGTCGTGACTTTGCTGATCGACCTTTGCTTGCTCTTAACGGGGATCGAGCTGGGGTGTGTGGCTTTACTAATGCTTGGAGGTAGGCAGGGGCAGTTCCATCGACTGCCTTGTATGCCAGTACCATCATCTTGAATCTGATGCGAGCTATTACAGGGAGCCAGTGGAGGTCTCGGAAGAGGGGGGTTACATGTGAGAACTTTGGTAGGTTGAACACGAGGCGCGCTGCCGCATTCTGGATGCGCTGCAAGGGTTTAATCGCAGAGGCAGGGAGTCCAGCCAGGAGCGAGTTGCAGTAGTCGAGGCGGGAGATGACCAGTGATTGGACTAGAAGCTGAGCTGCTTCCCTTGTGAGGAAGGGCCGGATCCTGCGGATGTTGTAAAGTGCAAATCTGCAGGATCGGGCCACCGCAGTGATGTTTGCGGTGCAGCATAACTGATTGTCCAACACTACACCAAGGTTTTTGGCAGTTGGAGAAGGAGATACAGTGATGTTCTCAACAGTGACCAGTAAGTCCATGTGTGGGCAATCTTTCCCTGGTATTAGGAGGAGCTCAGTCTTGTTGAGGTTAAGCCTCAGGTGATGGGCAGTTGTCCAGGTGCTGACTTCTGCCAGACATTCAGATATGCGTGTTGCAATCAGGGCTTTGTCAGATGAGGGAAAGGAGAGAAATAGCTGAGTGTCGTCAGCATAGCAGTGATAGGAAAAGCCGTGGGATGTAATTACAGAGCCCAGAGATCTGGTGTAGAGGGAGAACAGAAGAGGCCCCAGTACCGAGCCTTGAGGGACCTGTATCAATGCTCTGACTCTCACACCTGGAATGCCCCATGCACATGTGGACAGAGAGCCGGCCGGGGGGGGGGGGGGGGGGGGGGGGGTCCCTAACCTGTTTGCCATTTCCTCTCTTATCTTTGGCCGCCTATCTTATCTTAATTAAGGTAATCCTAACTGTTCTGTCAATCCGATTTTTGGATCGGAAATAGTCAGGTTATGTCTGTTTCTGCACTCAGAATGTGCATGAGATTGATAGAACGCGTTACTTTTAACGAGACTGTTGATAAAGGATCTTTGTTAATAACAGCAAGCTAGTAGCACTAGTACTACGGCCATGGCAGGTATTGGTAAAAAGAGGAGCAATAAATTAGTAAAGTAATTCTTCCACCAAATTCAAATTTAAATGTCTTTGCAGGCGATAAAATGAAATAAAATACGGTCAGGAAAATGTACCACATCATTATGTGTTCTCGGTAGCCTTTCAGCCATCACGTGTCTGTTGTGATGTTCCTCTTCCTCATTGTCAAACAGACCCACTAGCAGTGCTGCAGCCATCTCTTTCAGTTATTGACAGTTATTTTGTTAATAACTTTGACAGTTAACTTAGGATAGTTCTGTAATGGCTAAGTGCCCATCTTAAGTTAATACAGGATTTCTTCCTAAGTTAAGTTAGGAAACCTCCGTCTGTAGTACCAAAACCCCTAAATGCCCTCCTATCTAAAGATAGGATAGGATCTCAGAGTTAGGAAGTTTCTGGAATGAGGCCCCAGGAATGTGAGGGTAACCCTTGTTTCCCCACTCCTCTCCTCCATCTCCTTTCCCACACTCTGTGGTGGCTACAAGCTCAATGCTGTCCAGACTGTCTCACACCAGGACCAGGGCGCCTGCAGGGAGAAAGAGGGATGGAAAAAGAGAGCAGGAAATGGCTATTAAACACTTTGCCCTTTTCTACACACCGACATCTGTTGCGTTTCTCTGCTAATCTCTCTCTCTCTCTCCTGTTCTCTCTCTCTCACTCTGTCTCACTCTCTCTCTCTCCTGTTCTCTCTCTCTCTCTGTCTGTCTCACTCTCTCTCTCTCCTGTTCTCTCTCTCACTCTCACTCTCTCTCTCTCTCTCTCTCTCTCAGGAGTCCAGATGAAGTCTATTAAAACTCAGACCGATCCATCTGCCACTCCCCCACGGTTGCCGAGACAACCGGTCCAGAACGCCTGCAGCCAGGCCCCCGTTACCCACGGCAACCAGCGCTCCCAGGACAGGGCCCAACGCTGGCTCCCCATGGCCGTCCCCCTTGGTCAGGAGCTCGTAACTGGTTAGTAACTAGTACTAGTAACTAGAATAACCTTAACTAGTACTAGTTATTATACTCATGTTACCCATTACTGATAACTAGTTGTACCACATATTAGCGAGTAGCAATAACTAGTTATTACCCATGTTTGTTAGTACCAATAGTTAACCATATTAACTAATATTAATAACTAGTTATTACACATGTTAGTGAGTAGCAATAACTAGTTATTAGCCATGTTTGTTAGTACTAATAACTAGCTAACCATATTAACTAATACTAATAACTAGTTATTACACGTTAGCGAGTAGCAATAATTAGTTATTACCTATGTTATCAATAACTAGTTATTAACCATATTACTAGTTATTAACCATACTATTCAGTTGTTAACCATAATAACTAGTACTTATAACTAGTAATTACCCATATTAAATAGGACTTATAACTAAGGATTAACCATATCAACTCGTTACTAGTTATTAACCACATAATATTGTAGTGGTTAGGTAATGTTAACTGGTTAGTTAGTTTAAGGTGTTTTTTTCTCAGGGCTGTCGTCCAGACGACCGCTGATACAACATCCAGAGACGTCCAACATGGCCGCCACGCACCTAACCACTGGATCCAACATGGCGGCCATTGAAGTCCCCAGTGGATCAAACATAGCGGACATTGAAGTCCCCAGTGGATCCAAAATGGCGGACATCGAAGTCCCCAGTGGATCCAACATGGCTGCCGTGGAAGTCCCCATTGGATCAAACATGGCTGCCGTGGAAGTCCCCTGTGGATCAAACATGGCTGCCGTGGAAGTCCCCTGTGGATCAAACATGGCTGCCGTGGACGTGTTGAATCAGAGAGCAACAGCTGAACTACAGGTGAACTAGCCTGCTCAAATCTTCCTACTAGCCTGCTACTAGCCTGATACTAGCCTGAGGAAACAACATGCTGGAGTAATCTCAGTAATTGTTGACTTTCAGATCGTCACAGAAAGAAGTGATGATGAAGAGGAGGAGGAGGAAGAGCTGCTCTTCCCAGGAACGGGTTTCCTCTCTGTAGTGGATGTTGTTCAGGTAACTGGATTTAGCCCCCCTCACTAGAGCTCACCCCCCCCCTCACTAGAGCTCACTCCCCCCACTACAGCTCACCCCCCTCACTAGAGCTCACCCCCCCCCTCACTAGAGCTCACTCCCCCCACTACAGCTCACCCCCTCTCACTAGAGCTCACCCCCCCCCTCACTAGAGCTCACCCCCCCTCTCACTAGAGCTCACCCCCCTCACTAGAGCTCACCCCCCCTCTCACTAGAGCTCACCCCCCTCACTAGAGCTCACCCCCCCTCTCACTAGAGCTCACCCTCACTAGAGCTCACCCCCCCTCACTAGAGCTCACCCCCCTCACTAGAGCTCACCCCCCTCACTAGAGCTCACCCCCCTCACTAGAGCTCACCCCACCAGGCCACTATGACCACTCGCAGACCCCATGCTGATCTCCTCCTCCTCCCCCCCCAGGAGGACAGTGTTCAGGAGGAGCAGGCCATCGAGGTCTCTGGACGTCGTTCCCCTCCTGCTGCTCTCTACCATGGGCCGGTCTTCCCCCCCTCCACCTCCGCCGTCCCTCTCCCTGCCCAGGACCAGGCCTCCGTTCTGGGCCTCATCCAGCGGGGAGACGCCCTGGAGAACCGGCTGCTGGAGTGGTGAGTCTCTGTCAGTGTCTCTCCCCCTCTGTCGGTCTCCCTCTCGGTCTCTCTCCCTGTGTGTCTCAATATCTCTCTTTGGTCTCTCTCTCTCTGGTCTCTGCTCTCTGGTCTCTCTCTCTGGGCTCTCTCTGGTCTCTCTCTCTCTCTGGTCTCTCTCTCTCTCTGGTCTCTCTGTCTCCCCCTCCAGGGTGGAGCAGCAGGTGATGACCAGGGTCATCTGTCAGTTGTACAGCCCCCCTCCCCCTGACCCCGCCCTCAATGAAACGAGTGGCCAATCAGAGGCTGAGGAGGAGAGCGTCTCATCGGTGTCACACCATTCACCCGGTGAGGCTTCACCCATGCATCTGTCTGTCTACCTCTCCAACCGTCTACCTGCCATCCTGTCTGCCATCTGGATGTTTGCTTCAGCAATAGTGTGTGTGTGTGTGTGTGTGTGTGTGTGTGTGTGTGTGTGTGTGTGTGTGTGTGTGTGTGTGTGTGTGTGTGTGTTAGAGGGCCGTGCTGTTGTCGGTTCCCCTCTGCTCCGCCGGTACGTCAGTGAGGTTCTGGTGGAGACCGGGACCCTGATGCTGTCCCAGAGAGACCCGCCGGGACCGGGACCAGGGGCAGCAGAGCAGGTACACACCCCCTAGTCTGTGGTTCTGTCTGTCTGTCTGTCTGTAAATTCTGTCTGTCTGTCTGTGGTTCTGTTTGTGTCTGTGGTTCTGTCTATCTGTCTGTGGTTCTGCCTGTCTGTGGTTCTGCCTGTCTGTGGTTCTGCCTGTCTGTGGTTCTGCCTGTCTGTGGTTCTGCCTGTCTGTGGTTCTGTCTGTCTGTGGTTCTGTCTATCCGTCTGTGGTTCTGCCTGTCTGTGGTTCTGCCTGTCTGTGGTTCTGTCTATCCGTCTGTGGTTCTGCCTATCTGTCTGTGGTTCTGCCTGTCTGTGGTTCTGTCTATCCGTCTGTGGTTCTGCCTGTCTGTGGTTCTTTCTATCCGTCTGTGGTTCTTTCTATCCGTCTGTGGTTCTGCCTATCCGTCTGTGGTTCTGCCTGTCTGTGGTTCTGTGGTCTGATAGGTTGTGTTGGTTCCACAGCTGCTGGTCTCCACCCCAGCTCCGACCCCAGTACCCAGCCCAGTCCGGGACCCGGACAGTCCCCAGACACCCCCTCTGCAGACACCCCCCCCCTCCGGACCCCCCAGCCCGGAGCCAGCAGAACCCTGGCCCTCACACACAGGTTAACACACACACACACACACACACACACACACACACACACACACACACACACACACACACACACACACACACGTACACACGCGTACACACCCACACACACACATTCCACGTCAGCCAATCAGCTTGTTTCACCATAGCCTCCTGTGTTCTTAGTGGCTGACGTGGAGCTGGTGGCCACGCCCACCCCCACCCCGGAGCCACGCCCCCTGGACGACGACCCGCCTATCCTTGCTGAGGGGACCCCCGACTCACACTCACTGTGAGACACACACACACACACACACAGACACACACACACACACACACACACAGTGATAATGTGTTTGGTGTTTTGTCTCTCAGGGTGAAATCTGCATCAGAGGGGAACTGCCCCCTCCCCCCTGCTCCTCCCCCTGCCTCCCCCCCGGCCCTCCCCCCTCAGGGCCGCAGTGTGTGTAGTAGTACTGCTGGTAGTACTAGTACTGCTGGTAGTACTAGTACTGCTGGTATCAGCCTGAGTACCAGCAGCAGCAGCCTGGTGGCGACCGGGGCGGCGGAGCCCGCAGTGAGACACATCTCAGAGGGAGAGCTGCTGGTCAGCTGCTGCTACCCCACAGGTGAGACAGGTACACACACAGGGAGACTGGGACACCCACTGGGAGACAGGGACACACAGTAGAGACAGGTACACACAGGGAGACAGGTACACACACAGGGAGACAGGTACACACAAAGGTGAGACAGGTACACACACAGGGAGACAGGTATACACAGGGAGACAGGTACACACACAGGGGAGCACCACTCAGGTGAGACAGGTACACACACAGGTAGCACCACACAGGTGAGACAGGTACACACACAGGAAGCACCACACAGGTGAGACAGGTACACACACACAGGTAGCACCACACAGGTGAGACAGACCGCTAAATGCACACAGAGACCCAATAGGTCAGTGATATTACCCTACACATACTAACTGTCTGCTGGCATATCTGTCCATCTCTCGTCTGTCTCTCACCTGTCTGTCTGTCTTTCTCTCTCGTCTGTCTGGCTGTCTCTATCATCCGTCTTACCTACCTGTCTGTCTGTCTGTCTGTCCCTAGAAGACGGCAGTTTCTCCAGTTCTCTGCGGGAGCTTCAGGAGATGGTGAGACAGCTTCCTCTCCGCTATCGTGACATCATCGTGACCTCATCGTGACATCATCGTGACATCATTGTGACCTCATCGTGACACCATCGACACCATCATGACATCATCGTGACATCATCATGACATCATCGTGACCTCATCGTGACATCATCATGACACCATCGTACCATAATCATGACACCATCGTAACCTCATCTTGACACAATCGTGACACCATCGTGACACCATCGTGACCTCATCGTGACCTCATCGTGACCTCATCGTGACCTCATCGTGACACCATCATGACATCATCGTGACATCATCGTGACACCATCGTGACATGTGTTCAACATTCTGCTCCTCTCCAGGACTACGACCCTCCTAGTGAAGGACAGGTCGGAGGTCATGACCCCACGCTGACCCTGCTGGCCAGGATCGACCAGGAAGTCACACTCTCTGAGCCCCGCCCCCAACCTGAGGTAACACACACACACACACACACACACACTAGGGCTTTGACTCCGTACTTCGTTCTTCGAATATAATTTGAATATCAAAAAATAAATTAATATTCAAACGAAATTAGGCAGCCCTTAACATTCGAACCTGTTACGGGCATTATTTTTTGTAAATGTCTTTGCTTGAACGTTGTTTCCAATTCAGATTCCGAGGCTTTTTCACGCCTGGTGAAGTTGTGAATCACGAGCTCATTAGCAAGGCTATTATTGTTCATCTGGGCTCCTGAAGGTGGCGTTGCGTCCTGGTTTGCGCCAATTTTGTATTCTATCGATATCCTCCTCGGGGTCTGCGTCAACACCGACAACAGACCCCGAGGAGAAGATCGATAGGTACACTCCTGACCATTTCAAAAGCAAAGTGTGGCGCTACTTTGGTTCGAAAAAATACAGGGGAAAAGAACCGTAACGATAAAGTAATATGTCGAATATGTAGGACCAAACTCTCATACCACGGGAAAACCAGCAACTTGAGAGCCCACCTGGCTACACTACATCCCGGCAAGCTGCAGAAACACTGCCCTCTGGTGGACGAAACATATACAACTTAAGTTTTATACCATACCGGTCTTACTGAAGGCATTTAATGGTCAAAATATTATTAATCAATATTCGAATATTAATAATAATAAACAAACAACTTCGAATATGATTTTTTTGGCAAAAGCCAAAGCCCTAACACACACACACACACAAAGCTCCTGTTACCTCTGAGACTGCGGTCTAGGTGATGTGACCTGATGACCTCTGACCTCTTGTGTTCTCCAGGGGTCCTGGGGGGAGGAGGAGGAGGAGGGGGAGGAGGAGAGCATCGGGGAGGTCAGGGAGGGTCACACATCCTCCCTAGCGGAGCCCCGACAACAACGGACTACAAACTCCCAGAGGACTACAAACCCCAGCAGGAGTAGGAGGGGAGGAGGAGGAGGAGGAGGAGGAGGAGAAGGGGAGCAGGAGAAGAGCGACAGCGCGACGGCAGGTAGGGCGACCCCAGACCGGCGGCCCGCGGCTCCGGGACCCCCGGGGTGTGACACGCTGTGGTTCTGCTGTGTTCCCAGGGTTACGCTACGCACCGACCAATCAGGGCCCGGTAACCATGGGAGACCTAAAGGCAGAGCCAATCAGTGAAGCTGTGATGAACTCCTCGCTTCAGACCGACCAATCACACTCACCCCCACCGATGGAGAGCACACCTAAGGTCACACACACACACACACACACACACACACACACACACACACACACACACACACACACACACACATTGTTGTTCCCAACACAGTTGTCCCTAAACCACGCCCCTGCATCTCTGTGATTGGACAATCAGTCCCAAACAGACGGTTGTTTAAACTTTCATAATATGATTATTATATTACTATATATGATGTCCTGTCTAACAGCTGTGTGTTATCAGTCCTCCAGGCCTCTAGAGGCTCTCAGAGCACAACCTACCCTGGTGAGACCCTATGACCCCACCCTGCCAGGTACACACACACACACACACACACACACACACACACACACACACACACACACACACACACACACACACACACACACACACACCCCTCAGTAGACGGAATTCCAAGACGTGTGTTTGTGTGTTGTGCAGGGGAACAGGAAGTGATGCGTGGCCGCAGGAAGCTTCAGGTCCTTTTTCCCTCGCTGATCGACGAGGAAGAGGAGGATGAGGATAACTGATGATGTCATCGGCCAGAGGAGAAGGGGGGAGGGGGCACCTTTTACTACTCAAACAAATAATGTTTTTATTTTATATTTTCAAATAAATGCTTGTCTAAATTTGACGCTTAACTGATGATGATCGTTCTGTTCTGGTAATCTCAGAAAAACATTTTAATCTGTTTAAAGTTAATGCTCGAGAACTGAATAGTATTTGAGGAAACAAATGTGAACATATTGACCTTCGTAACGTGTACATCTATGCATAGAATGAACACATCCCTCCATGGGCTGCAGACTGACCACAGGCTCAGACCTCCTGCATTCATGACCTCAGCAGCAAGGTGACTTCAAGAGAAGAAGAGGAGGAAGAGGAGAAGGATGAGAGCAAGAGTAGAAGAGAGGAAGAGTTAAGACAAATTCACTTACTCTCAGGGGAGGAGAATCATTACTTGCAAGATAAGAGATAAAATGTTATCACTGCGACATTTTAGGTTGTAAAGCGGGGATTAAAAGTTATTTCCTGGCTCATCAGCTAGGCTACCTGCTTACCGCTTGGCTCCGCCCGACCACCCACCTAATGGGCCATATCGCCCCTGATGAGTTGCACTTTGAGCTCATTAATTGGAGGGTTGAGTGTTGAATGAGTGGAGAAGACAGAGTACTTCCTCATCGTGATGCGTGCCTTTTCTCACCGGAGGTCCACGATCAGGTAGGACATTCGTGTTGCTTCTTACTCTTTTGATTCAGATAGATGGATGGAGAGATAAAGAGATGGATGGAAAGATAGAAAGATAGGATCCTATCTTGCCATCCATCCTTCGCCTTCGAAGGTTTCTCTATTCATCTCGAGGGGATTACAGCCAGGGTTCGAGTTAGGTGGGAGCTGAGCTCCTATAGAGCTCGGAAGTCCCGCTCCTTCCGGTGGTCCTCATGGGACCTATGAGATCGTAAAATATGAATGGGTTTCAATGCAGAGAAAGAATTATTTTCTGGTCCCAGTCTATGCCCCGGAAAATGAATAATGAATGAATAAATAAGATAAGATAATATAGCCTTTATTGTCATTGCACAGTCGCCTATACAACAAAACTTGGAGTGCCAACTGAAGGTGCATTACACATACAAAAAACAAGACAGAAATAACAAGAAAAACATTTGGAAGAAGACAAGGACAGGCGAGGTGAATACTAAATATAAAATATAAAAGGCCGTAAGCATATTGCACTTTATTTAAAGTGAGGTATATGTGTCTGTTTAATGTTTTATGAGTGTTAAGTGTCCTGATTGCCCAAGGAAAGAAGCTGTTGTTCAGTCTGTTGGTTCTGCTCTTCAGGCTCCTGTACCTCCTACCAGAGGGCAGTAGGCTGAGCAGGTGGTGGCCAGGATGGAGGTGGTCACGGATTATCCTTCTTGTTCTTGAGATGCATCGAGAGCTGGCGATGTCATCCAAGGAGGGCAAGGGAGAGCCAATAGTTTTTTCAGCTGACCTTATCACCCTCTGCAGCCTTTTTCTGTCCGCCACTGTGCAGCCAGCATACCACACAGTGATGGAGAAGGCCAGCACACTCTCGAAGGTGGAGCGGTAAAAGGTCACCAGCAGCTTCTCCTCCAGTTTGTTTCTCTTGAGTACCCTCAGGAAGTGGAGTCGTTGTTGGGCCTTCTTCACCACCGCTGATGTGTTAGCTGACCAGGATATGTCCTCAGAGATGTGAGTTCCCAGGAACTTGAAGGTGGAGACTCTCTCCACACAGTCACCATTTATGTGGAGAGGGGCGGGGGCAGCTCTGTGCCTCCTGAAGTCCACTATAACCTCCTTTGTTTTTTTGTGTTAAGGGTCAGGTTGTTTGCAGCACACCGCTCCACCAGCCGCTGTACCTCATCCCTATAGGCCGACTCGTCTCCTCCGCTTATGAGCCCCACCAGTCGTATCATTGGCGAATTTGACTATTGTGTTGGTGGGGTGGGTGGGGAGTACAGTCATGTGGGTAGATGGCTTACAGGAGTGGGCTCAGCACGCAGCCTTGTGGAGCACCCGTCCTGAGCATGAGGGTGGAGGAGCTGTGGGTGCCAATTTTAACAGACATCATTATTGCCTGTCTTCAAAACTTGAGAGCCCTGTAAAAGTTTAGGCATTTGCTTTGTGAAGCTGTCCTGTAAAACTAAACATTAGCCTTCTGAAAAAATCTGGAAATTCTTCATGAACAGAGGCAGAGGGAGAGGAGCAGTGAGGAGGACGATGGAGGTATGATAATTGCTCACATTAACGTTAACATTAATATTTATGCTGGTCATAGCCAACAATTGCTAGTTTGATGTGCTGTGATTTAATCAATGGTAGCCTATAATCTACAAAATCTGATTGGGCTATATTAAAAGTCACTAAAAGTCAGTATGAAGGCTTAGTATTTAAGCTACAAAGAACTGCAGTATTGCCAGGATGACTGTAGGACCCTACGGTAAATTCAATAGTTTTATCATTAAAAAAAGAAAACCTGTAATAGGCTATCTGACTGGTTGGTGGTGGTATTGTATTTATCAATTTTGCCTATTCAGTTTTGTCTATAGTGAAAAAGGCAAGCTTCCCTGTTAAGAAGGAAAGCCTATAAAATACATGCAGTGAGTATACTTAGGCCTATGTGGATGTTGCTGGCTAGTGGCTGCTACACTAATTGAGGGGCAGGGAGGAGGAGAAGAAGGAAGAGGAGGAGGAGGAGGAGGAGAAGGAGAGATGGAAGAAAGAGCACAGGCTGGGCAGTCCAGGGCCAGGCAGGGGGAGGAGGAGGAGAGAGACAGGCAAGAATCGGATGAGGACATGATGGGGGCTAGACGTAAAACTATTCAGAATATGGAGAAGCATATCTGTGACCTAGGAGAGATATATTTTTAGTCCATGTCGTTCTGCCAAACTTATGCTTTTTCCACACAGCTTGTAAATAAGCATACATGTGAATTTTAGATTTGACCATCTTGTTAGAGTTTGTCAGTTGTAGAGTTTGTCTAAGGCACAACTTTCCTTAAAGGGCGCATCCTGCATAATACTGGTTTAGATAAAAAGGTGAAGGTCATAAAGAGGTGTGGGTCATGAAGAGATTTTTTTTTTTTTGTTTGTTAGTTACTTTATTTTCCTGAAATACTTATTTTAAATGTGGATTGAGTTTGAGGTAGCTACGAATCTGTAAAGCTCTTGGTCTAGCAATGCCCCTGGGATCGTTAGTGATGGCCCCGCCTGACCACGCAAGAGGCAACTCATCATTGGATGAGTGTCGAATGGGCGAGGCTAATTTCATCAAAAGGTATAGTCGCACTGACCCCATCAGTGCACCTGTTTCCTAGTTGTCGTGTGCGTCTGGGTTCATCAGAGGTCTCAACTCAGGAGGAAAATTATCTTGTTCTTTCCTATCAGGTAGGCCTAAAAGCAGTCTCAAACCCATTGGTATCGCTTGCGTTCATCAAATAAAATAACGACTGAGCTACCGGTTATTCTACATTAGAGTTTAGTGAGCTGAGCAACCGGTTAGGCTAGTGAATGCCTCTCCCAACCAGAGACGGTGTCACATAGGCTTTGCCAGTACCCATTGCCAGTACTCACTGAATGTCGATTGTCCAATGGACATGTTTTTATTTGTCTCAGTGTGCTCATAGAAGGCCGATCAAAGTTGTGTTTTTTTTCTTTTACTGCCAGCAAGTACAAAAAACAGCAAACTAATGTTATGTATAGGGCGGGCTAGCCCTTCCGCGATTAGACCGTAAGTGAAAGCCCGGCCTGTCTAGGCACGGTGCGAGTTACAACATTGTCGATGGAGGTGCTTAAAAACAGGAAAGTCAATCTAACTCAAGGCCGCATGGTCCGCCATTACGAACATGGTCCGCCATTACGAACATGGTCCGCCATTACGAACATGGTCCGCCATTACGAACACGGTCCGCCATTACGAACTGAATGTCGACGCTGCACTTCGTGTTCATTGGATTAGCATTGGGGCATCGCCCTCTGAACCAGAGCCAATCAGAGAGAATTGCCTGGCTAACTGCATAGCTACTGGCTAGTGTGTGTGTGTGTGTGTGTGTGTGTGTGTGTGTGTGTGTGTGTGTGTGTGTGTGTGAATAGCTGTACTATGTACAAAGGACTGCATATTGCACGCCATGACCGACTTGTCGATCTGATTTCCAGCAATGTTAAAGAAGTATTTCTAGAAAATGTGACCATGTACAAACATTCACGCATCATGCCGGAATGGTTTAACAGCTCTATTGATGTGTTTTGTAACATCCCAAATACCCATGATGTTGTGTTTCTAACAGAGACAGAAGGGAAGTGCTCTTACTTGAGATAGGCTGTGTGTTTGATCTGTACATGGAAATTGCTTTCAACGATAAAATGGTTAAATACCAGCCCATTCTGGAAAAACTAAGGGACCTACCAGTGCAAGCTAATAGTGTTTATTTTTGGCAGCTTGGGGCATGTCCACAACCGTGTTTTCAGTGGGTTACGGCTGGCAGGGGTCTCAAGCAGAAGATCTAAACAATTAGCAAAGTTCTGCTCCATATCAGCAGTGATAGGCAGTCTGGCCTGATGTTTTTTGTACCCTTGAACAAAGACCTATCTCATCTCTGAAATATTTGAATCCTGTCTCTTGTAATGGGATTGGTGGATTCAAATAAAGAATTAAAATGTGTGTGTGTGTGTGTTTCAGAAATGCCTGCTGTCGCTTCCACAATAATGATGGAGGTTGGTCAGGATCAAGGAAAACATTCAAATTTTGTCCAGAGTCATCTGACGACATTGATTTCTATCATCAAGAAGGAGGAATTCATTCTGATCCTCTGTCTCGAGAAACGGATTATAACTTTGGAAGAATACAATGGCCTGGTAAGACTCTTCTCCCCTCCCTGACTGATATTTTGTTAAGTGTAAACATTATTTATGCCTTTTAAAACATGAATCTGTTTATCTTTATATTGAAATGGTAAGATTACATCCTCGGCGATAGTTTATACTTTTGTTTACGGTCGACAACTTTTGTTTATGGTCAAGCAATGACGTCACGAGGGTCCCACAGAGCCCCCTGGTTAACCTAGTGGCCAAGTTCCCATTGGAGATTTGATGATGCTTTAGCCTTGGTCACGTACTCGCTAGATAAATTGATTTGGGTTTAGTAGAATGCCCAGGGCCCGGTTTCCCGATAACGTCCGCTATGAAGACTCATACGTTTAGACTTATCAAAGTTGTTTACCTCTATAGGCGTGGTTCCCGAACGGTGTCTTGGGAGTCTTCTTAGGAAACACTCCTTACGTCTTTCGGAAACGGTGCTGTCCAGAGAGAATGTGCTGAAACCACTTAATTAAGTTCACTTGTTGCTTATAATGGTTTATTCCTTTCCCAGTATCATTTCCTTAATTTAGAAGACAGTTTTGTCATTTTTGAATTGTAAAATAAATACAATCATTTTTTGAAGTTGCGAGTTTTTGAAATTATTGGAAGCGAGTCGAGCAGACCTCGCCTGCTGTACCCACGGCCAAAAATAAAGAACAGCCGAGACAACATCCTTAATTCAAACATGCCGTTTAATTTGGCCTCAATTGGCTACGGATGTGAACTCGAAATTAACAATTAAATAACTTGGCCTATCCTGCTAACCTGCATGTCTATTTGAATAGACATGCCTGCTACGCCACATATCACTTCCTTCCGGAAGTTCCGGAACACTTGAATTAAAACCATTAGTGAAACACAACACTGCCAATGTGGCAGTTCCATGCGCAACTGGGATTTCTAAGGGTTACTGTACAGTGGCGGCGACTAGCGTCTGGAGCTGAAACATCAATACGGTAGAGCTAAGAAGGTTCTACGAGTGCTTCAGACCAACCTTACCAACGAACGATGTACGAAAAAGAGATTTGTAGCAAAGAACGTTTTGGGAAACAAGATGTTAAAGTAGAACTTAAAGTAGAGGTTAAGAATGACTTAGCGTTAAGAAGGCTTTAAGAAGGTTTCGGTAAACCGGGCCCTGATTCATTTAAAAAAACACCAGACGTCTCTAGCTAACTCCCAAATCATTCTGTGCCCCCATGAATGGTGTGTTTCCATCTCTCCCTGTATGTCTACGACCCCCATGTTGATCATTTGCCCTTTACTTTATTGATTTGCTTTAGGCCGGCACTGATTGGATCAGCAATCTATTGGTGAATCTTCTTAACAAAGGAGAGGAAGCATGTCAGAAGTTTGTCTCTGAGGTGCTGAAAAACCAAATGGTTGAAGAGAACTTCCCCAGGCTTGAAAGGCTGAACTGGACCTTGTTGGACTCCAAGCCAGAGCCAGAAAGAACCTCCATGCCAGGCCAGGGCCCAAGGTGTCCACACACACACACACATGCACAGTGTTTTAAAGGGTTAAATGGTTTGTCTCCTTTAACCCATCCCACTCTAAGCACCTTGTAACCGCCGCTTGATGCAGACCGGAGAGGAGAGACAGACCGGAGTTTGGAGGCTATCGGGCTCCTGGATCTTCGACCACAGTGAATGATTTCACCCCCCCACAGGTTAATGCAAGCACAGTTCCGCACAGCACGTCTAGCAGAAATGTTTATGCTCTCTATATTGCTCAATTTACTTTTTAATCAATAGTGTCAAAGTGACAAGGGATTCAGAATTCCACTAGACAATTAGAATTTATGGACATCATTTTTTCACCAACTAAAGTGACATGAGGGTTTAGGAGTATCGATAGTACGATTCTTGTAACGGTAGAGAGGAAAAGAGCTGAAGTCTGTAGTGTCTTCAAGTTATCACTAGACGCCTGATTTATGCTCACTTCTCCCTTCTTGTTTTATTAGAGCATGTCATATGGGTCTGTTGTGACTGAGCAGCAGCAACAGAACGGAACCTTAACCATGCAGCAGAACCTTGATGACTTCCAAAGAAGTGGTGAAGGAGTAAACGAAGGGAGGAATATGTCTTACCTGTCTGTAGATCTAAAGTAGTAAAACAAGTTTGGTGCTGCGCCACTGCCATCATTGCTAAATTAAGTCTATTATCTTGCTGATATGTTAAACATCTAATAAACGTGTGGCTGTGTGTAGTAATTGCAGCTTATATGTTTGATCCTGCTCCCATGTGGCTGTGGCTAACCCCCCCATCCCACTGCATTTCATTAAAGATTTAATGCTGTTTTGAATGATGACTGACCAACAATCGTTTTAAAACATAAACGAGAGAGGAGCTTACTCCGTCTGACTCAGCTGAGAACCTTGCTTTCCATGATCCATGATTGTTTTAAAGGGTTAAATGTTTTTTCTCCTTTAACCCATCCCACTCTAAGCACCTTGTACACTCTGCTTGATGTAGACGAAGAGGAGAGGAGAGACAGCCCGCAGTTTGGAGGCCATAGGGCTCCTGGATCTTCGACCATGGAGAATGATTTCACCCCCCCACAGGTAAATGCATGCACAGTTCCGCACAGCAAGTCTAGCAGAAATGTTTATGATCTCTATATTGCTCAATTGGTCGAGTGGTGAAGGAGTAAAAGAAGGGAGGAATATGTTTGACTATTTGGAAGATCTACTATGGGTCATAATTGAAAAATTGCGTTTTAAGTTTAGACAGGGGAAATCAGTGGATGTTGAAGGTGGAATTGGGCCAAATCTTTACGATAAAGTATTGTTTCGCATATGTTTTCTTTTATTTGATTTAAGAAAAATGTTTTTATTGATTATCACCAGTGTTGGGACTAACGCGTTATTAAGTAACGCGTCACAGTAACTACGTTACTTTTGCGGTAACGAGCACTGTAGCTAATTACTTTGTCAAAATCAGTAACGCGTTATCGTTACTGCGATTTAAACAGGCTCGTTACTCGTTACTTCACGTGCATAACCCAGGACTACAGTTTCCGTGGTGGACGTGAAGCGAACGTGAGTCACGTGACGCAGCGACGTGCAAGTAAATGAATTAAAACAATGGCGGAAGTCGACGACGGTCCAGGCGTTGTATTTCTCTCATGGAAATATGCACATTATTTTTCCTTTCTGACAGTAAAAGACATAAGGAATATTTTGGTGACCTGTCATCTTTGTGGAGGTTCGAAAACTCTAGCCACATCAAAAACTAGCAATTCTAATCTGATGAAACATCTTCAGAAACAACAGGCATCTACCAAGCTAGTTGAAAAAGACCCTGAAGGTAACACAGGTGATGCTGCTGCTAACGTCAGCTCCGCCGACGCTAAAGGAGAAGCCACTCCAGCCAAACAACAAAAGCTTGATTTTACAAAGCCTGTTGCACAGTCTATAACCCAGACACAGCTAAACAAATGATGGAGATGTATGGACAAAGACTGATATAGACATAGACATACTAACATAGACTACTAAAGCACTTTATCCACCATTATTGATTTCATCAGTTGTTTTATTTATCTAAACGGCCAGAGGGGAGGAAATATTATTTTTGTTAAACATTAACTATGTTTGTGAGGCTGAAAGTACTTTTTATTTATTTAGTTTCTCTTTGTGAGGCTGAAAATACTTTTAAGTTTGCCCATCATTATTGATGATGAGGTCTCCAGTTGGTGGAGTTTAGCTGTTTTGAGTTAAGGTTAACTTACAAAGAACGGATAAACCTCACTGTGTTTACATTGTAAACATCTATTGTATCAGTTTTGCACTATTGATTCCTACAGTTGCTAAATGGTCTGAGGCACAGTTCAATTTTTGCACTGCCAAAACTATACTTACCTGTTTGTACCTGTTTCAATGGCTACGATAAATATGCCTATCAAAAGTTTCAAAACATACTGTATGTTGTGTTTTGTTGATCCACTGCTTCATCGTAGTGATACTGGGTACAATGATCAAATTTTACACTTGTTTTGTCGAACACTATGCCACATCAACGCCAAAATAATGTGTGTGCATTTGTAGAGGGTTGGAAACAGTTGGAAACAATGGAAATATTTAATTTATTTGCACTCACACTACTACACTGCTATGGCACGTTCAGGTCACTAGGTGGCACATTGCGCTTGTGGTAGGATAGGACTTATGTGTATGCAAGCCAGAGGACTGGCAGCCTCCCTAGCTATCCAGTTAGGGAGGTCCTTTGTCACATTAACACAATAAGATAATTTAGAAAAAAAAAAAAGTTACTTTCCCTAGTAACTAGTTACCTTGAAAGTAACAAGTAACTTAAAGTAACTGAGTTACTTTTGAAAGAAGTAACTAGTAACTGTAACTAAGTTACTAATTTAAAGTAACTTGCCCAACACTGATTATCACACCTCTGAGTGTCTTGTCCTGTCATGATGTTTTGTGTTGAGGACCAAAATGGAAATAAGCCCTGGACTTTATTGTGTGTTTTAATCCTCAATGTATTTGATGTCTTTTCATGTGTGTAAGGCTACCTAGCTTGCGACCATGGATAAATATTTGAGTCGGACCACTGACCATTTTTTTTTGTGTGTGTGTGTTGAAGGCTGTACCATTTCAGGGAAGCCTCTTTTTATATATTAGGTAAAATCATGTAATTTGCCCGAATTGAGTGATAGGGTACACAATTAAGAAAAAACCACGCTGGGCCTGTTCATAACTAATTTATACATTTTTTGTAATGTAATAATGTTATAATTATCGTAACATTTCCTTAGCAAACTTCATTTTGGGGGCCCCCCCAGGTACTTGGGGCCCTACGTGCTCTGCGTACTCTGCGTATGGGGAGCGGCGGCCCTGGTTACATAGCCTGTGCACTATAAGTAGAGTCTGTGTGTGTGTGTGTGTGTGTGTGTGTGTGTGTGTGTGTGTGTGAAAGTTGGTCCCTCGTCCATTCATAACGCAGAGCGAAGTAGAGCTGCTCTGACGGCGTGAACCGGATCGGTCACGGTGTTCCCGCTTTGTTATCATGGCGTGATTCTGCCGCGAGGTCACTGCGAATCAGTCCTACGAGATCGTAAAATATAAATGGGTTTCAATGCAGAGAAAGAATTATTTTCTGGTCCCAATCTTTATATGCCCCAGAATACACTTGTTGTTTATGGATTCAAATGATAATTTTGCATGTCAAGAGTTTGACCAATTGAGATTGTGATGCCAGTTCTGTGATGGCGACAGAGAAAGAGGTCCTTATGAACTTGGATTCTGATGACGTGATAGCAGGCGCGGGCCGTCCATACGGGCAGGTGGTGCAGCGAACTACTTGCAAAAGCATGCTCAGAAAAAAAATAGTTCAATAAATCAGTGCTCCCAGTCTATTTTTAATAATGTGATTGTCACACCATAACCATCTATTGTTTCTGTAGGCTTTCCAACAATTTTTTGTCTGTTTACATCAAATATCTGATGATGGTGGCGATTCAATTTCATGATACGGCCAGCAGGCCGTATGATGCCCTTCTCAGCTAGATGCAATGAGTCAGGCTTTTTTTTAGTGAATGGGTCAGATAATGAAGGCACATTGAAGACATGACTTTGGACTAACTTATGATTGACTTTGTTATGAGAGTGTATATACTAGGATACTAAATGATGACCAGGGGAAATCAAAGCACCATATCGCTGGACTAGCGGCGTCAGGTGTAGCATAGGTCATACCAGATTCTGCTCCATGAGCTGCTCCTCCATTCCCGGGTAGAACCCCCGGTGGGACCCGGTGACCTGGTTCTCCGCCTCCCGGGAGCTGACCAGAGTCAGAGGACCGGCGTCAGACCGGGGCGTCAGCGTGTTGTGGCAACCTGGCCACCTCCCCTCGGGCCAGGTGGCCTTTGGGAGAGGTGGTGGATGGCGTATACCGCCGATATCCACCGGTCGGAGCCAGAGAGCGTCCATTGCGGCCCCCTAATCGGCGCAATGGGGAACACCTGCGGCGGAGGACGAGCAAGACGAGGTATCCCTTTAAAAGGCTGTGACAGGTTCTCTTAGGGGAGGGAAGTTGGAAGCAGGAGTGGACAAGGGAACCTCCAGGAACGGATCTAGTGGACCTTTTCCCCAACGCTCGCGGGGACGACGTCGACAAGCGAGGATCACCCCGTAGGAACGGAGCTCCAGACCGGAGCGATATCCCTCTTCAGGGACGAGACCGGCCGGGCCGGAAGGATGCCAGCATTGACTCTTTCGTGGCTCATGGAGCCATCAGTATTATTTCCCGTTTTTCCCGCGTTGGGCACAGACCCCCGCCTTTTCCGTGTTTCCTTGAATAAATGCCTCTTGTGGCTTTGAACGGACCTTGGCGTGTGGTCATTTCCAGAGTGACAGAGACATTCCTGGGGCCGAGTCGCCACATATGGTGGAGAATGCAGGCAATTTGATAACGCTACAGACTACTTGGGATTACCAGCCCACACGCCAACGCAGAACCCGGAAGGAGTCGCAGCCGCCGCCGCCGCCCAGCGTCAGCAACCGGACCAAGCCCTGGCCGCCGCCACCCAGAGAGACACCGCCGAGAGCCTCGCCCTTCTCCGGGAGGCGGTACTAGGACTCAGTCAGCAAGCAGTGCGCGAAACCCCGACCTCCGCGCCTACCAGCCACCTTACCAAACTGGGGACGGATGACGACGTGGAGGCCTGCCTGTAGGTGTTTGAAAGGATGGCTTGTCGGGAGAGCTGGCCGAAGGACCAGGGGGCTAACATACTGTCCCCCTTCCTCACCGAACCCGCACAGCAGGCCAGCCGGGATCTAGCGCCGGAGCGCGCCAGTCAGTAACCGGACATAAAGCAGGCGATACTGGCCTACTATGGTTACAGGCTCGCCGCCCGGGCCCAGCGATTCCATGACTGGCGATTCGATATCCAAGGCGCAGTACGGACTCAAATCTCCCAGCACGGCAGGCTGATCCTGAGCTTGCCTCTCACCGAGTTTTCGGATTTCTTCCCAGCCGGGTGGGGAGGAACAGATCGACCCGGAAAGTTCGCCAGCGCCCAACTACAGGACGACATCCTGAAGCACGCCTGGAGCCACGTCCTCGCCCATGATGGCCAAGCGAGGAAGTCGTGAGTTGCTTACCACACCCTCAATTCAGCACCAAGGGGGGTCTGCTGTATCGGGTAGTAGAGAAGGGGGGGGTGGTGACCAAACAACTGGTGGTACCCCGCCCGTATGTTAGCAAGGTACTGTTCATGGCCCACTCCCATCTGTTAGGGGCCCACTTAGGCATGGATAAAACCAGGGACAGGATTTTAGCTGTTTTTATTGGCCTGGGGTGAAAGGAGACTTTGTCCGATATTGTCAGACATGCCCTGAATGCCAGCGTACGGCCCCAGACACTCTGTCCAAAACCCTCTGATCTCCATGCCAATTATTGAGGTACCGTTCGACCGGATAACACTTGACACTTGTCGTGCCTCTCCCGAAGACCTGCGGGGGTCATAGATATATTTTAGGCTTGGTAGACTATGCCACCAGGTACCCTGAAGCCCTGCCCCTCCGCGCCGCCACCACCAAGGCTGTAGCTAAGGAGCTTATGCTGCTATTTAGTCAGGTAGGGATAGCCAGAGAAGTCCTAACAGACCAGGGGTCCTATTTTATGTCCCGGGTGATGAAAGAACTGCTTAGCCTCCTCCAGGTGAAACAGCTCCGAAGCTCGGTGTACCACCCCCAGACCGACGGACTCGTGGAATGCTTCAATAAGACCCTCAAGCAAATGCTAAGGAAGGTCATGGAAACAGATGGGAAAAATTGGGACCAGCTCCTGCCCGTACTATTCGCCGTCTGCGAAGTACCCCAAGCCTCTACAGGTTTCTCACCATTCGAGTTGCTGTATGGGAGGAGACCCAGGGGACTCCTCGACCTCGCCAAGGAGGCGTCCCCCCCTCGCACCACGGTGGATCACGTGGAGCAGGTGAGGGACCGCATGGCGCAGGTCTGGCCCATCGTCCGGGACCACCTCCGGCAGGCCCAGCAGGCCCAGGCCCGGGTCTACAACAGGGGTGCCCAGCTGCGCATATTTCGGCCCGGAGACCTGGTCATGGTACTCATACCAATGGCGGAAAAATTGCCAATGCTGCAAATTCTTGGCCAAGTGGCAAGGGCCTTACGAGATCGTCGACAGGGTGGGGGAGGTGAACTACCGGGTACGGCAGCCCGGGAGATGCAAACCCACCCAACTCTACCATGTCAACCTGCTGAAGCAGTGGCGGTCGGATACCTCCCCGCCGGTACCGGCTCCCCTGGGTCTGGCCGCCCGGCGCGACATACCGGTGGTCCCCATGGGAGACGACCTCAGCCCCGCCCAGAAGCAGGATCTTGAAGAAGTCATCCTACAACACCAGGGTTTCTTCTCGGAAGTACCAGGGAGGACCATGGTGGCCTAACACGGCATTAGGACGGCGCCAGGCATCACGGTGCCCGTCCCCCCTTACCGGGTCCCGGAAGCCCGTAGGAACGCTATCCGGGAAGAGGTCGCCAGAATGCTCCGGCTCTGAGTCATAGAGGAGACACGCAGCGCCTGGTCTAGTCCCATCGTCCTGGTCCCCAAACCTGATGGGACGTTCAGGTTTTGCAATGACTTCCGGAGTCTCGGACTTCGACGCCTACCCCATGCCCAGGGTCAACAAGCTGATTGAGCGGCTTGGGCCCGCCCGCTACCTCACCACCCTGGACCTCACCAAGGGGTACTGGCAGGTGCCGCTCACCAGAACCGCTCGGGAGAAAACGGCGTTTGCGACCCCGGTGGGTCTATACCAATACATGGTCCTTCCATTTAGCGTCCATGGCGCACAGGCCACGTTCCAGAGGATGATGGACCAGCTCCTTCGGCCTCACCAGGCGTACGCAGTCGCCTATATCGACATCATCATCCACAGCGCCAGCTGGGATGTCCAATTCAGGCAGCTGCGGGCGGTCCTGGGGAAGTTGAAGAGGGCCGGACTCACAGCCAACCCCGCCAAGTGCCGCCTGGGTCTGGAGGAGACGTCATACCTGGGGTACCAAGTCGGACGGGGGAACGTCCGACCCCAGGATAGCAAGGTTGCAACCATCGGGGACTGGCCCCGCCCCACTTCCAAAAAACAGGTGAAATCGTTTCTTGGTCTGGTAGGGTACTACCAGAGGTTTATCCCCGGCCATGCAACTCTGGCCAGTCCCCTAAATGATTTGACCCGGAAAGCCCTGCCAGACCGGGTAACGTGGTTGGAGGCAGCAGAGAGAGCATTCGGTACCCTTAGACGAGCCCTCTGCTCGGAGCCTGTCCTGATAACCCTTGATTTCTCTCTGCCCCTAATAGTCCACACTGACGCGTCCGAAGTGGTACTGGGAGTGGTACTTTCTCAGGTCCGGGTGGGAGATGAACACCCCTTGACCTACATTAGCAGAAAGCTCCTCTCCAACGAGAAGAACTATTCCACTGTGGAGAAGGAGGCCCTGGCCATTAAGTGGGCCCTGGACATGCTGAGGTACTATCTCCTTCCCTAAATTATTTCGTAATCATTCGTTTGTTTATAACAATTGTAAACGAAAAAAGCAGTATTAAAAGAGTGCTAAAACTCCGCCATGCATTAGGCCTGTCTCTGGTGAACGGTCTGTTCACCAAAGTTAAGAGTTAAGAGATTCTGCTGACTCTAGTGGATGAATGTTTCTTAATAATAGTTGAGTTGAGCGTAAAAAGGCCTACCGCCACACAGACCCCCTCCTCCCGTCCACCTGAGCCGCTCCCTTGGCCCCCGGGGGCTGCGGACACCTGCCGCACACCCCGGCATATAGTTTGTTATTCTCCGTGCTTCACAAAAAAAACATCAAGTCTTCTGATCTGTAATTCTCCCGCCTCTCTGTGAGCTTCTGCTGGTAATGCTAATGAGGGTCGTGACGAATAATACTGAGGACAATAAGTGAGACGTGCTTTTGTCCTCCAGCTGTGAGCAACTCTCAGACGTGTGGTGTTCAGCTGTGTTATTCTAGAGCTCAGATACAACCAAGAACGCGAAGGAAGAGGAAACTTGGTAGCAGAAGGAAAGAGCGGGGCTCGCCTCTCAGAGCTGTGGGTGGAAAAGCAGATTAAAGAGTTGCGAGACGCCCCGGCTCCCGGAGGCTGCAGGTTTGAATCCCGGCGGGCTACCTTTATGGTGCAGTCCATGGGAGCGCGGTGTAGGTCCTTCTCATCCAGGAGCTCGAGCTGCACGGGTCTCTTCACAAAGGGCTCTTTATGGTTCCACGTTCACGCAACGCAAGGGGGTTACGGAGCCCTTATGCCCTTGCGGACCCTCCTCGCGTCCACCGCATGGGCCGGACGTGCGCCTCCCAAAAATCGTAACCTTCCGTCGAGGCGACGCAGCAGCAAGGGGCTGTGAGTGGTCTGCCTGCTAAAACCCGACACAGAACCATAAAGGATCAGGACTGCGTCAAAGCGTCTGCGTGGTCATTGCGTTCCGTGAACGTGGAACCATAAAGAGCCCTTTACGCGGCCTCCGCTTCTGCCCGCTCGAGCCTCTGGCGCAAAGCATCTAGCGCACAGCCAGAGGACCGGAAGGAGTCGTTTTTCCTCTCGCACTCTGAATGGGTAAGTGAGGTCACTTGTAACTTTGTTTCTCCTCGAGACGCTTTCACATGCTGGGAAAAAGTCTCTCACAACTTTGGATTATTACTGATATCCATATTAGTCATATTTATATCATAACATTTCATATGTAAAATAGTTTAGGCTAGTTTTTGAGGCTCACGTTTTCTATTGAATACATGAAGTAAAACTTCACAGTGTTACACTTCAGTAGTCCTAACGGTGATAATCAGTTCTGATCTGAGAGCAATCATTCGTTTAGGCATAACATGTATAATATATAACATGTAACCTGTATGTATTTATTTGCAATTATTTAAGACAGTTTTTTTTAAATGTCCTAGCGTAAAATGCGAATACAACTTCCAAATTTCATTAAGAGTTGGAGTATTAATGTTGATGTAGTAGGCTAAATGCACATTTGACAAAAAGGTATACATCAAATATTGGCCCCTCTGGCCTAAACTAGGCCACTCACCTATACCAAGATATAGGCCTATATATATAAAGCAGGTACAGGCCTCGCCTAGCCGTATTTCAGTCATCGGTTTATTAGATGTATGTGTTAGCCTATTTAGTATGCACATGCGTGGCATTCGTGGAACAAACTAAAGTGTGCATTCAGTTTTTAAATGAATGTATTCATTATGAATTTGTTAATTATCAATGTATCCATTATTAGTTCATCTTGTAAACAGACTCTCAGAGCTCCGTGTCTTCGGCTCGGGCCCCCATCACGACTCTCCGCTCCAGGCACAACTCCGCGCCCTCGCATTCCTCCAGATGTTTAATGGCGTATGTTTGGACAGCAGCTTATCTTGCCCGGACACGCACTCCGTGATTTCAGACTTTAGTGTGTGTGACGTCCCCCCTCGTAGCCACTTTAACAAAACAAACAAATAACAAATTACAAACGCTGAATTCGAGATGAAGCACGCTAAACTATTGTTAGGTTGGATGTCATGAAGGTATCATTCACCATGGTTGATGGGATGATTAGTTCCTTCACTTCATTGGATCGTTAGTGATGGCTCAGCCTGACCACACATGAGGCAACTCATCATTGGATGAGTGTTGAATGGGCGGGACTAATACCTTCAAAAGGTACATGTTTCCTAGTTGTCGTGTGCGTCTGGGTTATTCAGAGGTCTCAACTCAGGAGGAAAATTTGCTTCAGGTAAGCCTAAAAGCAGTCTCAAACCCATTGGTATCGCTTGCTTTCATCGAATATAAAAACGACTGAGCTACCGGTTAATCTACATTAACCAACATATAAGATGCAATAACTACTCCAGCCACAGATGGCAGCACCTTTAGACAGGTGAGGAAGCCGGAGCCAATACGTCACATAGGCCACGCCTACTTCACATAGGCCACGCCGGCTTGATACAAACGGGGAGCGGGAGTCAGATGAGGTCAGAGACATATGGCAGACCCGTTGAGAGCCCCGGGGAAAGCCCCTGGGGCTGGGAGATAGCTCTGCGGTATCGCTCTCCACGTGTGTTAAATACAATTCCCCTCCTTTTGCTTCATAGTTACCATACCGAAATACTTTAACAAATAAAGTGAGTTAAAAGCGACCCGGATTGAACTACTTTCTTCAAGAACACGACAATTTGATGACCCCGTACGTGTTTCTGAGAAAGGCCGCGGCCCGAGGCTCGGAGACGCGCGGGCACCGCGACGTTCAACAACTCTTCACAGGCCACACAAATCAGGTAAGCAGAACCTATTGTCGTAAAGACTGAATCTGCATAGGATTAGATATTGCAATATTTAGGTGTAAGAGTTGTTTGAGCCACCGTCTGGTCGCGGCGCTCCGCAGTCCCGGTCCTGGGATTACAAAAGCATAACAGATGTAGTTAAACGGTCGCGGAGAACTCTGAAGGAGATTTAATTAAAATAAACATATTGAAGAAGCAAAGGGCTAGAATTGTATTAATGGGAATGTCGATAGACTGTATCCATCCCATATAGGTCTAATGTTTGTACCGTGAGGAGACATATTACTCCGGTTTATCTGGTTGTAACCGTGAGGAGACACATTACTCCGGTTTATCTGGTTGTAACCGTGAGGAGACACATTACTCCGGTTTATCTGGTTGTAACCGTGAGGAGACATCTTACTCCGGTTTTTAGTTTTGTGGGAAGCTAAAACAACCACGAACGTATTGTAACGTGAGGAGGTTCCACGTGCAATTTTTTGTTATTTATTAGTAACGTTACCACGGATACATCGTTGCTCTGTACATATTAAGTTGCACATTCACACATTGGCTTGGGATTCATTTCCCAGGGGGCGGTTAGACATGCTCTATCGGCGGTAAGAGTGCGAATGCAATCGGTGCCCCCAGCACAAAAGTTGGCACACCAATGTACGTGAATTGTAACAAACTTTTGTAAATAACCTTATTTCCTTAGGCTAGGTGGACGACTGCGCGTTTTGCCCTAATTGCAGTACACGCCCCAGTGACGCTCTGTGGGAGATAATAACCATTTTTTCCCCACAGGAATTCAATGCAGTGTGATTGTCTAAGTGCTAACTAAAATATCTGCAAAGTATTGGTTTGGTCCACAGGCGCTGTCCTGTTTAGAGTGAAGCACCGCGGTCTCTGTGTTTAAAGGGACGTATGTGACCTCTTTGTGTAAGGCGACAGCGCCATCTTGTGACTTGGGTGCCTGTGGTACCTTCTGTAGGGCGATTTGGCGCCATCTTGTTTTCTGTAAAGACCGCATGGTCTCTTATCTGGTACAATAAAAACAGGCAACTGTTTTTCCCCCTCGCCATCCAGGAAAAGTACACACAGTGCAGGGAGCAGATAGTGTGTGGAACGTGTAAATTGTGATTAAGTGATGGCCTTATGCCATAAAACTACCACATTTTTCAGTCGGACAGATAGAACTCAGAGGAGTTTCTTTTATCGATTGATAAGTCGGTTGATGAAGTTTGTAGTTTCCCCCACCGCCATATTTGGAGTTCTTCATAGTTTCTGTAGCCAAGCCCCCCCCCCCTCTCAACACCTCCCACCACTGGTTGATAAGAGAACTATTCCCAGTTCTATCTCAACATCTCCCCCTGTACCACAAGAGGACTATTATAAGTCCCAACTGGGCGACTCCCTGCTTTCCAAGAAGTGTACTACTACTGCTTTCCCCACACCCAGCCCCAGAATCCCCTCAAGTGTCTGCCCCCACCAGGCGAGCCCGAGTTCGCCTTACAACAATAGGGTAACCCATGGAACAGCCGTTCAAAACCCCACTTGACTTGTACATACTGGAACAGATAGGATCTCATTCGTTCCTAAACACCCCCCATTCCCCATCAACCTATTAGGCAGGGACCTGATGGGTTCCCTGCAGATCACACAGGCCTGCGACTTAGGGAGCACCACCCTTACACATCTAGTTTGTACCCTCAAACACTCCCTCTTGATGATAGTAGTATTCATTTAGTTGAAAGAAGAAGGCCGAACCTCTTTCTATTGTTAGTCAAGTTGAAGGTTTTTTCTTATTATTTTTCTTACTCTCTTCCCCTCACTCCCTTCCACCCTAAACACCTAGCTATGTGTAAGGACCAGATTGTCCGTATTTGTATTTGTTTGTGTGTTTGAGAGTGTGTGTGTGAGTGCCGAGATAAGGGAAGCCATTCCCTAGTTAATATCTGCAGAACACGCATGTATTTTGAATATACCATAATTACTGTGTTTTTGATTCACCAACATTACTTGTTTAAACAATCTGCAAAAGTTTGCATTTTTTTCTAAATTTATTCTCTTTTCTCTTCAGGAAGTGGCAATATAAGCAGTGAAGGATGCCCAACGCTCATCATTTTAATTGTTTACATTATTCTGAATATTCTCTCTCTCTTCAGGAAGTGGCGGTATAAGCAGTGATGAATTCCTAACACTCACAAACATTACTTTTTTCCAGATTGCTGGGCCCGTCTGTCTGTTTTCATGTGTTTTGTGTATCATGACACCATGTATGCAGTGCACTAGACACTGGTTGTGTTATGATCATTACTATTAGAGAACCAGGATGGTTAAAATAGACACGGGGATTAAATAGTAGAATAATAAGTTAAATTAATAAATAATATGAATGGTTTTCACCGGTGCACAAGAAGGGAGTTAGGAGCTCGACTTCTATAATTCAATTAAAATACATTTTTTGAAAATATTTAATCTAATTGGGTAAATTTATGGTAAATTTATTTATTCACTAATCAGCTACTGCATACAAAACAAACAGAATAACACATGACATGCATGACATGTTCACGGGTCAACTATTGCCTCCGTTGGGGCGATTGCAATAGATACAATATCGTACCACCAGTATGCATGCATGATCTTGTATTCAATAATTAGAACAGCCGGATTCCAGAACCGGAAGAGGACCGACCAAGGGAGGGACCGACCCAGGGGTAATAAATCAAGGGAGATCCCTGTATTGGAGTTACATGGTGATCACAGGATTTAGGGATAATTATCTAGACTCCATAACATCAACAATTAGCCTTTAAAGTTGTCCATAGCATGCATACCGCTCGTCCACAGAAGTCCAGGGGTAACCAGGGCTGGGGATTCTTGTTAAAGAATTCTGGGGTAATCCCGCCTCACAAAAGAGGGACCGGAAGAACACCCCCCTTTAGGGGACTCCGAGGAAGCGCGGTAGAAATGCACGGTTCAACAGACCTGACGAGGTTTGAGTACCAATATGACAACACAAATTAGATATTTCCTGAGGGATAACTGTAATAACAGACATTTTATTAAAAGTGATCGTATAATCTAGAGATAATAATCGGCAATATAAAATTAGACTAAATAAGTATGATAAAATGTTATCCAAAATCCATCCTGAGTGTGATGGAGAATCTACATGTCATGTTTTTCTTTATGAACTTAGGTTTTGTATACTATTCTGTGTATGGTCTTGTCAACCTGTTATTCTGCAGGGTCGTTTAAAAGGTAAACCTTTGTGGTTGGTGGTGCAATCTGTTCTCACTCTGTTCCTGTGTTATCTTCTGTTGGTTTGGCCCTGTTTTCCTTTCCCCTGGGGAGCGCAGAGACGCATGTGACATGGCACGGCCGCGACCACTTATTTATGATATCCTAAGGAACTTAAATTGATAGATTACCATCTGGTTGACAAGGTTTTGGTTTATTGGGGGACAGCTGCGCTCAAGAACCCAAAACAAGTATAAGAACTCCTGACCTTAGCCACTCAGCGGACTTCTCCATGCAAACCTTTAGAGAATGAAGTGAGACGCAGGGCGAACTCCCACCTGAGACCTCCGATTATTGTACAGTATGCCTGTTTTGTTATTAGTTGATGCATGTTGTGATGTATCTTTGTTCGTACTTTTATTACAAATATATATATAAATAAAAATATATATATAAATAAATACAAAACAAATGGAAGATAAATATACCATGTGTGCATGTCCTCTCGTGGGTGTCAGGGCCACCGACACAATGGAGGTGACTCCCCTGGTGGACTACACGAGGGGATATTGAAAGCATACTTCAGATAAAACAATAAGGTTAATTAGGAAATAGTCTTTATTATAATTGATTACGATAACATTTGTGTCGATCAATGACTAACATGTGAATTTTTTTTTTGTTTACAATAAGCCAGTATGGAAGGCTGGGTGGCCAGTGACGGGTAAGATCCCACCTTGACATCTGGGACAACCTAAGACAGGCACAGTCACGATTACTTGGCAGAGTCCCTGTGAGCACTGGCTCACTTGATCATGAAGTGACGAGCTGCAACCATCATAGGAAGAGCCGGTTGGTGGAAGGTGGAGGAGGAACAGGAGTCAGATATGTCAGCTCAGGCAGCGGAAGTGGTGGAATTGGAACGGGGCATGGCGCGTTTTCGTTTATTTGACTTTTGCGGTATATAGGCCTACTGACGCATGTAACGTTTTCGGTTTAGTGCATGACTGGGAACAGCGTGGTTTCAAGGTGGCTGATGGTAAACCCACCAATATCGACCTTTGGTTTTGGATATACTGGCTTTGATTTCCCTTCCCAATAGATTGGTTTTATTTACAGATAGATAAGGGAAGGAACTTCAACTTGGTTGCACCAACGGCGTTGTAAGGTTTGGTTATCATTTAATGCCCATGGCCGATGCCATGCGCAAGGAGGGGAGTAGTGTGAAATCAAAGTCCCATAAGGGACTTCCATTAGATCGATTAAAAATAGAATTAACCAAAATATGCTTGAACAACTAACTGCTGTACATAAGTTTGTATTCCAATAAGGGAAACACAAAGTTCCAGAGCCAGATGCAGACACACCCGGAACCTACCAACTACTTCAGGATCAGACCCAGCCGAGCAAGGAGCAACAGCCACATGAGGCAATCAAATAACGGCAGGATTTGAATCGGTTCTGTTTTGGTGGTCCACCATTAGCAAAAATGTTGATCGGATAAATTACATATACCATAATCAGCAACAGTTTGTACAGTTTTCCACGGATAAGGTTAAAGGTCTGTATAGATATGGATATGATATTGGCAGAGCAAGGAGGGGTCTATGGGATGATAGGCACAACATGTTGTACTTTTATCCCCAATAACACAGCTCCGGATGGGTTGGTGGCCAGGGCGCTGGCAAGATGTGGCAGAGAATGTGGCAGAGAATTCCGGCATTAATGACCCTTTCAAAGGATGGATGGAGAACATGTTTGGGAGGTGGAAGGGCACGATCCAGTCAGTGCCCGTCGCGGGAGTAGCAGTAGTAACCGTGTTAATTGTGGTTGGCTGCTGTTGTATTCCCTGCGCACGAGGGCTACTGAATCGACTGATCACCATAGCAGTGGGCGCTCCAGAAGCGCCAGGTGCCATTCAGGCTTACATGGGGATCAGATATGATCCGGTGAACGTGGACGAGATCTCACCTGAGGGGCCCTACCCTATCCAGCTGCAGTATGTAGAATAGTCAACACCAGTAGTAACGCCTGTATCTAAAATAATCAAATCCCAGATTTACTTGAATGACAAATTATGAAACGACCAATGCGGGTTATGTTTGTTATTGTGTAGTATTGTTTGGTTGCGAGTGCAACTTGTTATTTCTGTATCACTGCACTGATAATGGGACTGTTGAATTTCTTTGAGACAGTTGTTTACATGTTTCTTGCTGCTGACACGACCGAGTAGACGACTGAACGCCTGAAGGAGGCTCACATGATGTGCTAGTAACCTCTCTATGTGAGCTGCGCCCTTGACAAGGAGGGACGAACATTGGGTTCATGAATTACAGGTCCTGAGGACGATAGAGGAAACAAGAGCTGTGACTGCAATTATTTTTGTACCTTTCACTTTTATAGCGTGTTCAAAATTTATAACTTTGTCACTTTTTTGTACCTTTCACTTTATAGCGTGTTGAGAATTTATAACTTTATGTCACTTATTTTTGTACTTTTCACTTTAATGCATGCTGAAAACCATATGACTTTGTCACATATAACCAGAAGTATTAGTTTGAGTTTCTATGAATGCATTTATCTATGTGCCTTTTTTACTATATGATTGTATGATTACCACGGTATACGTTTATTGTTGTGTTGTTGACAATGACCTGTATTGCCGTTGAGACCCACCAAGGTGAATGCCATTTCAGAATTAGGGAGACGCGTTGTGGTTTTATCTCACCTATGGAGTTTTTCCACCTCGGTCGGTGATGTTGATTTTTTCCTATTTTGACTATGCTTTCGGTGTGGTAAATGGTGCTTATGGCTTAAAATCTTATAGAATGGTCATCTGAGATGACCAAGGAGGGATTGTTAGGTATTTTAAGTACATAAGCTGCCCCCACATAGCCACAAGGGGAGCAGGACCAACATATAAGCTGCAATAACTACTCCAGCCACAGATGGCTTCACCTTTAGACAGGTGAGGAAGCCGGAGCCAATACGTCATATAGGCCACGCCTACTCCATATCGGCCACGCCTACTCCTCATAGGCCACGCCTACTTGATACAAACAGGGAGCGGGAGTCAGATGAGGTCAGAGACATATGGCAGACCCATTGAGAGCCCCGGGGAAAGCCCCTGGGGCTGGGAGATAGCTCTGCGGTATCTCTCTACACGCGTGTTAAATACAATTCCCCTCCTTTTGCTTCATAGTTACCATCGAAATACTTAAACAAATAAAGTGAGTTAAAAGCGACCCGGATTGAACTACTTTCTTCAAGAACACGACAGGTACGAAGCTAGGCTACTGAGTCGTATAGCTAGGCTACTTAGGTATGAAGCTAGGCTACTGAGGTATGAAGCTAGGCTACTGAGTCGTTTAGCTAGGCTACTGAGTCGTTAGCTAGGCTACTGAGGTATGAAGCTAGGCTATTGAGTCGTGTAGCTAGGCTAGTGAAGGCCCCGCCCAACCAGAGACGGTGCCACGTATGCTGCACCAGTACCCATGGCCAGTACTCACTTAATGTCGATTTTCCAATGGACATGAATTTTATTTTATTTAAGCCTCCGTGTGCTCTTGGAAGACCGATCACAAGTTTTTTTATGTTTTTTTTACTGCCAGCAAGTGCAAAAAACAGCAAAATAATGTTATGTATGGGACGGGCTAGCCCTTCCGCGATTAGAGTAGGGGAGCATGTTCGCTATGCTCATTTGCATATTATTTATAGTGGAGGTCCCATTTCATAGGGAAGGATCTTCACTCGGTGGAGGGAACTCAAAGCAAGTGTTCTGGTTAAGGGGAGAGTCATGGGACGGGGCCTCAGTGTGTGTGACGTAGCCACTTTAATAAAACTAACACTTTAACAATGACAAACGCGCTAAACTATTGTTAGGTTGGAAGTCACGAAGGTAGCATTCGCAATGGTTGGTGGGATGAATAGTTCCTTCACTTCATTGGATCGTTAGTGATGGCCCCGCCTGACCACGTGTCGAATGGGCGGGACTACTACTGTGATAAGGTACAGGTGAACTGATTCCGTCATTGCACCTGTTTCCAAGTTGTGTGCGTCTGGGTTCATCAGAGGTCTCAACTTTGCTTGTTCTTTCCTATCAGGTAGGCCTTAAAGCAGTCTCAAACCCATTGGTATCGCTTGCTTTCATCGAATGAAAAACAACTGCGCTACCGGTTACTCTACATTAGAGTTTACTGAGCTGAGCAACCGTTTAATCTACATTAATGTTTAGAGAGCTTTGCTACCGGTTACTCTACATTAAAGGGCATCGCCCAGGTTAATTCACAATGCTACAAACAAGCTACTGAGGTATGAAGCTAGGCTACTGAGTCGTGTATATAGGCTAGTGAAGGCCCCGCCCAACCAGAGACGGTGCCACGTATGCTGTGCGAGTACCCACTGAATGTCGTTTGTCCAATGGACATGTTTTTTATTTTATTCAAGCCTCCGTGTGCTAATACAAGGCAGATCAAATATATACAATGACAAACGCGCTAAACTAACAATGACAAACGCGCTAAACTATTGTTAGGTTGGAAGTCACGAAGGTAGCATTCGCAATGGTTGGTGGGATGAATAGTTCCTTCACTTCATTGGATCGTTAGTGATGGCCCCGCCTGACCACGTGTCGAATGGGCGGGACTACTACTGTGATAAGGTACAGGTGAACTGATTCCGTCATTGCACCTGTTTCCAAGTTGTGTGCGTCTGGGTTCATCAGAGGTCTCAACTTTGCTTGTTCTTTCCTATCAGGTAGGCCTTAAAGCAGTCTCAAACCCATTGGTATCGCTTGCTTTCATCGAATAAAAAACAACTGAGCTACCGGTTACTCTACATTAGAGTTTACTGAGCTGAGCAACCGTTTAATCTACATTAATGTTTAGAGAGCTTTGCTACCGGTTACTCTATATTAAAGGGCATCGCCCAGGTTAATTCACAATGCTACAAACAAGCTACTGAGTCGTGTAGCTAGGCTACTGAGGTATGAAGCTAGGCTACTGAGTCGTGTATATAGGCTAGTGAAGGCCCCGCCCAACCAGAGACGGTGCCACGTATGCTGTGCGAGTACCCACTGAATGTCGTTTGTCCAATGGACATGTTTATTATTTTATTCAAGCCTCCGTGTGCTAATACAAGGCAGATCAAATATATATATATTTTTTATTTACTGCCAGTGTGGTAGAAAATAACCGCGTTCTATCACTTCAACTAATTAAGAGAGCAAAAGAACTCGAGGGGTTCGGAGCAAGTATGACAAAAAGACTTTATCGTTACAAAGACAACAACAAAGCCGAGTAGTTTGCAAAGCACTGCCGGTCAACCGATCCAGGCCTCTTTCTTATCCCCACATACAAGGTTGTTTCTTGTTTGAGGTGTCCGCCCACGGCCACCCATGGCCGATCAGTCATAATTTTCTTTAAGCGAGTGGCTGGCAACACTAATCTAAAACACCGGGCTGACGTCAGCACGCATTGACCCCATAGCCTCTGGTGACGTGTTGGCCTCTAACTCACGCTCGGACCCCAAACTCCCTGACGATGTGCCAAGTCCTAGATAAGAGTCCGGAGACGTTTTTAGATGCTTTCTACCATTAGATATATAGGCCTAATTATAATCAAGGTTAGCCTTAGAATATAGTCATTAATTTCTTCCATACCAGCAAGTGCAAAAAACAGCAAACTAATGTTATGTATGGGCCCGGCTAGCCCTTCCACGATTAGATCGTTAGTGAAAGCCCGGCCTGTCTAGGCACGGGGCGGGTGTACAACATTGCTGATGGAGGTGTAGTGAACGATGTGTGTGTGTGTGTGTGTGTTTCAGAAACGCCTGCTGTCGCTTTAACATTAATGATGGACGTTGGTCAGGATCGAGAAAAACATTTCTATTTTGTCCAGAGTCATCTGACGAAATTGACTTCCATTATCAATAATGATGAATTAATTCGGAGCCTCTGTTTGGAGAAAGGCATAATAACTTTGGACGAATACAATGTCCTGGTAAGACTCTTCTTCTCCCCTCCCTGACTGATATTTTGTAAGTGTATGGACGATGGCACTTGGCACAAGATTTAGGTCCGGAATGTTGTAGCCATGATGCAATTGATTACATGCAAATTGATTACCTGTCTTATGTAAATCTATTTAAATCTCAATATTATTTATGCCTTCTAAAATATGAATCTGTTTATCTATTTATTGAAATGGTAAAAATGACATCCTCTTTGATAGTTTATACTTTTGTTTACGGTCGACAACTTTTGTTTATGGTCAAGCAATCACGTCACGAGGGTCCCACAAAGCCCCTGGTTAACCTAGTGGCCAAGTTCCCATTGGAGATTTGATGATGCTTTATCCTTGGTCACCTACTCGCGAGATGAATTGATTTGGGTTTAGTAGAATGCCCAGGGCCCGGTTTCCTGATAACGTCCACTCTTGGGGCGTTCCTACGTTTAGACTTATCAAAGTTGTTTACCTCTATAGGCGTGGTTCCCGAGCGTTGTCTTAGGAGTCTTCTTACGGAACACTCCTTACGTCGTTCGTAAACGGCGCTTTCCAGAAAGAACGTGCTGAAGTTTGTTGCATATAATGGTTTATTCGTTTCCCAGTATGATTTCCTTAATTTAGCAGTTTTTTAAATCATTGGGAGCGAGTTGAGCAGATCTCGCCTGCTGTAACCACGGCCAAAAATAAAGAACAGCCGAGACAACATCCTTAATTCAAACATGCCGTTTAATTTGGCCTCAACAACTTGGCCTATCCTGCTATCCTGCATGTCTATCCTGCTACGCCACAGATCACTTCCTTCCATTAACTGTTAAAACACCTGAATTAAAACCATTGGTGAAACACACCACTGCCAATGTGGCAGTTCCATGCGCAACAGGGATTTCTAAAGGTTACTGTACAGTGGCGGCGACTAGCGTCAGGAGCTGAAACATCACTACGGTATAGCTAAGAAGGTTCTATGAGCGCTTCAGACCAACCTTACCAACGAACAATGTACAAAAGAGATTCATAGCAAAGAAGGTTTCGGGAAACACACGAGATGTTAAAGTAGAACTTGAAGTAGAGGTTACGAATGATATAGCGTTAAGAAGGCTTTAAGAAAGTTTCTGTAAACCGGGACCTGATTCATTTAAAAAAAGACCAGACGTCTCTAGCTCTAACTCCCAAGTCATTCTGTGCCTCTGTGTTTGCATCTCTCTCTGTAGGTCTATGACCGCCATGTTGATCATTTGCCTTTTACTTTATTGATTTGCTTTAGCCTCCTGATTGGACCAGCAAACTATTGGTGAAGCTGCTTAACAAAGGAGAGAAAGTATGTCAGAAGTTTGTCTCCCGGTTGCTGAAAAACCAAAATGTGGAGGAGACCTTCCCCATGCTTGAAGAGCTGGATTGGACCTTGTTGGACTCCAAGCCAGAGCCAGAAAGAACCTCCATGCCAGGCCAGGGCCCAAGGTGTCCACGCACACACACACGCACACATTGTGTTAATGGGTTTAAGTTTTGTCTCATTCAACCCATCCCAATCTAAGCACCTTGTAACCTCCGCTTGATGCAGACCGGAGAGGAGAGACAGACCGGAGTTTGGAGGCCATCGGGCTCCTGGATCTTCGACCACAGTGAATGATTTCACCCCCCCACAGGTAAATGCAAGCACAGTTCCGCACAGCATGTCCAGCAGAAATGTTTATGTAATGTTATGTTTTACTTTTTAATCAATAGTGTCAAAGTGACAATGGATTCAGAATTCCACTAGACAATTTGATTTGTGGACTTCTTTTTTTTCACCAACTAAAGTGACATAAGGGTTTGAGTATCGATGGTACGATTCTTGTAACGATGGAGAGGAAAAGAGCTGAAATCTGTAGTGTCTTCAAGTTATCACTAGATGCCTGATTTATGCTCACTTCTCCCTTGTTGTTTTTTTAGAGCATGTCAAATGGGTCTATTGTGACTAAGCAGCAGCAGCAGAACGGAACCTTAACCATGCAGCAGAACCTTGATGACTTCCAAAGAAGTGGTGAAGGAGTAAAAGAAGGGAAGAATATGGTTTACTATTTGGTAGATCTACCATGTGTCATAATTGTAAAATGGCCTTTTAAGTTTAGACAGAGGAAATCAAGTAGTAATTTGTATCGCATATCTGGAAACATTAGGGTGAAACAATCTTTCACCCTTGAGCTTATCTGCCGTACTAAAATTCTTCGAAGTCCCTCTCAATCAAAGAAACGTAACCAAAAATCACTTGAAGAGGAGAGATTTGTGTCTGACAAAAGCAATTATCTATATGAATTTAAAGATATGAAATTCAAGCTTTTTGGTTGGGATATTTCTGGAAAAGGTACATTAGACAAACGGATCCAACAGTTGAATAAAATAGATGAGGCAAAAACTAAGTTTCTTAAAAAAGAAAATGGAATCAAAATAAAGCGCCAATTATTGGAATCCCCTGCTTTTACTCCCAAACGGCCAACACCTCAGGATATCTTTCTTAAGGACATTGCCCCGTTAGTAATCAAGTGTGTGCTAGAACAGCTTGTTTTGTCAGCACAAATTGACGTTGACAAATTCAAAGCTACTATTCATGATTTCCCTGACTCCTGCCTAGAGATAGGCGATACGTTGTCATCATGGGATATTAACCTCCACCCGTCTCCTGGGCTAACACGTATTCTGCTTACAGTATTACCATGTGTATTGGGACCTATGAAGAACAATCCATTTGTTCAAATTATTCTTGACCTGGAAAAGATTAGTCTGATTATAATCACACCAGTGATTATGCCCCGAACTGGTTCAAATGTGATATTGCAAATCAAACGTTTTTTGGAAGATCTCAAAAAACATTTTCCAGACCAAATCACAAAACAAGATGATGATTTTATCCACGTTCCATCCCGAATCAAATTATTGATTCCACTTTTTGAATATATGTGCGAGAGTTTGAAATCAAATCAAGGCGATTTAGACAGATGGTTATCAAAACTGAATTTAGAAAAAAATGAGTGTTTAAATGAAACAAATCTAATCACTGAATGCAATCAGAATGCGAATGACCCACAACATTCTATTTCATCAAGTGAGGGGAATAACAGATCAGTTTTGAAGGTGAAAAACAGGCTAAATTATAACGGGAACTTGATGGACTCGAATGAAGTAAAAATAAATTGTGTGCGACCATCAAAGAGAGGGCAAAAACGTAGAAAGAGTCAAGAATTGAGACAAGAGAGGAAGGCTGGGCGTAAAAGGGTGAAACAATCTTTCACCCTTGAGCTTATCCCCCGTACTAAAATTCATTCAAGTCCCAATCCATCAAAGAAACGTTACCGCTTTAATATATTTGAAAAATCACTTGAAGAGGAGAGATTTGCGTCTGACAAAAGGAATTATCTATATGAATTTAAAGATATGAAATTCAAGCTTTTTTGTTGGGATATTTCTGGAAAAGGTACATTAGACAAACGGATCCAACAGTTTAATAAAATATATAAGGCCAAAACTAAGTTTCTCAGCAAGAGTCTTAAAAAAAAAAATGGAATCAAAATAAAGCGCCAATTATTGGAATCCCCTGCTTTTACTCCCAAACGGCCAACACCTCAGGATATCTTTCTTAAGGACATTGCCCCGTTAGTAATCAAGTGTGTGCTAGAACAGCTTGTTTTGTCAGCACAAATTGACGTTGACAAATTCAAAGCTACTATTCATGATTTCCCTGACTCCTGCCTAGAGATAGGCGATACGTTGTCATCATGGGATATTAACCTCCACCCGTCTCCTGGGCTAACACGTATTCTGCTTACAGTATTACCATGTGTATTGGGACCTATGAAGAACAATCCATTTGTTCAAATTATTCTTGACCTGGAAAAGATTAGTCTGATTATAATCACACCAGTGATTATGCCCCGAACTGGTTCAAATGTGATATTGCAAATCAAACGTTTTTTGGAAGATCTCAAAAAACATTTTCCAGACCAAATCACAAAACAAGATGATGATTTTATCCACGTTCCATCCCGAATCAAATTATTGATTCCACTTTTTGAATATATGTGCGAGAGTTTGAAATCAAATCAAGGCGATTTAGACAGATGGTTATCAAAACTGAATTTAGAAAAAAATGAGTGTTTAAATGAAACAAATCTAATCACTGAATGCAATCAGAATGCGAATGACCCACAACATTCTATTTCATCAAGTGAGGGGAATAACAGATCAGTTTTGAAGGTGAAAAACAGGCTAAATTATAACGGGAACTTGATGGACTCGAATGAAGTAAAAATAAATTGTGTGCGACCATCAAAGAGAGGGCAAAAACGTAGAAAGAGTCAAGAATTGAGACAAGAGAGGAAGGCTGGGCGTAAAAGGGTGAAACAATCTTTCACCCTTGAGCTTATCCCCCGTACTAAAATTCATTCAAGTCCCAATCCATCAAAGAAACGTTACCGCTTTAATATATTTGAAAAATCACTTGAAGAGGAGAGATTTGCGTCTGACAAAAGGAATTATCTATATGAATTTAAAGATATGAAATTCAAGCTTTTTTGTTGGGATATTTCTGGAAAAGGTACATTAGACAAACGGATCCAACAGTTTAATAAAATAGATAAGGCCAAAACTAAGTTTCTCAGCAAGAGTCTTAAAAAAAAAAATGGAATCAAAATAAAGCGCCAATTATTGGAATCCCCTGCTTTTACTCCCAAACGGCCAACACCTCAGGATATCTTTCTTAAGGACATTGCCCCGTTAGTAATCAAGTGTGTGCTAGAACAGCTTGTTTTGTCAGCACAAATTGACGTTGACAAATTCAAAGCTACTATTCATGATTTCCCTGAATCCTGCCTAGAGATAGGCGATACGTTGTCATCATGGGATATTAACCTCCCCCCGTCTCCTGGGCTAACACGTATTCTGCTTACAGTATTACCACGTGTATTGGGACCTATGAAGAACAATCCATTTGTTCAAATTATTCTTGACCTGGAAAAGATTAGTCTGATTATCATCACACCAGTTATTATGCCCCGAACTGGTTCAAATGTGATATTGCAAATCAAACGTTTTTTGGAAGATCTCAAAAAACATTTTCCAGACCAAATCGCAAAACAAGATGATGATTTGATCCACGTTCCATCCCGAATCAAATTGTTGATTCCACTTTTTGAATATATGTGCGAGAGTTTGAAATCAAATCAAGGCGATTTAGACAAATGGTTATCAAAACTGAATTTAGAAAAAAATTAGCATTTAAATGAACCAAATCTAATCACTGAATGCAATCAGAATGCGAATGACCCACAACATTCTATTTCCTCAAGTGAGGGAAAAAACAGATCAGTTTTGAAGGTGAAAAACAGGCTAAATTATAACGGGAACTTGATGGACTCGATTGAAGTAAAAATAAATTGTGTGCGACCATCAAAGAGAGGGAAAAAACGTAGAAAGAGTCAAGAATTAAGACAAGAGAGGGAGTTTGGGCGAAAGAGGATAAAACTCTAAATTGGCCAACGTATGTGTAGTGCATTTGCGTGTTTGTGATCGTGTGTTGAGCTCAGACTTGACGTGGACGGTCGTCAGGCAGCTAACTCTCATAGAGGGACTGTCGGGCCTGAAACGTTTTGTCTCTGTTCTGCAGAACATATTGATGCATTCTGTAAGCCAGGAGTTATTTTATAATAATAATAAAAAAAAAATGCATATAAGGGTGTAACGATACGCGTATTCGTACCGAAATTTTTCGGCTTCGGGTCTGTTCGATGCACGTTGCATTTCGGTGCTTACCGATTTCTTTTTTTTTAAATTTGATTTAAGAAAAATGTTTTTATTGATTATCACACCTCTGAGTGTCTTGTCCTGTCATAATGTTTTGTGTTGAGGACCGAAATGGAAATAAGTCCTAGACTTTATTGTGTTTTTATCCTCAATGTATTTCATGTCTTTTCATGTGTGTAAGGCATTTGTTTGATACAATTTAATAAATAATTTGTGCCAATAAGAAAAGTGCCATTATTCCCACCAACATTAACTTTGGGCCAATAGAAACTCTGATATGATGTGAAGTCACACTTCAGTCAGGGCACGCTTAGCTTAGTTAGGGTCTACGAGGCAGCTACCTAGCTTGCGACCATGGCTAAATATTTGAGTCTGACCACTGACGCTGAGCCTCAATCAGCCAAAACTAGGAAATATGACGACAGTTATATAAAGTTTGGTTTAATTGAAAACTGCGACGGCAGACCAGAATGTGTGATGTGTCTCAAGGTGCACGAAGCCATGAAGCCAGCCAAGCTAAAGCGACTCTCATTACAATGCACCCGGAATATAAGGACAAAACCAAACCATTTTTCAGTCGAAGGAGCGAGGAATACACCCGTCAGAAAACACAAATGGTGAACCTGGCCACAACTTCAGAGAAAGCTCTGAAGGCTTCTTATTTGGTGGCTCAGCGGGTTGCTAAAAGTAGGAAGCCACACAAAATTGGGACCCCCATGGGAGCATTTGCAAATAGAAACTAGAAAATGCATTTCCTGCAGAAAATGTGGTGAGTGCTGTAGTGCAAAGTGAGCTTGAAAATATGTTTTAGTAAAGCCGAATAGTTTAAGAAGTAAAGAAATGTTAAATAGCTTAAATTAAGTGAAGGGATTTGAACAGGGTCTAAATAGAGTAAACACTGTTAACATGCACACCATTTAGAATAATAAAAATGGTTGGAAACAAAGTGAAGAGTTAAAGAAATAGCTAATGTGATCAAGTTTGAATATATTTGAGATAAAATAATTAGCTGAGCTGTTCTGTTGGCAATTTCCAGCCCAACTATAGACAAAAAAACGCCCAATCAAACAAAAACCCTTCTCTCTGCTTTACGCGCGCGCGCACACACACACACACAGTGATTGGTCGGCTGTTTCATTGGCTGCAACAACAGTGTGTCAGGACATGCAGTCGGGGGGAGGGTGGGGGTGCACTGCCGATGAGTTCTGACTCACCCCAGATACTGTTCTGGTGGTATTTCCCATGATGCATGAAGACGGGAAGGTGTACTTCCTGACAGAAATGAGTAGAAAGGTCATGTGTTTAATTTCGGATGATGCACTCACTCAGGAAACTAGTAAAACTATAACTGATAGTAACCTATAGTAGATAGTAAAACTATAACTGATAGTAAACTATAGTAGGTAGTAAAACTATAACAGATAGCAAACTATAACCGATGGTAAAACTATAGTTTACTACAGATGGTAAACTAGTAGATTGCAGAACTATGATAGATAGTGAACTACAACCGATACTTAAAACTATGAGAATGAACTATGTGTGCGGGCATGTTCTTCAGGAAGTCACCATGCGCGCGCCTCACGTGACGGGTCCTCCCGAGCATCATGGATCCACATCCCATCTGAAAGTTGGTCCCTCGTTCATTCGTAACGCAGAGCGAAGTTGAGCTGCTCGTGACGGCGTGAACCGGATCGGTCACCCACGGTGTTCCCGCTTTGTTATCATCGCGTGATTCTGCCGCAGTGACCACGAAGCGGGGTGGGCTCTGGTAACGCGCGCCTGTGTAATCCATTCCGTCAGCAGCAGGGATGGACGCGGTGGTCCGACCGGAGACCCCCGCCCTGCCTGCCGCCGAGCCGCACGAGGTGAGGAGGTGCGGGACGGTCTATCTGTCTTTGCCTCTCTGTGGTTCTGCCTGTCTGTGGTTCTGTCTGTCTGTGGTTCTGTCTATCTGTCTGTTGTTCTGCCTGTCTGTGGTTCTGTCTATCTATCTGTTGTTCTGTCTATCTGTCTGTGGTTCTATCTATCTGTCTGTTGTTCTGTCTATCTGTGGTTCTGCCTGTCTGTGGTTCTGTCTATCTGTCTGTGGTTCTGCCTGTCTGTCTGTGGTTCTGTCTATCTGTCTGTGGTTCTGTCTATCTGTCTGTGGTTCTGCCTGTCTGTCTGTTGTTCTGTCTATCTGTGGTTCTGCCTGTCTGTGGTTCTGCCTGTCTGTCTATCTGTCTGTGGTTCTGCCTGTCTGTGGTTCTGCTGGTCTCCACCCCAGCTCCGACCCCAGTACCCAGCCCAGTCCTGGACCCGGACAGTCCCCAGACACCCCCCCCCACTGCAGTGATGTGACCTGATGACGTCTGACCTCTTGTGTTCTCCAGGGGTCCTGGGGGGAGGAGGAGGAGGAGGGGGAGGAGGTGAGCATCGGGGAGGTCACACATCCTCCCTAGCAGAGCCCCGACAACAACGGACTACAAACTCCCAGAGGACTACAAACCCCAGCAGGAGGGGGAGGAGGAGGAGGAGGAGAAGGAGAAGGAGGAGGAGGAGGAGAAGGAGGAGGAGGAGGAGGAGGAGGGGCGCAGGAGCAGAGCGACAGCGCGATGGCAGGTAGGGCGACCCCATGTCATGGGCCAGCAGAGAGGGGGGACCTTTTACTATTCAAACAAATAATGGTTTTTATTTGCTATTTTAAATGAATGCTTGCCTAAATTTGACGATTGACTGATGATCGTGTTCGTTCTCAGACCTCCTGCATGCATGACCTCAGCAGCAAGGGGACTTAAAGAGAGAGGCAGAGGAGAAGTGCATCCCATACCTGCAAAATGCATAATTAGCAGTTTAATAAAGGATTTATTAACCTTAATAAGCATAAGAAAATGCTAAGTAAAGTTTTAACAATGACATAATAGGTACTGTAAGTTAGTAAGACTCAATAAATGGGTTTGTAATGCTTTCATTAACAATAAGAAACTCATAAGACTATTATTAATATTATTAAGCAATCAATAGTTAACACGTTTCTTAAGTGCTTATAAAAGTCTTATAATATCACAAACATGTTTATTGTGTTATTATTAACCCTTATAGATAGTCTTATTAACACCAATTAATGTTAATAAGCATATAATAGGTGTCTTATTACCTATTAATGAAGGCTTATTAAAAGGCTTGAAGGGGTAGTTTGGAATTTTTGACATAGGGCCTGATAACCAAGTTAGCCTTGGTGTTCTTTATCATTGGAGACAGTTTTCAACACGTTTCATTCAGTCCTTCTAGTTGCAGAGTTTGCTCGTGCTAGGCTAGCGCACGGCAACGGGCAATACTAGCCTGCTAATAAAACAGTCTTACCCACTCCACAGTGGATGGTAGGATGGTTAGCTAATCAAGCAATACAGGTATTGTCCCTAAAGACTTCCCCTCACAGGTGCAGTTCATTTAGGTAATAAGAAGGTGGTCCTAATAAGACCTCCCCTCCAGGGGCGTTTGTAGGTTTTTGAAATATCCGGGGCTTAGCCCAGAGGGAAAGGGAGAAGGCAATTTTTTTGTATGCTTTATTGCGCATGCACATTTTTCATAATGCTTCACCTAAATACACAGTTTATTGCTTTAAATAGCTACCTGACTGCTGTGCTGCTTATCCCCAGACATCTAAAGTCCCATTCAAGTTATTTCAGAGTAAAATGAATATAAGTGAGACAGACCGTACCTATATATATATACACGACTTGGGATAGGATAGGTTAATTCACTTGAGGTGGTAAACAGTCTGGTTATGTTTTTAAACCATTTAAATGCCACCCAAGATGCAGAGAACAGGAAAAACGGGTGTCTTTCTAGATAAGGAACAGACACTGTACTGACAATTAGGAATGGGCATGATTAATTGATGATCGATCATTGATTGTTAAGATTTTTGTCGATTATGTGATATTTTTAACCATCAAAAGGAGGTTGACCCAGCCGGAGAGGTGGTCTCGGAGACGTTGCTCAACATGGAGCAAAGAGGAGACGGGACGTCTTTTGGATACTTGGGTCCGATATCCAAAAGACATTCCGTCTCCTCTTTGCTCCATGTTGAGCCACCACCCGACGGTCCGACAAAAGCAAGTAAAAAGTATGCTGGAAAACATAACTGAAAAATGCCGATGCATTTAACACATTCCGAGTCAGGATGAGGGAGAAGGAGTTGGACCAGTCCGCAGATCAATGTATATCACGCTGGATATCCATGATTGTTGACTTTCACCGGTGCTTCCCCCCCCCCCCCCCCCCCCCTTTTTCTTTAACGCTTTACAACGCCCCAGACCTTTTTGTCCAATGATTTAAGGTTCTTTGCACACATGCAGGTTTGTTGACGAATTCTGGCACTGTTGCGAAAATTGCAATGTGAAAAGGAATTGCACCAAACCAAAAATTAAACATTGTATTTTGCGACATCAACATGCATTATCGTGATAGAGCGATGGAATTAAAATCTCTATCGTAGGCCATTTTTTTTATCGTTTATATCGTTTATCGTTTATATCGCACATTACTAGTTGGTATATATATTTTTTTCAAAAAAATAAGATTTAGGGCTAATCAGATAATATCAGGGGCTTTAGCCCCGAATGAAACTGCCTAGTGACGCCACTGCTCACCTCCCAGGTCAAGCACATTCAGGTTACCAGCAGGTGGTACCGTTAAGCCATCCCCTCACAATTGCAGTACATCCTGGTAACCAGCAGGTGGTAGCGATGAAGCAGAGCTACATCCACCAGAGAAAGAGGCCCTGGATAAGATGTGGCCTCGCTGGGACCATCACAAGAGGAACATACAAAATCAAGTAAATAAGTCAAATCAATTCAACAGTCATCAGATCATGTATCACTCCAGGTAATTAAGCGCCATATGATATGCAGCCAGCGTATTGTCCTATTTAATTAAATGGATGCGACTCTCTACCTAGTCCCACTATTTAAATCCTGCTGCGACAACTGGTTCAAACTCTGGGGTGTTTTTTGACAGTGCTGTACAAATCTGAAGTGTCTGCCGCCTCTGTCTGGTCAGTTTCTCTGAAAAGAAGACAGAAATTCAGTGACCATGTGAAGCAGATCCATTGGGTTGATAAAGTCCCAAAACGTAGAGTCTATTTCCTCTTTAGAAATACCAAGAGAATCTTACCCAGGGACAGCTTTGGGTGTTTTAATGTTGACCACAGAGTAAAAGACTGCATCTGCCTGGTCCGATTGGACACGAGAGCCAGCCGAACAGCGAAGCACTTCCTGGTTCTCTGAGCGAAAGGTGTGGATGCTGGCATAGTGAAGGTCATCTTGCTCTTCTATTGGTTCTCTCTGTGCTGCAGGAGCCAAGCGATAGGTCACAGCTGAGACGTTCTCATACACAGGACCAGGAAGTGGCTGAGGGAGATTGAGGACAATAGAGCACATTTAGAAAACAGTTTACACTTCCTGAATGCAGTCCTGAAGGTCATGTGTGTCTAGTTCATCTAGAGAGCCTTCGTGGTGACTAGTGGTCCCACCATGCAGGCTGCTGTAGGCCTCACTCACTTACTGCAAGCTTTCCTCAATCTGTTGAGCTCTTAAAAAACATTTTATCTTTGAACAACATCTTAATTTTCTTCTTTAAAACAAAATTACACATAATTACTTAAATTCACCAATCTTCCCATTCTGCTCACTGGTAGAAGTCTCACCAGATCCCAGTTTGCCCTCTAGATCTCACCCTAGATCTCACCCTTTAAGCAAACATGACTTTGTAAATCCGAGACTGATAATGAAGTTTCTATTCCCAGATGAACACTGTTGAGGAATGTATTAATTGGATTGGTGAGACTTAAAGTCTCAAATGGAGGCTTGTTGGGGATTGTATTCATTTTTAAATGGTTAGATATGGTTTTACCTCATGCTGTTTGTCCCCTCCCCTGCCAGTGCCCTGTCTCTGACCCCACTGTTAGTCGATGATACCTTCTCCCTGCCAGACACCACTCTCTATCCCTCCACTACACTTGAGGGGCTGATCAAAAAATATATATATTCTCCTTCATCCTGTTCTCATCCTCTCCCTCCCCCACAGACCAACATCTTTATCTTCAGCTTTGGCATAACTATGTTTTGTATAGAAATTATACTAAATCAACAGCGTTGGCTCCTCATTTTGTTGATGAACCAACTAATTGAACTTCACACCGGAAACTACCAAAGAACTTGTTAGAGTTTTCACATTCGTATAAAAATAGCCAGGTAAGATAGAACCTCGTCTTGTTAAAGCATTAGGATCGCCCAGTAAGGTACAATCTCTGGTAAAATCATTATGACAGCAGCAATCAGTTTCTTCCCACTTCTATTCTTATTCTGTTTAGGAGGTCTATAGCACATTCCCACTAAAATGGGCATTGTATTAATGCATAAAATGTAAACAATCTAATTTATCTCCAGTTCAGAAATGTCCATGTTGAGGGTTGAGCTTCAGACTGTTCTTTATGAAAAAACAGACACTGTTATGTATAGTCTCTCCTAGCCTTGTGTTGTGGTCTCAGGGTAATTCCACCGTGTGTCTTAGTAAAGGATGGGTTAGTAATAAATGGCTTCATGTATCTCACCTCCAGCATGGTATCTGGCCTTCCTCCCTGTCCACATGCTTTTCTGGAGGCCCTCTTTCTTCTTAAGAAGAGAACAGAGAGATGAAGAAGCAACAGGTGAAGTTAAGGAATGGGAAACGAGAAAGAGAGAGATCTCACCTCATCCAGAGGAAGACGAGGAGGAGTATAATGGCCAGTAATACGCCAATGGTTGTTGAAGCTACCATCGTCAGTGATGATGAGGATGTCACTGGAACATATGAAAAGGATTTCAAACACTGATTACAAAGTGCAACATAAGAAGGCTATTGTTGAACTGTGTGCCTTTGACTGTTTGGAAGCTCTGTGTGTCTTTTGAATAAACAATTACCTTTAATTAACAAAAAGGTGGAATTATAAAGTCCTATTGCATTATGAGCTTGGCAGTTATAGTTTCCTGCATGCTCAGAAGTGATATGAGTGATGGTGTAGTTCTGTCCTGATTCCTCCACTGAGACTCCATGTTCCTTGAACCAGGTGTAGCTAGCTGCTGGGTTGGCATCACTGCTGCAGCTCAGAGTCACTGAACTGCCCTCCTCTATTTCACCAGAGGGACTCACGGTCACTGAGGTGTTCTTTGGAGCATCTGAACATAAAATAACAACATCCATCCTTAAGTTATGAAACCGTGTTTAGCAGCAACTGCAATAGCAGTATAATAAGTAAGTCATAGGTGTTTACAGGCAAGCAGTAATACATGAATAACAGCTGTCTTTTGATAGACCAGATATAGAAAAGTTGTTTACATATAAGACATGTTTTCAACTCACACTGGACATCCACAAATATCGAGTTAGAGCTCAGTTGTCCATATTTGTTCTCTGCTCGACAGCGGTATGATCCTCTGTCTTCAGGGCGGACTGAGGGGAAGGTATGACGTTGACTTGGTTTCCAGAGCCAAGGTTGATTGTTCTTGAACCAGGTGTAGCTAGCTGCTGGGTTGGCATCACTGCTGCAGCTCAGAGTCACTTTACTGCCCTCCTCTATTTCACCAGAGGAACTTGAATTCACAGATGCATGTTTGGGCCGATCTGGAGACACGTAGAAACATGTAAAAGCAGCATGTACATTTATATTCATGGCAGTATTAATGATAACGAAAGGTTTGTGGGTTTATTGCACAATGAATTTACTGATGACTAATTTGAATATTTATTTTATAACATCTGTAATATGATGTTAAACATATGTTTTACTCACATTTCACGGATATATAGATCAACTTAGATGTCCTTAGCTCAGTCTGAGCTATACAGCAGTAATCTCCAGTGTCTGCAGACCGGATGCGTTGAAAGACAAGATGTGGTCCCTGCGTCATCCCTCTGTAGGAACGATCTGTATTAACCTTAAACCAGGTGTAGCTAGCTGCTGGGTTGGCATCAGTTCTGCAGCTCAGAGTCACTGAACTGCCCTCCTCTATTTCACCAGAGGGACTCACGGTCACTGAGGGGGTCTTTGGAGCGTCTGTTAACAGTTACATTTCATTAATTATATTCATTAATCATTAATACCGGCAGTTTGAGTCCATCTACGATAAAGCGAGGAATGTATGCATGTTTGTATATATGTGTGTGTGTGTGTGTGTGTGTGTGTGTGTGTGTGTGTGTGTGTGTGTGCATGCTGGATACACAACCATTATATTAGTAATATAATTACTAATAATTAGGAGAGCCTCTGTCTGTCTATGTGATCTTTTCTCTACTTCTGTGGCGGGCATATTACTGTGAACACAGGAAGTGCCGTGTCGAGTGTGAAGTATTTTAAAGGAGCGATGCTCGAGAAAGCTGCAAGCAGCAATACGGGAGGCCAAGTGATCGGCCCGATCAGACCAGGTCCGTTTTGAACAGACTCTACACTGGTTCATATAGTAACATGTAGTTCTGTACCCTAAAGGGTCCATTACATCTGGTTTCATGTCAGAGTACTGTGGAGTGGACTTACACACTGAAGGAGAGCAGAGATTGTATCCTTTAACAGCACATGAATAGCTGTCTCCAAACTGAGTTACGACCACGTTGTTCACTTTCTGTCCTACATACTGTCCATTCCTGAACCAGATGTAGGGAGGATCCCCAGCTAGACCACTCCTACTGTGACACTCCAGATTTGTCCAGGTAGGATTGGTAGGGTAAGGAAAGGACACCTTCACCTGGAGATCTGGGTCTGAGAACAAATACATACAATTATTCTAAATAATTAAGATAACATATAACACAAACCTTCTAGAACCAAAGAACACACACACTCTCACTCACACACACACACACACACACACACACACACACACACACACACACACACACACTACACACTACACTCATTGCTAATCCAAGTTTACCTGTTACAGATAACTTCACTCCAGGTTCACCAGTATGTTCAACACCTGGTGGGTTTGTTGTGAACCTAAACCTGTAGACGGCAGAGTCACTCCATCTCAGGTCTCTGATTCTCAGGGTACATGTCCCACGACATCTGGACCCGCGACAGCTGACGTTTCCACATCTGTATTCAACACGACCTGTATAGCCTCCATCGTTCAGATCAACAGGCTGATAGTTGTCTCCTTTAGTAAACCACCATTTTCTGACTATTGTAGGGCGGTGCTGTACGTTGTCAGGGAATTCATAAGTGCAGCTGATGTCAACCATTGCGTCTCTTAGAGCGCAGACATTACTAGATGAGTAAGTAACTCTCCAGTCACCGTTACCCCGAAGCGCTGTGAAAAAACAAACACATCTCATTGAGAATTAACAAGACACAGAGGTTCACCTGATGAACAGATCAGAAGATACATAAAGAGATGGCTGGTGGGTGGAGATGAAAACTACAGATACATGCTGACCACTGAGCTGTGAGAGGAACAGAACATCAAGTGACACTAGATACGTAGCCAGGGGGAAATCAAGTTCAACCCGACCCCCCCCCCACTCAAATGCAGAATTGTCTACATTACATTAACTGAATAACACACTGTAACAGTTAATGAATTAGGTGGTGTAGGCTACCAGGCTATGATTAGTCTCTAAAGACCTCTTTTTCACAAGATATTCTTGTGGTTTGTTTAAACCGAACACAGCGTACTAGACGGTGATTGATTAATGTTCCATTTCCTATTATTCTAACCTTGCTTTGGTTTCAACCTCTCACGGTTCCCGGTGCTTGGTTGTCACGTTATTGAAACAGTTAAAATGGTCGCACTGTAAATTAACCAACCTTGAACTGAGAGAAGGAAAGCTAAAAATCCTCTTGCTGCTGATCTTAAAGTCATGGTGAGTCCTCTCCTCTCTTACTCTCTTGTTCTGGGGGGAGATTTAAACATACCTGCATGTAAAAAATACACACAAGCAAAACTCTATGAATTACATTAGTTAACAATATAGGTAAGGTTAAAAGTTACAAATGACTGTAGAGGAGTAGTCTGATTTCTAGTCTGTGGTTCCAGTTCATGCAGTGAGCTGAACAGAAACCAAACATTATTGAAAAACTTCCTCCTCCCCCCATGAATTGCAGAAGAAGGAACGGAAGGTGTTAACTACTGGGCCTATCATAAAATCTAATTTTTGGACCACAATGAACAGTACAAAGTTTCATTTTTGATTTTGTACTTTGTACTCACACACACGCAGGCAGGCAGGTATACACACACACACACACACACACACACACACAGTTCTTATAGTTTTCCCTTTTGTCAAATCTGTTGTGAGTCTTAATTCTCATAGGGTTACATATGTACAGATGATACAAATAAAATTTGTATCATCAGACAATCATATAGCAAAGCTTCCCCAATATCCTCCCTCCATCCCTCCCTCCCTCTCTCTCCCATTTTCGGAGCTCTATACGCGCCTGAGGGTCAAGCTAGCTAGCCTCCGGTCGGTAACGCTCACAGACCTCTCTCCAACCTCTCTGAGCAGACGGCCGACGACAATGGTGGAGGAAAAGCGTGCAGACAACTGTATGAGATTTTTTATTTAATGAAAAACAGGAGCAGTATAAACGGGATTTGTTACTTTTAAATTTTAAATAGCCTTTACCTTTTTGTTTGTACAGTTGAGGAGTAATCAACTGAGCTTCAATTGTTTTGGGGGATAAAATCATATTTTTTATTACAGGTTTTTTCAATTGCTTGAAAATATTTTGCAAAACTTGGCTTATTGTCAAAACTCAACACACAAGCAAATAAGACACAACACTGAGAAATATACCATTCACATCTATGTCAAATTGAAACTCTCTATCAAAACCTAACAAACCTTTGTCAAAATGTCACTCTGATGCCAAAATGATACACACTTGTATAATATGAATACACTTTCAGATCAGCAGCAACACACTAATCTACTTTATATAAAACACTGCAGTCTTCCATATTCACTGTTTTTATTCAGTTCCACAGAAGGCACGTTTTCACAACAATCAAATAATCAATACAAACTCTCCCAGGTAACACGTTCTGTCTATAGACTTAAAAGAAGGGAAGAGACAATTTCTCACCTCGACAAGCAACGGCAGGCCGTTCATTTTGTCATATAAAAACCGTTAAATTCAAACATCGCACCGACCGGCATATCAACACATAAGTCACGTGATCTTAAAGAGACAGTGTCCCTATAACACAGAACGTAAAAACATGTCAATAACAAAGTATTGTGATTTATGTCTATAGAGTCCACCACAAGACTACACTTTGTTGCTCTTTATTATTAAAGAGCAACAAAGTTGCCTTTTGTTCGCTGAATGGTGAATGAAAAATATTTAAATGTTGGCACTGCTTTTCAAAGTAATTTGTGTTGAACGAATGTTATACGTTGTAACATTACAGGCAAAATGTTATTATATTATGCGCTCAGAAATTTGTTACATTATCGACTGGGGTTTCCACATTATTGCTATGGAATTAATTACAAGAGTATTTTATTCATTGGGGTTGTTGGGATCAAACCCAAAGCCTTTGGGCTGAGAGTTGAGAGCAGAACTATTCCTTCAGGATCTCTTCTGCTGATGCTCTCCTGCTCGGAAACACCTAAAGAGAATAGATTAAAGACATTCATATAATAATAATAATGTTCTAAATAATGTGTCAAATTTTTGGTTATTGGGTAAGCCGCGTATTTCCCCTCAGGAAAAAGGCAAATTCAGCGATTTTGATAATAAAAATTATTTAAATTATTGGAATCGTACATTAATAACATTTAGACCACAGATCAGTCGACAAATACCAATATATAATATTTCTTTAATTTTATCATAATTAGTTTTTCTTTTCATGATGACAGGTGAGGCTCTGCCTCACCTGCCTCCCCTTACTGCACGTCACTGCTTGTTGTCCCTGGTTTAACATTAGACATCTTATCCCTGGCTCAAGATACAACTTGTTTGTTGTCCCTGGTTTAACATTAGACTTGATGTCCCTGCTTTAACATTAGACTTATTGTCCCTGGCTCAAGATACAACTTGTTGTCCCTGGTTTAACATTAGACTTCTTGTCCCTGGCTCAAGATATGACTTGTTGTCCCTGTTTCAAAGATCCATTACATTAAATACAGTGTTATAGCATAACAAAATCCTAAATGTGCAATTAATCCAGGGGAGTCATAACTATCTGTACAGAAGATACAGCCACCAGTGTACTGCCTGTGGAGAAAAGCCTGAAAAAAGCTGATGTAAACATTGGCATTGTTTACACGTGCTCAGGATGCTATTCTATAAGATTGTGCATTCTATGTACAGTATGTCTATGTGGTAGCAGAGCGCAGCATCTAGTGGCCATTAGAAGTATAGATGATGTGCGGTGAAATCCGGTGTAGTCCTTTTAACATTACACTTGTTGTCCCTGGCTCAACATTAGACTTGTTGGCCCTGGTTTAACATTAGACTGGCTCAAGATTAGACTTGTTGGCCCTGGAATGACATGCAAACTTATCATTGGCTTTATGACATGTTGGGTTAGGGTTATTGGAAATCTTGCATTATATTTTGACACCTTTTTTAAGTGTTTATTTGCATTGAAATGACTGTAAATTGAATGTGCTCTTTTGTTTCAGAAATGGAGGACATCATAAAAAAAGCCGTCTTAAAGGAAGGAAGAGGAAGACCAGGACCCAAAAAGGGAAAGCTAGATGTTTTTGTCATAAAGCGCCAGGACGATGAGCAAAGTTTTTTTTTAGAAAAATTAGAAAATTTGAAAGAGACTCTCTTCTTCAAAAAAAAGGATAAAGAAAGAGGCTACTACAAATTTAATTGCAAACATTCCAGGAAGCCACTTCCTAAAAAGCACAAATCAGTGGGTTGCAATACATATGTTTCATTTAAAGTAAAAAAACAATTGGAAAATTACAGTCATCGTCCAGCATGCTTATGATGAACAGATCAACCATGACCCCGCTGAGCCTATTGATGCACACTCGCATTGCATTGACCCTCAGCTGAGGACAAAGATAGCAGAACTGCTTGCCCTTGGAACCAAACCCAACATCATACTGACTGAATGTCACAAATGGGCCAAAAGCCAAGGACACAGCAACATCTATGACGTCAATATTATGTCACACCTTGTGACGTAGACAATGTGAGGACCACATTGTGGTTACCACAATAACAAGAATGAAACACTTTCACTCTAATGACAGCCAAAGCGTTGAATGTTTGTTGAATGGACCTTTGCAAGAGAATGTTTTATTCTACCAGCCATACACATCATCTCAGGAGCTGATAATTATTTTACAATCTCAGAGGATGAAGTCAGCTTTGGGAAAATATGGCAAGCAACTGGTGTTTGTTGACACCACCCACTGTGTAAATCAGTACGACTTTCCTTTGCTAACACTTCTTGTAAGAGATGATCATGGACATGGGGTTCCTGTGGCACATGGCATTATTAGTGATAAACGTCAAAGCACTTTGAAAAAGGTTTTTTTGAACTGAGGAAGCACTTTCCCTGTCCTCCAAGGTAATGTGAAAAGAGTGATTTATATGTAACTGAAAAATGTACTTGTTGCGGATTCTCACTTTCAGCAACACAAAGAGTTTTCAGGTTTTGTTGATGCTAGTGGCACCTACGGTATACAAAATTTGTAGTGTTTATCACTGCTTTTTCAATTTGAATATACTGTATATAGCTCCTTGGTTCTCAAACTGTGGCCCGGCCCCACTAGTGGGGAACAGAGACCTGACAGGTGGGGCGCGGCAGGCATGAGGAAATGTTTTGCCTGTCTTATTAATGCCTTTCTTATTTTACAATGAACAGAATAGCCACATACAAAGAAAGAAATCATTAATAGGCCTACATGTAGCATACTGATACAATACAATACAATTAGACTAGATTCAGGGGATTTGGAGCAAAATACAAAAGGGAATCATAGTGTGAAAATTATGCTTTCGAACATTTTAAGGTTGGGGCACAGCTGGGGCTTGACAATTTCCAACCCACCAAGGTGGGGAATGACAATAAGTTTGAGAACCACTGATATAGCTGGCATGTGCATGTGGCCAGACTACCAGAATTTATAATAACTACATCAAAAAAGCAAATCATCTCAATTATGGCTACCTTTGGGAATGTAGGTAACGTAAATAAAGAGACATCAGTAATAACACAAGACTGTTTCATAACCAGTTGAGAATTCCTTGTCACCTTTAACCTAAAGTAAGAGTTGTATATTTTTCAACTGTTCTTTCTGTTGGCTTATTGGAAGTTATGTCACTTTCTTTTTTAAAGGGCCTTCATGACAAAGACTATGCAGAAATTAATGCTTTATCAAATTTCTTTCCTGAGTCTGCCATCCTGCTCTGCTGGTACCATGTCTTGCAGGCAGGCAATTTATAACATTGAACAGTACAGTCTGTTTATTTTAACCTTTCCTCATTAAATGGAGTTTTCTTAAGTGCTCTGAGTTGCCATTGAGTAGGAAAAATGCGCTGTATAAATAAAAGTGGTTTGAGTTTAGGTTTGTAGTGTGGAGTAAATAAATTATTCTGAAAATTCACCCATTATTTACTCACCCTCGTGCTGATAGAATGGTGGTGACATTTTGGAGTCCTCAAAACAGTGATGGAGTTCTAGGGGGTGGAAGGTTAGCAAAAAATGTCATATAATGGGTGCCTATGGTGCTCAATATTAAACCATCCAAAAAACACAAAATGAAGCCTTATGGCCTTAGCCTAAATATGCCTGATCTCCTCAAATCTCAGAAGCTAAGCAGGGTAGGGTGTGGTTAGTTCTCGGATGGGCACAACAAAAGCACATGCATCTTTTAGGCTAACCAACACTCAACATGGTGGGCATTTGGCCAGGACTCCCTTGCAAAAGACATTCTGAATCTCAACGGGACTGTCCTGGTTAAATAAAGGCAATTACATTAGCTTTTTTTATTAGGCGAGGAGTAAACTTTAGACGAGGAAAGGTCCAATGACACTTTGATCACTACGGATGAGCGGTTAGGGAACAAGTCTAATGTTAAAACACTAAGTCATGTTAAACCAGGGACAACAATTCTAATGTTAAAACAATAAATCATGTCAAACCAGGGACAACAAGTCTTATCTTTCGCCAGGGGCAACAAGTCTTATCTTTCGCCAGGGACAACAAGTCTTATCTTTCGCCAGGGACAACAAGTCTTATCTTTCGCCAGGGACAACAAGTCTAATCTTGAGCCAGGGACAACAAGTCTAATCTTGAGCCAGGGACAAGTCTAATCTTGAGCCAGGGACAACAAGTCTAATCTTGAGCCAGGGACAACAAGTCTTATCTTGAGCCAGGGACAACAAGCCTAATGTTAAACCAGGGACAACAAGTCTTATCTTCAGCCAGGGACAACAAGCCTAATGTTAAACCAGAGACAACAAGTCTAATGTTGAAACACTAAGTCATGTTAAACCAGGGGCAATATTGAGCCAGGGACGACAAGTCTTATCTTGAACCAGTTCCAACAAGTCTATCGATGGAACGCAGGTCATTATTGGAAAAATACGACCGACAGGGCGAACCGGACCCCGACTCTGCTACTTGCCAAAACAAAGAACTTCCCATAAGGTGTTTGTAAATGCGTGTATTGCCGTTTTGCTTGGCTTCTGCCGAGTCAAGTTCACCAAAAGCACTCAACTTGAATGAACTTGCTACTCCAACATTCTTTACCTGCTAAATAAGATAGCTAAACTAGCTAAAAGACATGCATATGGTCAGTATGTTATTTACTTAACTTACCGTTTGCAGGCACGCACGCACGAGCAGAAAGTGCAGAAATTCGGAAAGACATAATCGCTGGTGGGGCACGAGGTCGCACTGCAACTGCAAGCTAGCTAGCACTCGCTGCTGATTGGTCGGTTTTGAGGAAACTGCTGATTGGGTGGTTGTGATGTTGGCCCGGGAGAAATTAATACTTGGTGATATCAGATTGTGCGTTCTCTGTAATGAACCTAAATAAAACAAAGCACCGCTCAAGGTTAACAAACACACACTTGAATGACATTGTGAAATGTGCTGCTACTCAGGATTCGAAACCTGATATTGATGCAATCTTAAAGGCTAAAAGATGCAAAGTTTCAGGAGCCAGCAGCAGGAAATAGACTGCAGTGAGAAAAACAAAGTTCATCAGCAAGTAGGCCTGTGCCTAATTCTTGGGATGCTCTTTCAGAAATGTTTGCAAGCTGATGAATACGGATCTTTGAAAATAAGTTTACTCAGGTTTCATGTTAAAAGACAATGAATATTGTGCATTATATCATTCTCAGCTTCAGTAGCCTACAAAACAGTTTGATCTGATGTAGCCCAATCTCATTGCTCATGCACTGCTATAACCTTTATGTTTGTTTATTTTATTTACATGTGCAAATTGACATTATCAAGGCAGTATGATAGCTTTCTTCATAGCTCCCACTTGAGTTTGTTTAGTGTGGTCAGTTGGTTCAGGTGTTCAGATGTAAATATATATTCACTCAACTCAATAAAAGGAAACCAGTTGTTAATGAATGTGAAATGCATTTTATTTCAATTCTATTGGCCTATCTGTGAATAAATGTGTTGTGCTAATATAGATCCTTGTGATCCGTGATTATGTAGGCTACAAATGTAGGCTGAATGATAAAGCATAGTACTGAAAAACAAAGCTAAAGATTTGGAGTTGACGTAGGTTATTTTGCCATTATTTTACTGGTCCGGCCCACTTGAGATCAGATGGGCTGTATGTGGCCCCTGAACCAAAATGAGTTTGACACCCCTGGTATAGACCGTCGCGATTCCCATTGAAACGAATGACGTGGTGATTCGGTCTTCAAAGCGAGAGCTGGTAAATTGTGAAAAATTAATTAAACTGTAATCAGACAACGCGGTTATATGCTATATATATATACCCTAGAGTATGTGTGTGATACGCTTAGCCGATCAGCTTGGAGAGGTGGTCTCTCGTGCACGGTGCGTTTGAACTTGGAACGGTACTGAGCACGGACCTCAAACCTGACGTCAATGACTCACCTCCAACATAGTAAACATTTGACTTAATTTGAGATGTTTCAGTTCAATAACAATATCAACATATCTATAGTCCGCTAGTAGTACTATAGTTACTGGCAGAATAGACGTCAGTATGGCATCCTGTTTCTTTCTTTCAAATACTTGGTATGGTGTGTGTGTGTTAAGTTGCAGCCTAATATGTTGTAACCAGTGTTGGGACTAACGCGTTATTAAGTAACGCGCAGTGTTGGGCAAGTTACTTTAAATTAGTAACTTAGTTACAGTTACTAGTTACTTCTTTCAAAAGTAACTCAGTTACTTTAAGTTACTCGTTACTTTCAAGGTAACTAGTTACTAGGGAAAGTAACGGGGTCTCCAGTTGGTGGAGTTTAGCTGTTTTGAGTTAAGGTTAACTTACAAAGAACGGATAAACCTCACTGTGTTTACATTGTAAACATCTATTGTATCAGTTTTGCACTATTTATTCCTACAGTTGCTAAATGGTCTGAGGCACAGTTTAATTTTTGCACTGCTAAACTATACTTTGTACCTGTTTCAATGGCTACAATAAATATGCCTATCAAAAGTTTCAAAACATACTGTATGTTGTGTTTTGTTGATCCACTGCTTCATCATAGGGATACTGGGTACAATGATCAAATTTTACAGTTGTTTTGTCGAACACTATGCCACATCAACCCCAAAATAATGTGTGTGCATTTGTAGAGGGTTGGAAACAGTTGGAAACAATGGAAATATTTCATTTATTTGCACTCACACTACTACACTGTTATGGCACGTCCAGGTCACTAGGTGGCGCATTGTGCTTGTGGTAGGATAGGACTTACGTGTAAGCAAGCCAGAGGACTGGCAGCCTCCCTAGCTATCCAGTTAGGGAGGTCCTTTGCCACATTAACACAATAAGATAATTTAGAAGAAAAAGAAGTTACTTTCCCTAGTAACTAGTTACCTTGAAAGTAACGAGTAACTTAAAGTAACTGAGTTACATTTGAAAGAAGTAACTAGTAACTGTTACTAAGTTACTAATTTAAAGTAACTTGCCCAACACTGGTAAAACTACAGCCAATAGTAAACTATAACCGACCACGAGAGGGCACTGTTCTGTCACTTGAACCTGTAGCGCGTCCGTATGCTTGTAGGCCTACTGCTGTGTGACCTCATACTGTCCCGTTATCACCTGCGCCGGAGCGGTGCATGATTAATGACGTCATTGGTGAACGGTCACGAATCACGCGCGTACTAGAAAACAATAGTCCGGCTTGTCAAAAACATTTGATTTAGACTTATGTTACATAGGCTGTGCAATATAAGTAGAGGTGTGTGTGTGTGTGTGTGTGTGTGTGTGTGTGTGTGTGTGTGTGTGTGTGTGTTTGTGTGTGTGTTTTTGTGTGTGTGGGTGTGTGTGTTTGTGTGTGTATTTGCGCGTGCGTTCTTTCGTGCGTGCGTGTTCTTCAGGAACCGAAGTCACCGTGCGCGCGCCTCACGTGACGGGTCCTCCCGAGCATCATGGATCTACATCTGATGTGAAAGTTGGTCCCTCATTCAATCATAACGCAGAGCGAAGTTGAGCTGCTCGTGACGGCGTGAACCGGATCGGTCACCCACGGTGTTCCCGCTTTGTTATCATCGCGTGATTCTGCCGCAGTGACCACGAAGCGGGGTGGGCTCCGGTAACGCGCGCCTGTGTAATCCATTCCGTCAGCAGCAGGGATGGAAGCGGTGATCCGACCGGAGACCTCCGCCCTGCCTGCCGCCGAGCCGCGCGAGGTGAGGAGGTGCGGGACGGAGGAGGAGCGGGACGCGTGGCGGGAGCGGGAGGGCGCGGACCGTACGCTGGAGGGGCTCGAGGCGGCGCGGTGCGGGCTCGCGGAGCTCTGCTACCGGAGACGCAGACAGAAGCTCCGGGTTCGGCACGCGCTGACGCTCCAGTCTGACGCCGGTACTCTGACTCCGGTCAGCTCCCGGGAGGCGGAGAACCGGGTCACCGGGTCCCACCGGGGGATCTACCCGGGTATGGAGGAGCAGCTCGTGGAGCAGAATCTGGTATGACCCAGGCTACACCTGACGCCGATAGTCCAGCGATGTGCTGCTTTGATTTCCCTATGTCATCATTTAGTATCCTAGTATATACAATCTCATAACAACAAAGTCAATCATAAGTTAGTCCAAAGTCATGTCTTCAATGTGCCTTCATTATCTGACCCATTTAGCGCATAATAAATACAGTTCTTTCGTACAGTATTTATTTATTTTTTATTATTTTTTTAATAATTAAATTTTAAAAAAACTTTCGTATATTAATACTATTTCGTATATATTATTAAATATATTTTCGCCTATTAATTTAATAATGGTCCATGAACCAAAACGTAGAATTTCTGATAAAGCAGCAAATGTTTTCTTATTTTCTGTAAATCGAGTCATCGTTGCATCATGATGAACCAACAAACCATGACGTGAACCAGATCAGACTAGATGATTCCAACATGACCCCCACATGATGGTTGGTTACCTGTAGAGTGACTAACTAACCAGATGATGGTTGGTTACCTGTAGAGTGACATCCCTGTCTACAGATGTATTTGCCGAGATAAACTGTGTATGTGTGTGTGTGTGTGTGTGTGTGTGTTTGTGTGCGTGCGTGCGTGTTTGTGTGCGCGTGTGTGCGCATGCTTGTGCGTTTGCATGCGTGTGCTTGTGTTTTTGCGTGCGTGTGCGCGTGTGTTTCAGGGCTGTATGCTCACGCAGGATGCGGGGTTGATCGGCCAGCTGAAGGAGTTGGATCACCAGATGAATGATCTCCGATTGGACGGAGAGGAGTCACGTGACCAGGAGACAGACAGCCGGGCTAGCTCAGGTGAGAGGCCATCTCTATTTAAACATTAACAAAGACTTCGTGCTGTGTTCTGCTTAACCTATCTATAGTCTACTAGCTGCATGTTAGCTTCATGCTAACTTCATGTTAGCTATATTTTGGTAATATTTTATCCAAATGTTAGCTTTAAGCTGTCTGTATGTCCCTGCAGGTTAGCTATGTTTGCTCTGCGCTAGATGTATGCTGTATGTGGGCTGCATGTTGGCTTCATGCTATCCATTCATTAGCTTCATGTCATCTCTCTCTCTCTCTCTCTCTCTCTCTCTCTCTCTCTCTCTCTCTCTCTAGGTTTCTATGAGTTGAGTGATGCTGTGTCAGGCTCTCTCTCTAACTCGTCCAACTCCGTCTTCAGTTTGTCCAGCTGTCCTTCCAGTAACTTTGACTCCGCCCACTACCACACTATTGGCTCCTCCCTCTACCACACTATTGGCTCCTCCCATTACCACACTGTTGGCTTCTCCCAGCTCCACAACGTTGGCTCCTCCCAGTTCTACACCGTTGGCTCCTCCCACTGTCTTCTACATGGACCGCCCTCTCTGAGTGGTAATATAGAGAGAGTATAAAAGCTAACACACGTTTGTTTGGGGTGACTGTGTTTACCATAAAAACATGAGCTCAGTCATGTGTTCAGCATTGGATCAAATCATACATAATTCTCTCTCTGGTCTCTCTCTGGTCTCTCTCTGGTCTCTCTCTCTCACTGGTCTCTCTGATCCCTCTCTCTGGTCTCTCTCGCTGGTCTCTCTCTCTGGTCTCTCTCTACGTCTCTCTTTCTCTGGTCTCTCTCTTGTTTCTCTCGCTGGTCTCTCTCTGGTCTCTCTCTCGCTGGTCTCTCTCTGGTCTCTCTCGCTTGTCCCTCTCTCTTGTATCTCTCCCTGGTCTCTCTCTCTCTGGCCTCTCGCTGTTCTCTCTCTGGTTATCCCTCTCTCTGGTCTCTCTTTTTTCTGTCTCTCTCTCGCTGGTCTCTCTCTCTGGTCTCTCTCTACGTCTCTCTCTTTCTCTGGTCTCTCTCTCTCTTGTGTCTCTCTCGCTGGTCTCTCTCTCTGGTCTCTCTGGTCTCTCTCTCTGGTTTTCTCTCTCTCTCTGGTCTCTTTCTCTCTCTCTCTAGATGAGGGTGAGGTCACCCCTCTGTTTTCCGGAACGTTCCGGGCCCCATCCGCCGCCCCCTCCTCCCTGCAGAGCCCCATCCCGCCCCCGGACCCCGACCCAGGTCACCGGGGGTCTGCCGGTCTGACCGGACTCCGCCCCCCGGTGGCGGCGGATCGCCACGCCCGTCTGGACGGCTACATCTCCGCCCTGCTGCAGCGAAGGGCCCCGCCCCCCAGGCCCGGCCGGCCCCCCAGGCCCGGCCGGCCCCGGACCTCCATCACCACCGACCCCTCCCAGGGCCCGCTGGGGGGCCGGAGGGCGGGGGAGACGGGGGGGAGGAGCGGTCCCTTTCCTTACGTCTCCGCTCCCAAGAACCGGGAGCCGTCCCTCACGCATCCTACCGGCCGCTCGCGCTTAGCCCCGCCCAGAAAGAACCACAAACCCCGCCCCTCCAGGCAGACTGACAGGTTGGCGCTTGGCCCCTCCGCTCACCCCCCACCGGAAGGGACGGGTCACATGACCGATGCCCCGGTGCAGGCAGGAAGTAAGCACGGCAGAACTGGCGGTAAGAACATTAAGGCGGAGCCGGAGGAGAACCCATCCACCAATCAGGAAGCCAGATCCAGAGGAGAAAAGGGGACCAGGCGCCCTGGGTCTATCAGGGGCTCCTCTGGGTCTATCAGGGGCCCAGGGTCTCTCAGGGGCTCCTCTGGGTCTATCAGGGGCCCAGGGTCTATCAGGGGCTCCTCTGGGTCTATCAGGGGCCCAGGGTCTCTCAGGGGCTCCTCTGGGTCTATCAGGGGCCCTGGGTCTGGTTCCAGGAGAACACACCGGGCCTCCAATATTCTCGCTGAGGCCCAGCTTCTGGACAAACACACCACATCATCCAGAACCACCAGGGGCCACCGGCGTCACCACCACCACCACCACCACTCCCATCGACAGCACCACCCCCAGGGGAGCGATGCGGGCGGGGCCGTGGCTCCACCGGCGACCCCCCACCTCCTCCCGGAGGCCCCGTGGCGCCCAGACAGGTGTGGGCGGAGTGGAGCGAACCCCGGCCCGTTGAGGAGCTCCTCCCCTTCTCTCCTCCCCCCCTCTCCTCTCCTCCTCCTCCCCCCCCCCTCCTCCACCCTCCTGGTCACCAGCGAGGAGGAGCGCTCCCACCCCACCTCCCACTGCTTTGCAGACCGGGAGTCCTGCGAGGAGGACACTATGGTGGGCTGCTCCTCCTGCAGCAAGCCTGAGGAGAGGGGAGGGGGAGGAGCAGGAGGTGGAGGAGGAGGTGGGGGAGGAGGAGGGGAAGGAGCCAAAGGTGGAGGAGGAGGAGCAGGAGGTGGAGCCAGAGGTGGAGGAGGAGGAGGTGAAGGAGCCAAAGGTGGAGGAGGAGGTGGAGCAAGAGGTGGAGGAGGAGGAGGAGGAGGGGAAGGAGCCAAAGCTGGAGGAGGAGGAGGAGGTGGAGCCAGAGGTGGAGGAGGAGGAGGAGGAGGAGCAGGAGGTGGAGCCAGAGGTGGAGGAGGAGGAGGTGAAGGAGCCAGAGGTGGAGGAGGAGGAGGAGGAGGAGGGTTAGTGGGTCCCAGGAGGAAGGAGGCGGGATGGAGCCAGGACCTTGTTAAGATCAAGGCTTCACGCCAGCTGAAGAAGAAACTCCTCCTCTTCAGGGCTGGTTCTCTGAAACACATGACCACCGTGTAAGACCTACTGGGACCTACTGGGACTGTTTCATACTGGACCTACTGGGAGTGTTTCATACTGGGACTGTTTCATACTGGACCTACTGGGACTGTTTCATACTGGACCTACTGAGACTGTTTCATACTGGGACCTACTGGGACTGTTTCATACTGGACCTACTGGGACTGTTTCATACTGGACCTACTGGGACTGTTTAATACTGGGACCTGCTGGGACTGTTTAATACTGGGACCTGCTGGGACTGTTTCACACTGGACCTACTGGGACTGTTTAATACTGGGTCCTACTGGGACTGTTTCACACTGGACCTACTGGGACTGTTTCATACTGGACCTACTGGCACTATGTTTTTAATGGATACACTGGACTTTTAAGTCTTAGGTTTAAATAAATTGTAGTGATAGACTCCTATCTCTTTGGTCAGGTTTCTGGTCCATGATGGGGTCTTTGGTCCATTAATGTCTCTGGTCCAGGGTGGGTTCACTGGTCCAGGAAAGTCTCTGGTCCAGTGGGGTCTCTGGTCCAGTGGGGTCACTGGTCCAGTGGGTTACTGGTCCAGTGGGGTCACTGGTCCAGTGGGGTTACTGGTCCAGGAAGGTTTCTGGGCCGGGCCATTTATCACGTTGATGTTTAAATATAAGTGAGCTGTTTCAGCCGGAGTTCGAACCCTAAAGGATTTTAAAAGAGGCATTAGGGCCAAGAAGGCCTAGGAAGGAGTTGTTCTATTTCAGCAGTGTCAGTGTGTATGAGCGTTGGAACGACCCATTTTGTATATAACGCTCTACTCACCGGGCCAGGTCAAAGGACCGTCCCCCGCCTTCGGAGCAGAGTGGAACCTTCCACATTGGCGGAGGATTCTCCTCCTGTCCTCTGAGTGAATGTCATTTCTGATACAGTCATAATCTAACAGTCATTCAGTGGCCTGGGTTTCTATGTTGGGGATAATGTAGAGAAAAGGTTTGGAGTTCTGTGTCCCTTTAAATTAAAGACGTTTCAAACCCAATCCACACTCTTCACGCACACACGGGTTCCACCAGCACCTAGTTCAGTACCCACAGGACTAGGGCCTGTCTCTCTCTCTCTCTCTCGCTCGCTCTCTCTCTCTCATCTAACAAGCCGTGAGAGAGAGAGAGGGAGGGAGAGAGGGGAGGGGGCAATAGATATCAATCTATTCCAGGCAGGACAAGATACCCTCTGGACACACCCACACACACACCCACACACACACACAAGCGTGCACACACACACACACACACACACACACACACACACACACACACACAAGCGTGCACACACACACACACACACACACACACACACACACACACACACAAACACACACACACACATGCAGGCAAACACACATACACACACATTCTCGAATAACCAGCAGCCGACTGTGGTTGTACTGGGCAGCTCACAGTATAACCAGTCAAAGACGAGTTGTACTGGGCAGCTCCCAGTAGAACCAGTAGCAGACTAGCAGTAGCTTCCTATACCCATTACCTTGATGTCTGGGAACATTCCCGGTTACAAACTAAAGCTGCCAGCACTGATTTGTGTGTTTCATTTGGGTAATGGATTAACCTAGAGGGGGTGTGTGTGTGTGTGTGTGTGTGTGTGAGAGAGAGATGGAGAGAGAGAGAGGATTAGGCGATAAACCAGTGTTCCAAAATAATGCAAAGAAAATGGTCTCCTACCTCTCTCCCTTTCTGTCTCACCCTCTTTGTCCCCCCCTCTCTGTCTCCCCCCCTGTCCCCCCCTCCTCTGTCTCACCCCCTCTCTGTCTCACCCTCTTTGTCCCCCCCTCCTCTGTCTCACCCCCTCTCTGTCTCACCCTCTTTGTGTGCTTGTTTGACATCACAAAATAAAGAAAACCAAGGTATTCCAATACAGCTACTGTTTAGTTGTAGACAGTACATACTAGTACTGTATAGTATTAGAACTGTGTAGTACAAGTAGAACTACTATGTTCTAGTACTGCATGCCACAGTAGTACCTCAGTAGTACCTCAGTAGTACCTCAGTAGTACCACAGTAGTACTACAGTAGTACGACAGGACTCTTGCATTTGGATGATAAAAGCAGATTGGTTACCATAGTGACTTGAATGACCATGAATTAACTTACACACACATGTACGCACGTGCACACACGCACGTGCGCGCACACGCACACACACACACACACTGGTCTCTCTTTTTAATTCCATCTCAGGAGGCTGACAGCAGAGAGGTTTCCATGGTAACAAAGATCTGGCGTTGTTGTTTGGGTATAGATCACACACACACACACACACACACACACACACACAGTGTAGTAGTAGTGCAGCTAAATGAAGATACATTTTAATTGGTTTTCCCCCCTCAGGCTAAGATTGGAACGTTCCGAGCTGGTGGAGAAAGCAGCTGTAATGGAATGGTACGGTCTCGATCTGGGGGAGCCTGCAGGGTCCATGAATAACCTTACTGAACCCTCCCACACAGGGTGTGTGTGTGTGTGTGTGTGTGTGTGTGGGTGTGTGTGTGTGTGTGTGGTGGGGGGTAAAATCCATGCAAACTAAAGATATTTCTTAGCGTGGGCGAGAACCGAGAACAAAGGGACAAACTCAGTGGAAACAGACAGACAGGTGGAGACAGACAGACAAAGAAAACCAAACCCCTATCTCTCTTCCTCTGCCTGATGTTTATCGTTACTAGGAATGTGATCGTGTCACTGTATGGGTGGAGAGAAAGGAGGCGATAAGGAATCAAATAGAAAGTGAAGTCATCCCGACGATCGAGGAACGCAGCCCGGTCTGGTTGCTATGCCAACTGTGATGGGAGCCAGATCCCAGATCGTTTCACCTGAAATAGATCAAATCTAAGGCGATGCGGTGTTCACCGTGTCAGGTCTCCTGCGAGGTGGACGCTTTTCACACGCTGACCCTGTGCTCGATGGCGCCACCTGCAGGCTGCTACCTGTTAGCGTTTGCCTGAACTGACCGCGGGAGGCGGGGTCTGGTCCCCAGACTGACCTCGGGGGGCGGGGTCTGGTCCAGACTGACCCCGGGGGGCGGGGTCTGGTCCCCAGACTGACCTCGGGGGGCGGGGTCTGGTCCAGACGGAACGCGGGAGGCGGGGTCGTCCCATAGGAACCGGTCTGGTTCTCAGACATATGGGCTGCATGTGGGCGGGTATCCAGGCATCGATTCACATTCTCAGAATCACTCTAAGTCCATTGTAGAACACCTTTAGACAACGCAACTTTCACACAATTACACAACACCAAAAGC
>NC_136948.1:2493122-2640622 GCF_949987615.1 Pollachius pollachius | reverse complement strand
AGACAGTAGAGACAGGTCAATAAGGACCAGGTAGGGGTTAGACAGTAGTGAGACAGGTCATTAAGGAGCAGATAGGGGTTGGACAGTAGAGACAGGTCATTAATGACCAGGTAGGGGTTAGACAGTAGAGACAGGTCATTAAGGAGCAGGTAGGGGTTAGACAGTACAGAGACAGGTCATTAAGGAGCAGGTAGGGGTTAGACAGTACAGAGACAGGTCATTAAGGAGCAGGTAGGGGTTAGACAGTACAGAGACAGGTCATTAAGGAGCAGGTAGGGGTGAGACAGTAGTGAGACAGGTCATTAAGGAGCAGGTAGGGGTGAGACAGTACCAACAGGTCATTAATGACCAGGTAGGGGTTGGTAGGGCTGGGTATCGTTGGGAAAAGGACGATACCTATACCAATAGCAGTACCCTTAAAGTTTTACTGATACCAACTGATACACAAATACATTTGTACAATATCGTGTGATAAATATTTGGCCTGTGAAGCCCTTTGAGACTGTAATCTAATCACACATTAAATCGAAGGAACGCTTGTGGCGATTGGCTGCGAGCACCATACAGATAGTTTCTTTTATTTTACTAGATCTGGATACAAAACGTATAGAATGGAGTTATCGATTGAACGCAGAAGTTTCGCTGCTACTCTGTACTGGGTTGTTTCGGTCGACACCTTTAAAGGGGTGGAGTACCGACGCCCAGCCCTAGGGGTTAGGCGGCGACCAGGACCTGAGCGGTACTAACCCCCCCCGGTTCTCCTGGCAGATGAAGGTTCTCTGCACCAGTACGGCGTACAGAGTCGCCGTCAACGGCTCCCACCTCCTGGAGTTCCATCACCGCGTCAAGGACCTGCGCTCCATCAACCTGCTGTCCATCTACAATGACGTCATCCTCACCTCCGTGCTCATCGACCGCCTGCCCTGAAGCCCCTTCCCGACCGCTTCGGGGTCGGTGGATACAAAGGACCAATGAGAACGTGCTTTGCTATCACATGATACTGCCTTATTGTTGTTGCTCACGTTAGGTTGTTTATGAATAATCTTCTAATGGTTGTTGGTTGAAAACTGAAAATGTATTTTATATAAATAGATTGATGGGGTGTAGTGAGAGCATGGAGATTGAAATATTAAATGTAGTCCGACAATAAAGAGATTATTAAACCCAATAGATATCTCCAGACTCAACCATGCATCTCATTACTGATACAGATTTTTGAAATATTTTACATTCACATAAAGCCATTTAGCAGATGCTTTTATTCAGTGCCACTTACAAAATAGGAACATTAAAAGCTGTTAAATGATCCAATGTCTCTTCTGTTCATTGCGCAAAGGTAGGCAAGATCCATGATCAAACAAATATAAGGCCATGTTTGAATGACAATAGCTTGGGCTGAATTTCAGAACTGGTTTTGAACACCCATGCAGTGGTACAAAACATACAAAATCGGTTCTTACCATCAAACATCATATCTCCGGACCTAAGCTATCGAGTTACACCTATAATAAAGTTATGATTTAATTATATAACAATAGGTATCAACAGACACACTGTGAATACCTAACTACTTCATAACTAAATTCAAACTCACTTACACATAAAAGTAAATGGTAAAAGTATTTTAAGAGCAAGATGATCACATCTTGAATTTAAAAATAAGAAAAAATCCCCTAAAGATATCTGAAGGATGTTTAAACATCCTTCAGATATCTTTAGGGGATTTTTTTTCTGGTTGTTTCTTACTTCATAGATCATTTCTTATGGATTTTTTTTATTAACTGGGATTCTTCGAAATAAACTTCTTATATTTCTTTAAGATAAAAATGATATTGTGACATTGAGAATTAATGTATTTGTATTGGTTAATATTGATTTTATAGTTTATATACTATTAACAATATTTTGTACCTCATTGTAATGTATTGCGACTCACTGAATCAATTATGGTATGATATAATCATTATTTATCAATAATAGTATAGAAGAATACATAAGTATAGGCTACTACGTGTATGCTAACAACTCCACCATTTCTCCCGCGTTTGTTTATTTACTGTTGATTTTACCTATTTGTTTACCTATTTACTCTATCTACTACACTTCCTGTTTGGTTTGCACTTCTCCACCAAACAAGTTAGCAAGAATGGAATGAAATAAGTTGACTTGTTCAGAAATATTGGATAAGTACACGACAGGTTGGGATATTGAGGAATGGCGGAGAACAACATTCTTCAGATGTTCTAGGAAACTCAGAACTCGCGGCCGCGGGCGTTTGGGCGCGGCCACAGCGCGCGTCATGCTCCGTGCATGGGCGTGCCGTTCGGGTCGCGCGCGCGTTCAGCGAAACCTGCGGCGTGACGTCAAGACGTTGGGCTGAGCGTCGCGACGTCACGTCTCGGGCAAACAAGCTCAGTCAGGGAAGTTCGCCCGCATTAAAGGGCTGGGGGGCGAACATGAGAACGACCCTATAGATTCAGGAGGAGTGTTCACGCACCTCGACAACGGCGTCAACCGATCGATCTCTCGTCGAGCCGCGGGGACGTGCTCTTCTGATCGAGGCTCCAGGTCAGTGTCGCCCCTTGGCCCCTTTTACTGTTTACTGGTGTACTGGTCTAACGTCACACAACACCTACCATGTTAACATGGCTTATTCATGATGTGAACGTGTCCCAAAGCTGTTCCAAGGTGTTATACAGAGCTGTCCTAAGGAGTTCTACAGGGCTGTTCTAACGTGTTCTACAGTGCGATCCTAAGGTGTCCTAGAGCTGTCCTAATGTGTTCTAAGGGCTGTCCTAAGGTGTTTCTACAGAGCTGTTCTAAGGTGTTCTACAGAGCTGTCCTACGGCGGTTCTACAGCTGTTCTACTGTCCTCACGGAACCACCACTCGGTTACCTGTATGTGTTGTTGGCTATGTAGCAGTTGGTAGCTTCTTGATGGGACATAGTTAGCTGGTTAGCTTCGCTTCTCGTGACAGGCAGGTCATTAACTGTTCCAGGACCTGTCTCTCTCCGATGATGACAGACAGGTCCTTTCTGTTCCAGGACCTGTCTCTCTTCCATGAGGACAGACCGGTCCTTTCTGTTCCAGGACATGTCTCTCTCCCATGATGACAGACCGGTCCTTTCTGTTCCAGGACCTGTCTCTCTTCCATGAGGACAGACGGGTCCTTTCTGTTCCAGGACATGTCTCTCTCCCATGAGGACAGACCGGTCCTTTCTGTTCCAGGACATGTCTCTCTCCCATGAGGACAGACGGGTCCTTTCTGTTCCAGGACATGTCTCTCTCCCATGATGACAGACAGGTCCTTTCTGTTCCAGGACCTGTCTCTCTTCCATGAGGACAGACAGGTCCTTTCTGTTCCAGGACATGTCTCTCTCTCATGATGACAGACAGGTCCTTGGCTGGTCCAGGACATGTCTCTCTCCCATAATGACAGACAGGTCCTCAGCTGTTCCAGGACATGTCTCTCTCTCATGATGACAGACAGGTCCTCGGCTGTTCCAGGACATGTCTCTCTCTCATGATGACAGACAGGTACTCAACTGTTCCAGGACATGTCTCTCTCTCATGATGACAGACAGGTCCTCGGCTGTTCCAGGACATGTCTCTCTCCCATTATGACAGACAGGTCCTCGGCTGTTCCAGGACATGTCTCTCTCCCATGATGACAGACAGGTCCTCAACTGTTCCAGGACATGTCTCTCTCATGATGACAGACAGGTCCTCGGCTGTTCCAGGACATGTCTCTCTCTCATGATGACAGACAGGTCCTCAACTGTTCCAGGACATGTCTCTCTCATGATGACAGACAGGTCCTCAACTGTTCCAGGACATGTCTCTCTCTCATGATGACAGATAGGTCCTTTCTGTTCCAGGACATGTCTCTCTCCCATGATGACAGACAGGTCCTCAACTGTTCCAGGACAAGACTCTCTCTCATGATGACAGACAGGTCCTCAACTGTTCCAGGACAAGACTCTCTCTCATGATGACAGACAGGTCCTCGGCTGTTCCAGGACATGTCTCTCTCTCATGATGACAGACAGGTCCTTTCTGTTCCAGGACATGTCTCTCTCTCATGATGACAGACAGGTCCTCAACTGTTCCAGGACATGTCTCTCTCTCATGATGACAGACAGGTCCTTTCTGTTCCAGGACATGTCTCTCTCCCATGATGACAGACAGGTCCTCAACTGTTCCAGGACAAGACTCTCTCTCATGATGACAGACAGGTCCTCAACTGTTCCAGGACAAGACTCTCTCTCATGATGACAGACAGGTCCTCGGCTGTTCCAGGACATGTCTCTCTCTCATGATGACAGACAGGTCCTTTCTGTTCCAGGACATGTCTCTCTCCCATGATGACAGACAGGTCCTCAACTGTTCCAGGAAATGCCTCTCTCCCATGATGACAGACAGGTCCTCAGCGATTGATTTGCTGACTCAGAGGGCTTCCGGTTCTCATCCCAGCTCCTAGTCCCCTTAGTGGCAGCCATGAATGGTGAGCTGGGTTTGGCTGCAGGCAGAGATCAGCCATCCCGGTGGTGGGTGGTGGGCGGTGAGCGATTAGTGATGGCTCGCTGTGTCCCGAGAGCTGCTTCCCTCCGACCCCTACAGGACCAGAACCTTTTTTGCAACCTGACTTTTGTTATGCAGAGCAGGGCCGTCCCCCAGGGGCCCAGAGATGAGCCCTCCAGCTGTAGCGTAGATGTGTGTGGCTAGCCTAGTGGGCCTGCCTTACCTTGACCTGCTCTTGCTAGGTACATCAGCGAGCTCCCTGCTGATGTCAGGACAGCAGAGTGGCTCACCGGCTTCCGCAGAAGCCAGTCCCTCCCACCCCTCCTACTTATTGTATGTTGGACGCCCTGGCACTGAATCATACTCAATCATACTTTTATAGTACTCAGTTGTGCATCTTATCCTATCTATCTTTGTTGTGCACAGGGAATGGGTTGACCTAGATATTGTTCGTGCTTGGCATTGTTTCACTTTCTTATGACATATGTTTTATTGTAAGGTGCTTTGGATAAAAGCGTCTGCCGAATGCCCTAAATGTAAATGTAAACGACCACAGCCTGCCCTATCACATGTCCGCACATATGCACACTATGAAGATGCGGTCCTACATTCTTCTAGTGAAAGCCGCTGTGTTCTACGGCCAAGACCCACTCGATGTTTGACCTCCTCCTCCTCCTCCTCCTCCTCCTCCTCCTCCTCCTCCCCCAGTCAGAGTGTGACGAGACTGTGATGTGACAAGCTACGACCCCAGACGACCTTAGCGCCAGCCAATCGTCAGCCTGTCTGGAGGTAGGCTCCTCCCAGCACTTTGTTCTCAGTCGTGCAGCTGTATAGTAGACCATCTGGTGAGGTCATCTACTGTAGCATACGTAACCTGGCTCACCCTACCCTGTCTTACCCCACCGTACCCTGTCTCACCCTACCCTGTCTTACCCCACATACCCTGTCTCACCCTACCATACCCTGTCTCACCCTACCGTACTCTGTCTCACCCCATTGATGTACCCTGTCTTACCCCACCATAACCTGTCTTACCCTGCCCTGTCTCACCCTACCCTGTCTTACCCCACATACCCTGTCTCACCCTACCATACCCTGCCTCACCCTACCATACCCTGTCTCACCCTACCGTACCCTGTCTCACCCCATTGATGTACCCTGTCTTACCCCACCATAACCTGTCTTACCCTGCCCTGTCTCACCCTACCCTAGCCTACCCTGTCTCACCCCACCCCACCACCTAAGCTGATGAGCCCCTCTGTCGGCAGGATGCACCTGCAGGCCTACCCCCCCCCCCAGCGCTCCCCCAGGAGGGCCCAGCAGGGGGAGGCCCTCCGCGCGGCGGCGGCGGCCGCCGCCGCCGCCTGTAACCGTGGCAACCCGGGCGGGGGGACCCGCCACCCCCTGAGCGTCCTGTCCGGCAACACGCCGCATCGCCGCGGCGACGGCAAGCCCTCGTCCCGCGGCCCCGCGCCCCCGGCGCGTTGCCGCGACGACCAGGAGGAGGCGTGGAGCGTGGTGCGGCCCGGCTACGTCCGGGAGAAGATCGCCGTGTTCGCCTCCTCGCCGCCGCCGCCGCCGCCGCCGCCGCCGGCTCCTCCGGGCTCCGAGGACCCGGAGGAGGCCTTCGGCCTCACGGGCGGGGGGGGGCTGAAGGCGAAGGGGGGCTGGGAGAGGGAGAGCCGCTCGGCCAAGCGGCCGCGACGCTCCGCCGGGCGGGGCCTCCCGCCGGCGGGGGGAGGAGGGGAGCCGGAGCCGGAGGAGGAGGCGGTGTCGGTGGGCGAGATGGTGGCCTCCCTGGAGCAGCGGATGGCCTCCGCCCCGCTGCTCTCCCTCCAGCGGAGCTCCTCCAGCCTCACCCCCCGCCCCTCCCCCCCCGGGACGGGGGGGGAGGGGCGGGGGGTGAGGCTGGAGGCGGTGCGAGTCTGGGACCTGGTGGCCCGGCTGGAGTCGGAGTGTGTGAAGGGTCCGTCGGGGCCCGGCCGGAGGCTCCTGAGGGGGGTGGGCCGCGTGCTGTTGACCCACTCCTCCTCCTCCTCCTCCTCCTTCTCCTCCTCCTCCTCCTCGCCCACGCCCACGCCGGCCCCGGGGTCTGGTTCGGAGGTCCAGCTGGAGGTCCAAAGACCCCGGGTCCCACCCCAGGACCCCCAGACCCTGAGCTGTGGGGAGGAGGAGGAGCAGGAGGAGGAGCAGGAGGAGGAGGAGCAGCCAGGGAAGCTGTTCTTCTCCCCGCCGCTGGTCCAGACCTCCTCCTCCGCCCGGCCCCGAGGAGAGCCAGCCGACAGAGGGAGCGGGTCGTCGCGGGCACCTCCTCCTCCTCCTCCTCCTCCCACCTCCCTGCCGCTCCTCCCCAGCCCCGACTCCTGTGGAGGAGGAGGAGGAGGAGGAGGAGCAGAGCAGGAGGCCGGCGCCTCCCAGGACTTCCTGGAGGCGCGCTTCCAGCTGCAGCTCCTCCTGGAGCCGCAGTCCGCCCTGCTGCTCCTCCCGCAGCACCTCCTCCTGCACATCCTGTCGCTGCTCCCCACCCACAGCCTGGCCGCGCTCAAGTGCTGCTGCCGCCACTTCTCCTCGCTGATGGACGCCTACGGCGTGCGGCCCGCCGACTCCCGCTGGGTGGGCGACCCGCGTTACCGCGACGACCCCTGCAAGCAGTGCAAGCGGCGGTATCGCCGCGGCGACGTGTCGCTGTGCCGCTGGCACCACAAGCCCTACTGCCAGGCGCTGCCCTACGGCCCGGGACACTGGATGTGTTGCCACGGCACCCGCAAGGACGCGCCCGGCTGCAACGTGGGTCTCCACGACAACCGCTGGGTGCCGGACTTCCACAGCTTCACCTCGGCCCTCTACATGAGGAGGAGGGGGGAGTCCGCCGACGAGGCCTGAGAGGGGGGGTGTGTGTGTGTGTGTGTGTGTGTGTGTGTGTGTGTGTGTGTGTGTGTGTGTGTGTGTGTGTGTGTGTGTGTGTGTGTGTTGCCATTAGCATGTGGGGATTGATCCTCTGCTGCCCACGCCCACCAAAAACACGACCAGCAGGAAGTAGTCCTCTCAGCCATGGGTCTGCTTCCTGTGTGGGGGCCGTGTGCTGTGCCATCCCCCCCCCTCCGCATGGCTCAGCGCAACACTCACTTGAACCAATGAGATGTGAGGAAAGAAGATCTTTGTACATATTTATGAAGTTAGGAGGTTTGAATGTATTACCCACAACGCCCCGGGTCCCCGGTGACGGCAAAGAAACGCTTTACAAAACAATGCTGGAGTTGAGAATTTAAAAAATATCTATTTTTTTGCCATGGGAAACTATAATGTGGAACTCTATCTTTGTATTGTTTAAGGCCCTTGGGTTTGGCGGCTGTTCCTGAATGATATTTTGCTTAATAAAGTGCATCCGTTTGGTTTTATGATCGAAGAACGCGGCTCCTTTTTATTGGGCTGGCTTCACTCGCTAATGCTAAACATCTGTGACCTCCGATGCTAGTAGGAGCGTTGTCATGGATACGGGTTGGTAGTAGTGTAGTCATGGATACAGGTTAGTATAGGGTTGCCATGGATGCCCCCTACTGGTGTCGGTCAGTGGTTACACGTTCATACATATTTCGTTATTGTTTTGCCTCAATATTACTTCTGGCAATGTCCCAATGCTCAGCTCTGCAGCACATTGGAGAGGGCACTCTAACAGATCTGATCACCAGAGATCACGGTTCAGGTCCCCTCATGACAAGCTGTTTTTAATTTAAAGGTGACATATTATACCACCAGGTGTGAGTGATTAGCCGTTTTGAAAATGTGCCTCTTCTGACATCACAAGTGGGCGTGTCTGCCTAGATGTTTGCTAGACTGACTTGGTGGCGGGGGGTGTTCAGCTTAGCTCAGGAGGTAGAGCGGTTGTCTTGTAACCGAAAGGTTGCTAGGTCGACCCCCAGCTCCTCCTAGCTGAGTGTTGATGTGTCCCCGAGCAAGACACTTAACCCTGACGAGCTGGCTGTCGCCTTGCATGGTTGACTCTGCCGTCGTTGTGTCAACGTGTGTATTAACCGATACCGTAAGTCGCTTTGGATAAAAGCGTCTGCTAAATACCCTAATTGTAATTGGTGGTATAATAAGTCACCTTTAAAGAATTGTTTTTATTCCCATTATGTTCTCAGTTCAGACCAGGGATCGGCAACTTTCATGATAAAGAGGGCCACATTTTTCATCATAACCATCAGAGGGCCACATGACTGCGCACTTCAAATAAATGTAAGCTGAGAGAAGCTACAAAATTTTGAATTTGGTAGATAGGATTTCCTGTATTCTGGTGCATTTGGGGGATGCCCACTACCAAAAAAATCATCCAGATTCATAACCTATGTACGGTATGTTAATTGAACCAACATACATTAATTTCATGTTTTCCATGCTCAAACAGCCACATGATTTTGATGGTTAGTGTTTTTATCAGTGCAAAGGGCTCACATACATCATCATTCAATGATGTCACAAAACTGAAAAACAGGGGCCCAACATTAAGTGCAACAACTCAATGAACTCAAACCCAACAAGCACGATATTCATTGCAGTTGTAGAAGTTGTAGTGGCGACTTAAGTGGAAAACTTTCGTGACGGATAGTTTCTAAGCAAACTAGACACATGGGTTTGCCTTTGAATTCTATGAACAGATACTCTGCTTTCATCTTTCTTGAGTTTTCTGTAACTCAAAAATGATAAAATAAAAAAAATTAAATTATCTGCGGGCCTGACTGAGTGAGGATCCGGGCCGTATGTGGCCTGTCAGTTTGCCACCCCTAGTTTAGACTAAATATTTCCCTAAATCTATGCTCCTTCAGACTCCGGGTCAGTGTATCACATCAAGCTAGGTTTTGTGGTCATTTGTGGCATCTTTTAATTTATTTTTAATACACAAATGATTGTATTTTCATAATGTCACAGATGATACCGTACTTAAGTCCATCCTAGCAGCCACGCTTCAGAGTGTGGAAGGAAGTGACCGATTTCAGCTCAATGGGTTTTGAATCAGGGTTTTAATGAGAAGAGGAGTGCATTTCTGCGGCTGGTTCCTGCAGAGCTCAGAGGAGAAACACCTCCACACACTCACACTCAGCGGGCATACAGAGACCTCTAGGCAGAAGGAGAGACGTGTGTCGACCTGTAGGTCCACCCGGAACCCTTCCAGGGATGGACCAGGACGTGATGTCATCATGCTGAAGGACCAATCAGAAGAAGACGAAGACACATTCTTCAAGTCCATTTGAAGATCATCTGAAGCCCGGTACTGGTTAAGCTCTGGACCACGAGGTTCTCCTTAGGGGGGCTGGCCCTGAACCAGGTGGTGCAGGGCTGGACCAGGAGGAGGTGGAGGTCAGGTCTGGACCAGGAGGAGATGTAGGGTCTGGACTAGGAGGTGGTGGAGGGGCTGGACCAGGAGGAGGTGGAGGTCAGGTCTGGCCCAGGAGGTGGTGGAGGTCAGGTCTGGACCAGGAGGAGATGTAGGGTCTGGACTAGGAGGTGGTGGAGGGTCTGGACCAGGAGGAGGTGGTGGAGGTGGTCAGCGCTGACCTGTGTAGGCCCTGAACCAGGAGGTGACGGAGGCGGCGGCGGAGGAGATCATTCCCCCGGGCGCCGCCGGCTGGGAGAGCTGGAGGGCGGCGCTCTGGGACATCTCCATGGGCTGGAACCACAACCATCCTCAGGTTACATCTTCAGCATTTACACAACATGGAGGACATGCAACCATCTCCTCAACCCTGGGCATACACATCAGTCCCTCCAGAAAAACGCGATTATGCGATCGCATAATTCAACGCATAATCAGCCCGCATATTCATGTGGGGGCCGCATTTTTTCAAATATGCCGCACTTTCACCGCATAAATTGCCGATTTCAGCACAAAATATGCGGGGCGTGCATGATTTCATAATCCTCGCATTTTCGTTGCAAAAAAGTTGCATATATCTTAGCAGAAAGTTGAAAAATATTGCGTTTACTTCACACAAGTGCAGCCGTTTCCCCCTGTTAGAAACGTTATGAAGTGACGTAATTACGCGACGTGAACGTCTTCGAAAAGCTGCATTTTTCGCAAGTTCCCGCATTTTTTCGCAAGTACCCGCAATTTTTGCAAGTTCCCGCAATTTCATCACATAAAATTGCATAAATATGCCGCATTTTTCATCGCATTTAAGAAAACGTGCCGCATAATCAAGGATCAGGCCCTTGCGGTGGACGCAAGGAGGGTCCGCAACGACGAAAGGGGTCCGTCACCCCCTTGCGCTGCGTGAACGTGGAACCACAATCAGCCCTTTAGGTTTAAGTGTTAGGTACCTGGGTTCACCAGGGTGTAACCAGGTGTGGGTCTGGGGGAAAGTCTACCAGAAGGGGGTCTGGGGGGGGGGGGGGGGGTTTACCTGGGAGGGGATGTCGCAGAAGCGGGGGCTGGGCACCGTCTCCCAGTCCACCCCCAGGTCCGTCTCGTCGTCGGTGACTCCTTCCTCGGCGCTCTCCTCCGCCGGCCCGTCCGCCTCCGGCTCCACGAACTCCATGGACTCCTCCAGGTCCACGGCCACCTCGAACGGCCCCGTCCTGCTCACACAGGGTAACCTCCAGCTAACCAACCCGTCCTGCTCACACACACAGGGTAACCTCCAGCTAACCAACCCGTCCTGCTCACACACACAGGGGTAACCTCCAGCTAACCAACCCGTCCTGCTCACACAGGGGTAACCTCCAGCTAACCAACCCGTCCTGCTCACACAGGGGTAACCTCCAGCTAAACAACCCGTCCTGCACACACAGGGTTAACCTCCAGCTAACCAACCCGTCCTGCTCACACAGGGTAACCTCCAGCTAACCAACCCGTCCTGCTCACACAGGGGTAACCTCCAGCTAACCAACCCGTCCTGCTCACACAGGGTAACCTCCAGCTAACCAACCCGTCCTGCTCACACAGGGTAACCTCCAGCTAACCAACCCGTCCTGCTCACACAGGGGTAACCTCCAGCTAACCAACCCGTCCTGCTCACACAGGGGTAACCTCCAGCTAACCAACCCGTCCTGCTCACACACACAGGGGTAACCTCCAGCTAACCAACCCGTCCTGCTCACACAGGGGTAACCTCCAGCTAACCAACCCGTCCTGCTCACACAGGGGTAACCTCCAGCTAACCAACCCGTCCTGCTCACACAGGGGTAACCTCCAGCTAACCAACCCATCCTGCTCACACAGGGGTAACCTCCAGCTAACCAACCCGTCCTGCTCACACACACAGGGGTAACCTCCAGCTAACCAACCCGTCCTGCTCACACAGGGGTAACCTCCAGCTAACCAACCCGTCCTGCTCACACACACAGGGGTAACCTCCAGCTAACCAACCCGTCCTGCTCACACAGGGGTAACCTCCAGCTAACCAACCCGTCCTGCTCACACAGGGGTAACCTCCAGCTAACCAACCCGTCCTGCTCACACACACAGGGGTAACCTCCAGCTAACCAACCCGTCCTGCTCACACACACAGGGGTAACCTCCAGCTAACCAACCCGTCCTGCTCACACACACAGGGGTAACCTCCAGCTAACCAACCCGTCCTGCTCACACACACAGGGGTAACCTCCAGCTAACCAACCCGTCCTGCTCACACAGGGGTAACCTCCAGCTAACCAACCCGTCCTGCTCACACAGGGGTAACCTCCAGCTAACCAACCCGTCCTGCTCACACACACAGGGGTAACCTCCAGCTAACCAACCCGTCCTGCTCACACACACAGGGGTAACCTCCAGCTAACCAACCCGTCCTGCTCACACAGGGGTAACCTCCAGCTAACCAACCCGTCCTGCTCACACCCAGGGTTAACCTCCAGCTAACCAACCCGTCCTGCTCACACACACAGGGTTAACCTCCAGCTAACCAACCCGTCCTGCTCACACAGGGGTAACCTCCAGCTAACCAACCCGTCCTGCTCACACAGGGGTAACCTCCAGCTAACCAACCCGTCCTGCTCAAACACACAGGGGTAACCTCCAGCTAACCAACCCGTCCTGCTCACACACACAGGGGTAACCTCCAGCTAACCAACCCGTCCTGCTCACACACACAGGGGTAACCTCCAGCTAACCAACCCGTCCTGCTCACACACACAGGGGTAACCTCCAGCTAACCAACCCGTCCTGCTCACACGGGGGTAACCTCCAGCTAACCAACCCGTCCTGCTCACACAGGGTTAACCTCCAGCTAACCAACCCGTTTGCTCACACACACAGGGTTAACCTCCAGCTAACCAACCCGTCCTGCTCACACAGGGGTAACCTCCAGCTAACCAACCCGTCCTGCTCACACACAGAGGTAACCTCCAGCTAACCAACCCGTCCTGCTCACACAGGGGTAACCTCCAGCTAACCAACCCGTCCTGCTCACACAGGGGTAACCTCCAGCTAACCAGCCCGTCCTGCTCACACAGGGGTAACCTCCAGCTAAACAACCCGTCCTGCACACACAGGGTTAACCTCCAGCTAACCAACCCGTCCTGCTCACACAGGGGTAACCTCCAGCTAACCAACCCGTCCTGCTCACATAGGGGTAACCTCCAGCTAACCAACCCGTCCTGCTCACACAGGGGTAACCTCCAGCTAACCAACCCGTCCTGCTCACACAGGGGTAACCTCCAGCTAAACAACCCGTCCTGCACACACAGGGTTAACCTCCAGCTAACCAACCCGTCCTGCTCACACAGGGGTAACCTCCAGCTAACCAACCCGTCCTGCTCACACAGGGGTAACCTCCAGCTAACCAACCCGTCCTGCTCACACAGGGTTAACCTCCAGCTAACCAACCCGTCCTGCACACACAGGGTAACCTCCAGCTAACCAACCCGTCCTGCACACACAGGGTAACCTCCAGCTAACCAACCCGTCCTGCTCACACACACAGGGTTAACCTCCAGCTAACCAACCCGTCCTGCTCACACAGGGGTAACCTCCAGCTAACCAACCCGTCCTGCTCACACACACAGGGGTAACCTCCAGCTAACCAACCCGTCCTGCTCACACAGGGGTAACCTCCAGCTAACCAACCCGTCCTGCTCACACAGGGGTAACCTCCAGCTAACCAACCCGTCCTGCTCACACACACAGGGGTAACCTCCAGCTAACCAACCCGTCCTGCTCACACACACAGGGGTAACCTCCAGCTAACCAACCCGTCCTGCTCACACAGGGGTAACCTCCAGCTAACCAACCCGTCCTGCTCACACAGGGGTAACCTCCAGCTAACCAACCCGTCCTGCTCACACAGGGGTAACCTCCAGCTAACCAACCCGTCCTGCTCACACAGGGGTAACCTCCAGCTAACCAACCCGTCCTGCTCACACACACAGGGTTAACCTCCAGCTAACCAACCCGTCCTGCTCACACACACAGGGGTAACCTCCAGCTAACCAACCCGTCCTGCTCACACACACAGGGGTAACCTCCAGCTAACCAACCCGTCCTGCTCACACAGGGGTAACCTCCAGCTAACCAACCCGTCCTGCTCACACAGGGGTAACCTCCAGCTAACCAACCCGTCCTGCTCACACACACAGGGGTAACCTCCAGCTAACCAACCCGTCCTGCTCACACAGGGGTAACCTCCAGCTAACCAACCCGTCCTGCTCACACAGGGGTAACCTCCAGCTAACCAACCCGTCCTGCTCACACAGGGGTAACCTCCAGCTAACCAACCCGTCCTGCTCACACAGGGGTAACCTCCAGCTAAACAACCCATCCTGCACACACAGGGTTAACCTCCAGCTAACCAACCTGTCCTGCTCACACAGGGTTAACCTCCAGCTAACCAACCCGTCCTGCACACACAGGGGTAACCTCCAGCTAACCAACCCGTCCTGCACACACAGGGTTAACCTCCAGCTAACCAACCCGTCCTGCACACACAGGGGTAACCTCCAGCTAACCAACCCGTCCTGCTCACACACACAGGGTTAACCTACAGGTAACCATCCCGTCCTGCTCACACACACAGGGAGGGCTGGTTAGTTGGTCACTCCACAGGTAACCAGCCATCACCCGGAGGTCCTTAGTAAACATCTAGTTTGATCTGGTACAGTAGCCAGAGTGTTGGTTAGCTGGTTACTCTACAGGTAACTCTCACCTGCCCAGTTTCTTGTTGTCGGGGGAGACCAGGAACATGACGTTCCTCAGGGTGTGGTGAGGGTGGAGCTTCTCGCTGTCGACGTGCTACACACACACACACACACACACACACACACAGTTTATTATTCCCAAACAAGGACTTTGGGGAGATAGACAGGTGTGTGTGTGTGTGTGTGTGTGTGTACCTGGGAGAAGGACAGGAACAGGATGTTGGTGTTGAGTTTGGCGAGGGCCCTGGTGAAGCGGTACCGGCTCAGGTTCTCCCCGCAGAACTCACTGCATACACAAGGGGGGGGGGGGGGGGGGGGGGGGGTCAGAGCCATGTGACGGGGGGTCATGTGACAGGGGGGTCATGTAACGGGGGTCATGTGACAGTGGTCACGTGACGGGGGTCCTGTGAAGGGGGGGGTCATGCGTTACCTGTTGCAGAGCTTCTTAGGCAGGTTGATGTCCAGGATGTGAGACAGGATGTTAGCTAGCTGAGTGGCGTAGCACAGCGCTGCGCTTATGGTGTGGGCGGGGCTTATGTGCTCCAGCTCTGCAACACACACACACACACACACACACACACACACGTTGAAATCAAAACACAGCCCCTCCCCCCTCCCCCTCGGTCCAGCGAACCCCCGACCCTCTGGCCCCGCCCGTCCGCTCACCTGGCCCCTGACTGGCGCCCTTCTCCTCGGCCCAGCTGTAGTAGGCGGAGCAGTCCCCGTTGCTAGGCAGCGTGACGTGGGGCCCGGTGATGCTGATGCTGGTGTCCCCGTTGTGGTCGTCCCACACCCAGCGGCCCGACAGGTAGGTGGTGCGCCGTGCCTCCGCCAGCTCGCTCACCGTGCTGGAGGGCAGCGCCGGCTCGCTCTCCAGGGCCACGTCCGCCGGGTCCCTGCTTGGGGGGGGAGGGGCGCGCTTAAGGGCCAGGTGCATCGTGGGACTTGGAGTCCGGGCGTGGTTTGAAGCGGTTTGCCTAACGGGAACCGTGACCTCAGCGGGCTAGATGATAGCGGAGACGATGAGGGAGACAACACGTCTTCTATAGTGTGAGAGGTGTGTGTGTGTGTGTCTTGTGTGTGTGCCTGTGTCTGTGAATGTATAAGTATTTGCGATCATATGTGCGTGTGTGTGTGTGCGTGCATGCGTGCGTGCGTGCGTGCGTGCGTGCGTGCGTGCGTGCGTGCGTGCGTGCGTGCGTGCGTGCGTGCATGCGTGCGTGTGTATAAGCGTGTATAAGAGTATGCGACGATGTGCGCGCGTATGTATATAAGCGTACACACACGATGTGTGCGTACGACGATGTGTGTGAGTGAGTGATTGTGTGTGTGTGTGTTTGTGTGTGTATAAGAGTGTGCGATGACGTGTGCGTGTGCGGACCTGCTGGGCAGCTTGTCCTCCCGCGTGGGGAACACGTGGGCGGTGAGGTCCAGGACCTGCTCGCGGCGGACCTGGGCCAGGCTCTCCAGGCGCTGCCCCAGCTCCCGGCCGCGGCGCTCCAGCAGCTCCGCCAGCCGCCGCGTGTGGCGCTCCATCTTGTCCCGCTTCTCCTGGTGCCGGCTCGCCCGCCGCTGCAGCCGGCCGCTCTCCTCCTGGGAGCGCAGGAGCAGCTCCTTGCCTGAGGAGGAGGAGGAGGAGGTGGTGAGGAGGAGGTGGTGGGGAGGAGGTGGTGGGGAGGAGGTGGTGGGGAGGAGGAGGTGGAGGTGGAGGAGGAGAAGGAGATGAAGTGGAGATGAGGAGGTGAAGAGGCGGAGGTAAAGGAGGTGGAGGAGAAGGAGGTGAAGAGGCGGAGGTAAAGGAGGTGGAGGAGGAGAAGGAGGTGAAGAGGTGGAGGAAAAGGAGGGGGATATGAGATTGAGGTGGAGGTGAGGTGAGGTGGAGTCGGGGAGGTGGGGAGGAGGTGGCAGGGGTCCCACGTCAGGCAGGTCTTTGGTCTAACATCTGGGTAACATTCTGGTGGTCCACCGGAATGTTCTCAATCACTGACTATGGTGCAAACATAGTCATTGTATAATTATAACAGCTTTATGCTACTACTACTACTACTACTAGAATACTATAGTGGCACTTCCATTGTTACAATAGGGATTAATGTCTGGGATTAACGAGAACATCTCCCCAGCCCGTGTCACCTCTGGATGACTCCAGCTTAGTTTCGTGTATCGTATGAAACATTGGCTCATCAACAACACTTCCTCATATTGGAATGAACACTTCCAATAAGGTCGCCGGGGTGAACGTACCGCTGCGGACCTCCTCGTTGCCCCAGGCAACCGCCTCCTTCAGCTGCTCGATCTTCATCTTACACGACATGATCTTCCATTTCTGTGGAAGGACCACAAGTGACATTAAGTCGCCACGGCAACAAGCTGTCGACAGCAGGGGGGTTCAGAGGGAGTGAGAGAACCTAAGCATGCAGAGATCCCCCAGAGCCACTCACCATCTGGTCGGCCTGCAGGGTGGGCTCCATCGCTGCGATCACACTGTGAGGGGAGAGACAGGTCAGCACGGGAGAGACAGGTCAGGACGGGGAGGGACAGGTCAGCACGGGAGAGACAGGTCAGGAAGGGGAGAGACAGGTCAGCACGAGAGAGACTGGTCAGTACGGGGAGAGACAGGTCAGGACGGGCAGAGACAGGTCAGGACGGGGAGACAGGTCAGGACGGGGAGAGACAGTTCAGGGCGGGAGAGAGAAGTCAGGACGGGGAGAGACAGGTCAGCACGGGAGACACAGGTCAGGACAGTGAAAGACGGGTCAAGACAGGGAGAGATTGGTCAGGACGGGGAGAGACAGGTCAGGGCGGGGAGAAACAGGTCAGGGCGGGGAGAGACAGGTCAGGGCGGGGAGAGACAGGTCTGGACAGGGAGAGACAGGTCAGCACGGGAGAGACAGGTCAGGGCGGGGAGAGACAGGTCAGCACGGGGAGAGATGGGACAAGATGGAGAGAGACAGGTCAACACGGGGAGAGAGGGGCCAAGATGGGGAGAGACAGGTCAGTCCGCACCAGTGTACACTTAATAGCCTGTCTACCGGTTGTCCTTATACCTGTATTCTATGTCGTTGACCTGTATACCTCCACCTGTCGAGTGTCGAGGTGTCCCTGAGCGAGACGCCTCACCCTAACTGCTCCTGACGAGCTGGCTGTCACCGGTTGGCACCGCCGTCGTGTGTGAATGTGTGAATGTGTGAATATTGTTAAGTGCTTTGAGGGACCACTGGTTAGAAAAGCGCTGCATAAATGCAGTCCATTTACCATTCAACCTGTATCCTAAGTTTACTCTGGCTTTATTTTTTTTTCTGGATGTTATTAATAACCTGTAGTTTACCTATACATGATATATAACCTGTAGTACCTGCATATAAATGATACCAATGTATACCAATAAAGTAGATGTCATTTACCTTCCTTTATCAAGGTGCATCTTACCTCTTCTGCAGCTGATCCTTCTCTTCTTTAAGCGCCGTCAGTCGCTCCAGCTTCTCTATGTATCTACACAGCAGGAGGGCGCAGGGGAAGTTGAACTAAACACCCGCCAGCTCGATCACATCAAACAAACGCTCCGAGTTTAGGAGTCCAGCAGCTGGGATCCTGTACCTTCAGATCAACAACAGCCTGGCCGCTAGATTCTAAGAACCAGACCACACTCAGGACCTCAAATAGATTCTGACATCAGCTCGGCAGGATTGACAGAATAAAGGCTTATTGTTGTTTCAAGGTAATGTTACTATAAAAGGTTTACTGGAAACCTAAATAACGACTCTCGGAAAACTGGGGCGACAAAAACAACGGGGGCTAACTAGCCTGCGGCTAACAGTTATGTAAATATACAAGAGATCTGCTAATGCTAACCAGCCAGGCTAGCTGTCGTCTCTCCGAACTTCAGATCCGACACAAGCACCGTGTCATGGACCCCCAATTCCCCCTCCTCACACTCACCGTTCAGGGTTCCTCCCGTCGATGTACACGAAGTCCCCGGACTGAACGCAGCGGCTACAGGTGAGCTTCCTCCGAGCGGAGCCGCAGAGAGGACAGCGCTCCACGGCCACGGAGAGACCCTCCGCGTCGTCCACCGACTCCACCGTCACGCTCCCCGGGGAGCCGTGCAGGTGGTACGGCCGAAGAGGCGGCCGCCCCGCGGGCTGCGGCCCGGGGACGGCAGCGTCACCTGGGCCGAGCGAGCGGACCCCACATCCCGCTGGGGAGTCCATGGAGCCCCGCTCGATGCTAAGCTAACCACAGCTCGGAGTTTAGAAGGCTTACTGCGCCTCGTTTAGAGGGGTTTCAGGTCCTCATCTCGATTGTAAATATTAATATTCGGAGCACAAACGCGCCCGTTATGCGACAACGCCAGGGAAGTGATTTGTTTTGAACTACGAAACTGCGACTTTCCGCTTTCTGTTTCTCCTGACCACGTGATAGTGTTTGTTTATGTGGTGACGAGGCATGGGGGGCGGAGTCACGGCCAGGCAGGGGGCGGAGTCAACCACATATGAAAATAATATTTTATTGACCAAGACCGACAAATACATTTTCAGCTGCTTTGCCATCCAAACCAGACACAGATAACACAAACTATAAGTTCAATAAACTAAGCTGAATGCATAATAAGTTAAATTAAGAATTACTTAAACTATACAGTAAATAAATGCGATGTGAGTGGCCGGCATCAGCAACAACATTCACTGCTTTCTAAATCCTTTAAGGATAGGATAAATATTCTCAAACGCCTCGTAGATCTCCTCTCGTTCCTTAGCACCTGGAAAGAGGAGACACGGCACAGTGTCACCGTGACAACATACAGCGTGACCCTGACAACGACACAGCTCTACCCTGACGACAATAACAACACAACCCTAGCAACCAACCTGTCAGGACCACCTTCCCCGACACGAAGATGAGCAGGACGATGCGAGGCTTCACCATGCGGTAGATCAGCCCTGGGAACAGCTCCGGCTCGTAGCTACACACACACACACACACACACACACACACACACACACACACACACACACACACACACACACACACACACACACACAGAACTGGGTCAGACCAGCCTACCTGCTGAACTGGGTCAGACAGCCTACCTGCTGGTGGGTCAGACAGCCTACCTGCTGAACTGCTGGTGGGTCAGACAGCCTACCTGCTGGTAGGTCAGACAGCCTACCTGCTGGTGGGTCAGACAGCCTACCTGCTGAACTGCTGGTGGGTCAGACAGCCTACCTGCTGGTGGGTCAGACAGCCTACCTGCTGGTGGGTCAGACAGCCTACCTGCTGTACTGCTGGTGGGTCAGACAGCCTACCTGCGGGTGGTTCAGACAGCCTACCTGCTGGTGGGTCAGACAGCCTACCTGCTGAACTGCTGGTGGGTCAGACAGCCTACCTGCTGAACTGCTGGTGGGTGAGCACCAGCCCCTCCAGGCGGATGGGGAAGCAGACGTCGCAGCTGGCCACCATGTTCTGGATCTTGAAGTCCAGGAAGCGGGCGGTGAAGCCCAGCTTCTGCACCACGCGGGCGTACTTCCTGGCTGCCAGCCGCGACTGCTCCTCACTGCATCACACACACATAGATGTAGAACATGTAGAGCAGTATAGATGGACACCATGTAGAGCAGTATAGATGGAGAACATGTAGAGCAGTATAGATGGAGAACATGTAGAGCAGTATAGATGGACACCATGTAGAGCAGTATAGATGGAGAACATGTAGAGCAGTATAGATGTAGAACATGTAGAGCAGTATAGATGGAGAACATGTAGAGCAGTATAGATGTAGAACATGTAGAGCAGTATAGATGGACACCATGTACAGCAGTATAGATGGACACCATGTAGAGCAGTATAGATGTAGAACATGTAGAGCAGTATAGATGGAGAACATGTAGAGCAGTATAGATGGAGAACATGTAGAGCAGTATAGATGGACACCTTGTAGAGCAGTATAGATGTAGAACATGTAGAGCAGTATAGATGTAGACCATGTAGAGCAGTATAGATGTAGACCATGTAGAGCAGTTTAGATGTAGACCATGTAGAGCAGTATAGATGGACACCATGTAGAGCAGTGTAAATGTAGATCATGTAGAGCAGTATAGATGTAGAACATGTAGAGCAGTATCGATGGAGAACATGTAGAGCAGTATAGATGGAGAACATGTAGAGCAGTATAGATGGAGAACATGTAGAGCAGTATAGATGTATAGATGTAGAACATGATGAGCAGTATAGATGGAGAAAAGGTAGAGCCGTGTAGATATACATTATGAGAGGGCTATAGATGTAGAACATGTAGAGGTGCTACCTCTTGGCTCCGGTACAGACCATCTTCCCAGAGCTGAAGATCAGCGCTGTGGTCCTCGGCTCCCGAATCCTCATGATGACCGCAGCAAAACGCTGACACACACATCATACAACAACAACAACAACACATAAACACAACATGTGTGTGTGTGTGTGTGTGTGTGTGTGTGTGTGTGTGTGTGTGCGTGTGTGTGCGTGTGTGTGTGTGCGTACCTTGGGGTTGTATTCTGCATTCCTGGCTTGGAGGGCGATGAACTTCAGGTCCAGGGAACAGCCCAGATTCACCGTGGAGACAATGTTCCTACACACACACACACATGCACACACACACACACACACACACACACACAATGTCTTTTGGTTTTAGGGTTTGGGTTGTTTGTACAAGGGCAAGTTAATAATAGGGTTACGATTGGTGAGGACTAGTTCATCTTAAGATATGGGTTAGTCAGGGTTAGTTAATAATAGGGTTAAGGTAAGTTAGGGATAAATCTTAACTGTAGCTGTGGAATGATTCCAGAGCGTTCGGTCACAGGGGTCATGGGGGTCATAGGGGTCATGGGGGTCATGGAGCAGAAGGGAGAAGCCCCCATTCCCGCCATGGGCCCTGCTGGCTGCTGGCCCCCAGGTGGCTCCTGGGTAATGTAGTCCGGGCAGACGCCGCTGTCCTGGGAGACGTTGTGGGCGTCGTCATCATTTCCAACCGACTCACTAGCATGACCCGTCACATGATCTGTCACATGACCACACCAGACATAAACACATCAGCACCCCTAGCAACCTGTCCCTCCATCCTCTCCCATCCTTCAACCATTGCTAGCCGTGCTAGCAGCATCAGTACCGGCCAAGCTGCGGTTGGCTGCTTCCTGTGAGCTGAGGTCATCAGGCAGGAAGCTGAGGTCCAGGTCTCCCTCACGGCTCTTCTTAGGCTCCGCCCCCCCGAAGGAGCCGTCCGGAGTAGGCCCCTCGGGGCCCTCGTCAATCAAGAAGGACAAATCCTGGAAACACACCGCTACAAATCAACACTGAAATACAAGTCAAACGTGAAGAACTACAAGTCAAACGTGAAGAACTACAAGTCAAACGTGAAGAACTACAAGTCAAACGTGAGAACTGCAAGTCAAACATGGAACCACAGGTCAAACGTGAAGAACTACAAGTCAAACGTGAAGAACTACAAGTCAAACATGGAACCATGAGTCAAACGTGAAGAACTACAAGTCAAACGTGAGAACTGCAAGTCAAACATGGAACCACAGGTCAAACGTGAAGAACTACAAGTCAAACATGGAACCATGAGTCAAACGTGAAGAACTACAAGTCAAACGTGAGAACCACAAGTCAAACGTGAAGAACTACAAGTCAAACGTGAAGAATTGCAAGTCAAACGTGAGAACTACAAGTCAAGCATGGATCCACAAGTCAAACGTGAAGAACTACAAGTCAAACGTGAGAACTACAAGTCAAGCATGGAACCACAAGTCAAACGTGAAGAACTACAAGTCAAACGTTAGAACCACAAGTCAAACATGGAACTACAAGTTAAACGATAGGGACTACAAGTCAAACGTAAGAACTACAAGTCAAATGTGAGAACTACAAGTCAAATGTGAGAACTACAAGTAAAAACATGAACTACAAATCAAAAATTAACGACAAACCAACACGTAGAACTAAGAATGAAAACAGATTGATGGAGAGATGATAGAGACAGAATGATAGAGAGACAGGGAAAGACCAAATGATGAGGATCGATTTAGGGTCTCCATTTCATCTGAGTGCAGTTTGTTCCGTCAATGCTGTAAACGGTTTCATCTTATGGTTTGAGTTTAAGTTCTGATACTGGATTTGGCAGACACTTTAATCCAAAGCGTAGTTATATTAAACATACATACACACATACATATGATATTAGGGTTACAGTCAGTTGACCCTTACATACATACACACATGCATGCAATTAAGGAGCAGGTAGGGGTTAAAGATAATGCTGAAGGATGCCTAGTTTGTGGACTAAACAGCTCATTCTGCTGGCTTACCTGTTCACTAAACTATCCTAACTTCATGTCTGGAACCCAATGTTTGACGTTTACCACAACCAACATCCATTCACAGACAAAATAATGAGACCTTTAACACCAATTTTTGCATCCTTTTTATTTTACACGGGATAAAACCTCACCCCCTCACAAACAAACGCAGCGCAGTAGTTGAGTGCACCCGATTGACACCGAGCAGGACGGAGTGAGACCGAGGGTGACCGAAGACTCCCTCAAACATTGCACTCAGCAGCCAGCCTTTCCTACTTACATTTGCAATTGAATCGTCAAAGTATCGCTCCAATGCGCATTCATCCATGCCTGCTCGGGCGGTTAAATAGAGACGATGTCATTCCCATGATTACAACCCGCCGGCTCCCTAATGATCGGATAAGGCTCGATTGGCTCCAGGTGTGATGAAAGTGGACCTCTTTAGTTCTTTCTTTGTATAGGTATTTCAGTTTAATAAACTGCTTTTGCAGTACTGCCGGTACATATAGGGTTATATGTGGATACAGCGAAGTTTATTGAGTTAAATATCAGATGATCTTTAAACTCAACTTTTGATCTATTTTAACAATTTTAACAATTTTAACAATTTTCTTGCCAATAGAGGGAGACAGTCGGCCTTTTTTCCCCCTAGAATCCACACCGGAAGGAAAAACTCACTGCACATGCGCACACCATGTAAACAAAGCAGCATGGCGTGTTGTCAAAATCTTGTCTTCTATTCTTTTATATACAAACATATATAGCAAATATATCGTCTAGATTTCTAACTTAATAGTTTTTGATGATCCATGATGGCGGAGAAACCAGAGGGATTGAACAAATGTTTGCGAGACTTTTCTGAAGAAGCGCGAGGCGAGTTTACTGATGGGAATAATAAAGCAGACGACATGACAAAGTTGTAATAGAGCTGCTTAATGACTATTAACTAACTATAACTGTCTACCACTGACGACTTTATTAATGGGTTTAAAATGTTGGTTTAAAATGAAACAAAGTTAAAGAACGAATACTCGCAGAGCCGTGAGGACATGTCGTCTGTGAATGTTTCTAGAGCACTGCTTTACATTATTATGAATGGTGATGTTTGTTCTGATCACTCAGCTGAGTGCCTGACTTCTGTGAAATAATAACATCTCATTGGTTGTCTGCAGAACTTTACCTGAACCAATCCGTGCCTTACCTCGAGCTCCCGCCCTCCCCACTGGAGTTCTACCGCGACTGGATTGGTCCAAATAAGCCCTGCATCATCCGCAATGCTTTCAACCATTGGCCAGCCCTGTCCAGATGGAGCCCAGAATACTTCAGGTCAGACACCTGTCGAGGTGAACCGTGTCATTCCTCAGACTGATGTGTGCTGAACTCGAAGGGGACACCCATATATGATTGTGGCACAGTGCGCAACAGAAACACAGAAAGTGTGTTAGTTTAGGAACACCTGTGATGGACACGGATGACTTCAGGTCCCTTAGCACTGGTGTGGGGGTGAAGAGCAATCGATTTAGAGGTCGGCTCACTTGGACTGGGGTTAGAAAGGGAGGGGCTTTGCAAAACACAAAACATTGGGGTCTCTCTAGAACTATCCAGAACCTTGAGTATATATAAACCAGAGCAGACCACTAGGTCTCTAGACTATCTAGAACCTTGAGTATATACTGTATTAACCAGAGCAGACCACTGGGTCTCTAGAACTATCTAGAACCTTGAGTGTATATAAACCAGAGCAGACCATTGGGTCTCTAGAACTAACTAGAACTGTGAGTATATATAAACCAGGCCAGAGCACCAGGTGTCTCTAGAACTATCTAGAACCTTGAGTATATACTGTATAAACCAGACCGGACATCTCTAGATTCTAGATAGTCCATGAGGTCCGCTGCGGTTTTTATATATAATCCCTAGATTCTAGAACCCAGACCAGAGCTCATGATGTCATCCCAACAGGGAGAAGCTGGGGTCAAAGGTCATCAGCGTGGCGGTGACCCCTGACGGCTACGCGGACGCGGTTAGCGACGGGCGCTTCATGATGCCGGAGGAGCGGAGCATGACCTTCTCCTCGCTGCTGGACGTCATCGAGGGCAAGGTGGGGCCGCACAGGAAGTGGGACCTCCAGACAGGAAGTAGAACCTCCAGACAGGAAGTAGAACCTCCAGACAGGAGGTAAAACCTCTATACAGGAAGAACCACTTATAGACAGGAAGTAGAACCTCTAGACTGGAGGTACAACCTCTAGACAGGAGGTACAACCTCTATACAGGAAGAACCACCTCCAGACAGGTAGTACAACCTCTATACAGGAAGAACAACTTCTATACAGGAAGTACAACATCTAGACAGGAAGTACAACATCTTCACAAGAAACACTACCCAGGCAGCCAAATATCTAGGCAGGCAACAGAAAATGTTCACAGGAAGTAGAACATATACATAGGAATCGGAACAGCTATACAGGAAGCAGCATCTGGACAGGCAGTAGAACATTTTCGCGGGAAGGAGAACATCTGTGTGTGTGTGTGTGTGTGTGTGTAGGTGGAGCAGCCGGGGGTGTACTACGTCCAGAAGCAGTGCTCCAACCTGACGGAGGAGCTTCCTGAGCTGACAGCGGACATAGAGGAGGACATACCCTGGATGAGCCAGGCCCTGGGTACACACACACGCACACACACACACCTCCATAACACACACACGCACACACACACACACACCTCCATAACACTCATACACCATAACACACACACACACCTCCATAACACTCATACACCATAACACACACACACACCTCCATAACACTCACACACCATAACACACACCTCCACAACACACGCACACCATAACACAAACACACACAGACACACACCTCCATAACACTCATACACCATAACACACACACACACACCTCCATAACACACACACACACACCTCCATAACACTCATACACCATAACACACACCTCCATAACACTCATACACCCTAACACACACACACACACCTCCATAACACACACACACACACACACACACACCTCCATAACACTCATACACCATAACACACACCTCCATAACACTCATACACCATAACACACACACACACACACACACACCTCCATAACACTCATACACCATAACACACACCTCCATAACACACACACAAACACACACACACACCTCCATAACACTCATACACCATAACACACACCTCCATAACACTCATACACCATAACACACACACACACACACACACCTCCATAACACTCATACACCATAACACACACCTCCATAACACTCATACACCATAACACACACACCTCCATAACACTCATACACCATAACACACACCTCCATAACACACACACACCTCCATAACACTCATACACCATAACACTCATACACCATAACACACACACACACCTCCATAACACTCATACACCATAACACACACACACACCTCCATAACACTCATACACCATAACACACACACACACCTCCATAACACTCATACACCACAACACACACCTCCATAACACTCATACACCATAACACACACACACACACAAACCTCCATAACACTCATACACCATAACACACACACACACACCTCCATAACACACATACACCATAACACACACACACACACACACACCTCCATAACACACATACACCATAACACACACCTCCATAACACAAACACACACAGACACACACGCACACACACACACCTCCATAACACACACACACCATAACACACACCTCCATAACACTCATACACCATAACACACACCTCCATAACACACACACACCATAACACAAACACACACAGACACACACAAACACACAGACATACACACACAACTCCATAACACTCATACACCATAGCACACACACACACCTCCATAACATACACCATAACACAAACACACACACACATACACACACACGTGTCCATAACACACACATCCATAACACACACACACACACACACACACCATATCATACAGACACTCTCACACACCTCCATAACATACAGACACACAAACTCACACACCCCCATAACACACACACACACACACACACGGTCCCTATCACACACACACACACACACGTCCATGATACACACACACGACAAACGTAACACTAATCTCTCTCTCTCTCTCTCTCTCTCTCTCTCTCTCTCTCTCTCTCTCTCTCTCTCTCTCTCTCTAGGGAGGTCCCCTGATGCAGTGAACTTTTGGATGGGAGAAGCCAGCGCTGTCACTTCCTGTAAGGACCTTGTCTAGGTTGCCATGGGAACATCACAGTGGTCCTAGTAGTCACACAATTAAGTCTGTTTTTGTGTGTGTGTGTGTGTGTGTATAGTACACAAGGACCACTATGAGAACCTGTACTGCGTGATTTCTGGAGAGAAGACGTTCATCCTCCTCCCGCCGACCGACCGGCCTTTCATCCCATACGGTAACGAAAAAACAACCGACTCCCGTCACCAGAGTGACACATCTTAGCGGTAACCGTGGCAACAATGTGAGCGGTGACCGTCGCTTCAAACTTTACCTCCAGTCATACTCTCACACGGTGTTAGGTAACCATGGTAACAGCCACGAGGGCCTCCACACGTACATCTCCCCCGTAACCATGGGAACGCGCGTCACTGAAGGTGGTAACCATGGCAACGTGTTTTCCCAGGCCTGTACCCGCCGGCGGTCTACAGGCAGGCCGCGGACGGACGCTTCGAGGTGGACGAGCAGACGGACGCCGAGAAGGTTGGAGTCTTTGTCGTCGTCCTCTTCCTCATCACACTCTTCACACACCGTCACATGACCAACACCTCCCCCCCCCCCCCCCAGGTGGCCTGGATCCCCCTGGACCCCCTGGCCCCGGACCTGGAGCGCTACGGGTCGTACCGCGAGGCCAGACCCCTGCTGTGCCGCGTGGCGGCGGGCGAGATGCTGTACCTCCCCTCCCTCTGGTTCCACCACGTCAGGCAGAGCCAGGGCTGCATCGCTGGTGCTGCCTCACTACTACCTCACTACTACTGCTGCTACATCACTACTACCTCACTACTACTACCTCACTACTACTGCTGCTACATCACTACTACCTCACTACTACTACCTCACTACTACTGCTGCTACATCACTACTACCTCACTACTACTGCTACTACATCACTACTACCTCACTACTACTGCTACTACATCACTACTACCTCACTACTACTACCTCACTACTACTGCTACTACATCACTACTACCTCACTACTACTGCTACTACATCACTACTACCTCACTACTACTACCTCACTACTACTGCTGCTACATCACTACTACCTCACTACTACTGCTACTACATCACTACTACCTCACTACTACTGCTACTACATCACTACTACCTCACTACTACTACCTCACTACTACTGCTACTACATCACTACTACCTCACTACTACTACCTCACTACTACTGCTGCTACATCACTACTACCTCACTACTACTACCTCACTACTACTGCTGCTACATCACTACTACCTCACTACTACTGCTACTACATCACTACTACATCGCTAGTACTGCTACCTCACTACTGCTGCTGCTGCTACTACCGCTATTTCACTACTACTGCTGCGTTACTACTATTGCTACTACGTCAGAACTACTGCTGCACTATTACTACTACTATTGCTACGTCACTAATGCTACTGCTACTACTGCACTATCACCACCGCTATGTCACTACTACTACTGCTATGTCACTACTACTACTGCTACGTCACTGCTACTACTGCACTATCACCACCGCTATGTCACTACTACTACTGCTACTACTGCACTATCACTGCGCTCCGCCTACCCACAGCAGTACTGATACTGTTGTTGTGTGTTGCAGTGAACTTCTGGTACGACATGGATTATGACATCAAGTACAACTACTACCAGCTCCTGGACAGGCTCTCCGGCCTCACCCCACAACCATGACCTCACAGGAAGTCACCATGACCTCACAGGAAGTCACCATGACATCACAGGAAGTCCCGGCAGAGAGATACGAAGTACATCATCTGGAAACGAGTCATTCGAATGTGCCATTATACACCTTATACTGTATACTACTAATGTACTACTTCTCAATGAAAACTATTTAAATAAATGAACTTCAGTGAACTACAAATTTCATCTTCTCACCTGTCTCATGATCAATGTTTATTATAATGAATTAGACAGTACAGAAACAGGTCGTTAAGGAGCAGGTAGGGGTTAGACATTACAGAGACAGGTCATTAAGGAGCAGGTAGGGGTTAGACAGTAGAGAGACATGTCATTAGCAGGTAGGGGTTGGACAGTACAGAGACAGGTCCTTAAGGAGCAGGTAGGGGTTAGACAGTACAGAGACGGGTCATTAAGGAGCAGGTAGGGGTTAGACAGTACAGAGACGGGTCGTTAAGGAGCAGGTAGGGGTTAGACAGTACAGAGACGGGTCATTAAGGAGCAGGTAGGGGTTAGACAGTACAGAGACGGGTCATTAAGGAGCAGGTAGGGGTTAGACAGTACAGAGACAGGTCATTAAGGAGCAGGTAGGGGTTAGACAGTACAGAGACGGGTCATTAAGGAGCAGGTAGGGGTTAGACAGTACAGAGACGGGTCATTAAGGAGCAGGTAGGGGTTAGACAGTACAGAGACAGGTCATTAAGGAGCAGGTAGGGGTTGGACAGTACAGAGACAGGTCGTTAAGGAGCAGGTAGGGGGTGGACAGTGAATACAGAGAACGGTCATTAACCAATGCACTATCTGACCATGCTCGCGTGTTAGAGAGTCATGGGATGGAGGTGTGAGTGTGTGAAGTCCTTAGCCATCACGCTGTGTGTTAAGCAAGAGCTAAAAGAGATTAGCCCTCTGCTATGTTGGCCAACACCAAATCTCCATTTTTTCCTGTGGTTTGAGTTGAAACTGAATGTTACAAAAATAGTATTTAAGTATTTAAATAGGAAGATCTTACTTCGAAGAAAGACACATTGATTAGAATATTCCAGAAGAATCCTGAAACCAGCCATGTGTGCCCCTTACTGAGTGCTGCCAATGAGTGTGTGTGTGTGTGTGTGTGTGTGTACGAGGGTGTGTATAAGTATGTATGTGTGTATAAGTGTGTGTGAGTCTTTAAGATTGTGTGTGTGTGTTTGTATAAGTGTGTGTGTGTGTGTTTGTTTGTGTATGTATAAGTGTGTATGTGTGTGTGTGTTTGTGCGTGTATAAGTATGTGTGTATAAGTGTGTGTGTGTGTGTGTATAAGTAAGTGTGTGTGTGTATAAGTGTGTGTGTGTATGTATAAGTATGTGTGTGTGTGTGTGTGTATAAGTATGTGTGTGTGTATGAGTATGTGTGTGTGTGTGAGTATGTGTGTGTGTATAAGTGTGTGTGTGTGTGTGTGTATAAGTGTGTGTGTGTGTATAAGTGTGTGTGTGTGTGTGTGTGTAAAAGTATGTGTGTGTGTGTATAAGTGTGTGTATAAGTGTGTGTGTGTATAAGTGTGTGTGTGTGTACCAGGAGGTGTAATCCTGCCAGACTTGCCAGCAGAATGAGCTGTGTTGGAGTGCTGGCTGTCCTGCTGCTCCTGGCCTCCGGACCAGGTCTAGCCGGGTCCTCGGGTCCTGGTCAGACCCAGTCTACGCCCGACCCGGACCCGGTGGGGGTCCAGGGGGAGGGGGTAGACGTGCTGGTCATCTGGGACCACCTGACGGGTCTGAAGGACCTGGTCCTCCGGCTGAGCGAGCAGGCCGTGGCCCAGCGGCTGGTCCTCAGGAGCCTGGAGACCAGGGTCCAGGACCAGCAGCTCACCTCCCTGGAGACCTCAGAGCGGGTCCGGGGCCTGGAGGCCCTGCAGGTCCAGGTGAACCTCACCCAAGACCAGGTGCTCGGACTGACCCGGTCCTTGTCCAGGATAGGGGATCTGGAGGAGCAGAACTCAGGTAAACTCAGACCCAGACCTGGACTCTGAGCAGGTCTTGGTCTTTTCCTCTGGAATTAAGTAGAACTAAAGTCTAGAATGAGAACAGGCGGGCCTGGAGATGTGTGTCTATGTAGCAGAGCAGCCGGCTGCTGATTTAGCCGGCCGGATTCAGGTCCAACGTCCTTGACCTGGTGCTTGATCCCACTAGCTTGTTGTACTGCTGACGTAAACGGTCATCTCAAAGGTTTCCGCTCCGTTCTCTGTGGAGACACTTTCTGGGCTAGGCCATGATTGTTCCATAAGCTCCTCCCCACAGTGTTCCTCGTTCTAGACAGATGGACGGGACAGTTGTTGACTCCACTATTAAATAGCACCCAGTCGTGGACGAGCATCCCAGACAGACAGCCAACCTGTTCAGTGCTATGAAGAACCTGGTGGAGGAAACGACTCCATGCCTCTATATTACCGTAGTAACCTGGAGGTTGCCGTAGTAACCTTGAGCAGTAATGGATGTGGGCCACGTGGAAGTGGGACGGGATGTTGGTGGGAGGATGGAGTGATGAGGCTGGAGTGATGAGTGATGAAGTTATGAAGTGATGAGTGATGGAGTGGTGAGTGTTGGACGGATGAGTGATGGGTGATGTGGTTTCAGTTCTGGAGCCCAGGCTGGACGCCCAGGAGGCCGAGGTGGATCACCTTAAGAATAAGAACACAGGTGGGTCTTATTACTCTCACCTATGTAACCTGTCAAACTCACCTGTTACCAGTCAAACTCACCTGTTACCTGTCTAACTCACCTGTTACCAGTCAAACTCACCTGTTACCTGTCTCACTCACCTGGGACCTGCCTCATCCTTACCTCTAACTCTGACCTATTACTTGTCTAACCCTCACTTGTTACCTGTCTAACTCACCTTTTACCTATCTCACCCTCACCTGTCTAACCCTGATCTGTTACCTGTCACCTGTCTAACTCACCTGTGACCTGTCTCACCCTCACAGTTACCTGTCTCACCCTCACCTGTCTCCCTCAGCAGTAACCTGACTGACACCTGACCAGGGTTGCCTTGGTAACCAGGTGTGTGTGTCCTGTCTGCAGAGCTGGTGGAGAAGCTGCCCTTCCTGGAAATGAGGCTACGAGCGAGCGAGAGCACAGTGGAGCAGCTCAGGAGGAGGAACGCAGGTGAGACTCACCTGTCTTTGCCTGGTCCCAGCGTCCCATTAACTATACACTACTACTCATGGTAACTCTGCATTGTGTGTGTGTCTGTGTGTAGTGCTGTCAGCCAGGATGTGTTCCGCTGAGAATCAGATGGAGGAACTCAGGAAACAACGTTCAGGTCAGACAGACAACTACAAACATCTACAAAAGAACACACAAAACCATAAAGAAACCTGGTAACCAGGTAACCTTGTCTCCAGTGTGTAGTTTAGCTGGTAACCAGATGGCTCGTGGCATGTAGTTCAGTAGGTAGCCTGGTCTCTAGTGGTGTGTAGTTTATCTGGCAACCTGGTCTCCGGTGGGTAGTTTAGCTGGTAACCTGGTCTCCAGTGGGTAGTTTAGCTGGTAACCTGGTGTCCAGTGTGTAGGTTAGTTGTTAACCTGGTCTCCAGTGGGTAGTTTATCTGGTAACCTGGTGTCCAGTGTGTAGGTTAGTTGTTAACCTGGTCTCCAGTGGGTAGTTTATCTGGTAACCTGGTCTCCAGTGGGTAGTTTAGCTGGTAACCTGGTCTCCAGTATTCTCAGTGGTGCGACCAGGAGATGATTCTGGGACTTCAGAAGGAAGTGCTAAGATGGCAGAGATGCAGAACCGGATGGATTCCTGCTCTGCCCAGCTGAACATCCTCCAGACACAGAGTGACAGTAAGGGTCGTACACCCATACACCTAACCCTAACCCATACGCCTAACCTACTTCATACAACCCTAACATTAACCCTAACCTGACATACACCCCTATGTGGTTAAAGGCATAACGTGTACAACAGGAAGTCTACAACAGGAAGTGATGAATACAAATATGTGAGGTTGTGTCAGAGGCCAGCAGGGGTTTGTGGTTTATGATTTCAGATCATACAGAGACACTGGTATCCATGGAGACCAGACTGGTTTCCGTAGAGATGCATCTGGGTTCGACCTCCATCCAGGTGGCGCAGCCGTTGGCAGGAAGTACAGGTGTGCAGCTACCTGGTCGCTTCCAGAGGAGCCAGTATTGCTAGTCACAAATAAACTAAATTATCTAAAATAGGTTATCATTTAATGAAATATAAAAGAACATCATATAATAAAATACATATGTAATATATTAGGCAGTAATGTTCTCTACTCAGTAATGTTCTCTTATGGATCCTAATGCTCTCTAGGATCCACTGAACTGTCCGATTTAAGGAGAAGGATGAACGAAACCGAGAACCGGTTGGATCTGATGACCAGACTTACCACCAGTACACCCACCTCCACAGGTACACCCATCTGCACAGGTAGACTCACTTGCAAAGGTAACACACCTGCAGAGATAATTACATCTCTGCAGGTAAAAACGTATCACTTTGTAGATCCCTTTAGGCTAACCCAAAGTGTTTCAGCTATCCCGTTTCAGCTAACGGTTAGGGTTAGCTGAAACATGCATAACTTGTGTTAGGGCCTCACCCAACACATGAAAGATAAAGGTCTAATTGTTCCTTTCAGCTGAGCTAGCCGCTGTGAGGGGGCAGCTAAGGGAACTCGACGGCAGGCTAACAGGTAGGACCCCCACCTTGATGCCCGGGCTTGCATGTTCGGGCAGAGCTGTAAGTTGCGTTTTCTAACGTAATGCGGGGACTCATAGACAGCATGGTTTATAACTATGGATGTGATGGTTTCAAGTTTTCACATTAATCTAGGTAATGTGATTGTTTTTGACAGTAACCATGTGATTGGTTATGGCGGTAACTGAGGGTTTTGATTGGTTGATTCTCAGACCAGGAGAGCTCGCTGTTTGCTCTGGAGGACAGGCTAGATGTCAGTGTGAACGGGACTGAAGGTATGGAGGGATGCGCAGTGGTTTATGCAGTCGAGCAGTGTGGGTAAAAATAAATCTATATACATATGAATATAATGAAAGCCTGTGTGTTGGGACCTCCTTTCAGCAATGGAGTCCAAAGCGAGATCCAATGAGAGCGCTCTGTTGGAGCTACAGAGGAAGGTATCAGGTAAGTTTATCTACTCCCCCTAACGGCATCTACTGCTTATATCTCCTCCAATGTGAGGAGGTGATATGAGGAGGTGCTTTTAGGGTATTGACCAGAACAGGAGGTGTGGTCCTCCTCATTGAAGGTCAGTCTGTCCTGGTTCCCAGCAGCTGTTCTCTCTGCTTCCAGACCACACCTCCCAGCTGCTGAGGGTGGAGACCAGAGTCAACATCAGCCAATCCCTGATGGAGCACCTGCAGACCCAACTGAACAGAGGTACACCTCTAGACCCAACACAACACAGGAACACCTCTAGACCCAACACAACACAGGAACACCTCTAGACCCAACACAACACAGGAACACCACTAGAACCGACAGCGAACCAGTTCACCTGACAAAACTGGGTTCACAGAATAATACCAAAAAAAGATTATCCCTCCCCCCTTTGCTCCCATGTTTCCACATCTGCATGAAATAAGTGAAAGATGAAAATTGTTATCAACTGGACTTGAAGATCCTCTAGTTATCTAACCTAAGATCTAACCTAAGATGTCGTCAAATGGTCAGAGAAACCTTGAATGTCCTCCCTCGAGATGTGATGTCCAGATGAGTCCAGACCCCTCCTCATGTCATTCTCTACATTCTCTACATTCTCTTCTAGTTTCAGACTTGGAGGCTACAGGGAGCGCCACCAGCAGGCAGCTAGAAGAACTGCAGGAACTGACCAAAGGTATTTACACTCTTATCACGTCTCACACGTTTGCTGAGCTACGGTCTGAAAAATGGAATGTTCTGGACGTCCAGACTCCAGAAGCGTCTCTGACTCGTCTGTTGCTACAACGACTCTTTCAGCCCAGGAAGCTGAGCGGGTTGCCATAGCAGCCAGAGTGTCCGCTGGGGAGAGCCACAGAGAAGGTAACACCAGTACATTTTCACACCGTTAATCTGCTTGTTTGATCTATAAAATAGAAATAAATCTGAGATGTATATATACAGCTCTGGAGTCCAGGCTAGAGGGTGAGGAGGCCGCTTTGAATACCATGAAGACAGAGAACTCAGGTATAGCCTACGTTAGTTTAGTGTTAGTAGGATATTGACCAGAACAGGAGGTGTGGTCCTCCTCATTGAAGGTCAGTCTGTCCTGGTTCCCAGCACCTGTTTTCTCTGCTTCCAGACCACACCTCCCAGCTGCTGAGGGTGGAGACCAGAGTCAACATCAGCCAATCCCTGATGGAGCACCTGCAGACCCAACTGAACAGAGGTACACCTCTAGACCCAACACAACACAGGAACACCTCTAGACCCAACACAACACAGGAACTCCTCTAGACGAGAAAGATGAGATTTGCCATCAACTGGACTTGAAGATCCTCTAGATGTCTAACCTAAGACGTCCTCCAGTGGCCAGAGAAACCTTGAATGTCCTCCCTCCAGATGTGATGTCCAGATGAGTCCAGACCCCTCCTCATGTCATTCTCTACTCTAGTTTCAGACTTGGAGGCTACAGGGAGCGCCACCAGCAGGCAGCTTGAGGAACTGCAACATGACTTGTCTGTTGCTACGACGACTCTTTCTGCCCAGGAAGCTGAGGGGGTTACCATGGCAGCCAGAGTGACCGCTGGCGAGAGCCAGAGAGAAGGTAACACCACTACATTTTCATGCCATTAATCTGCTTGTTTGGTTGGATAATTAAAACATATCTGAGATGTATATTTACAGCTCTGGAGTCCAGGTTAGAGGCTGAGGAGGCCGCTTTGAAGATCCTGAAGACAGAGACCTCAGGTATAGCAAACATTAGCTAAGCAACCGCCTACATGAGTTTAGGTACTTAGCCTACATTATAACTCAGGCCCAGGGTGTCTATAGCCTACATTAGCACTCGGGTCCAGTCTAGTTGTAATGTGATCTTTCCTCAGGGTTGGAGGAAGGACTGAGATCCACAAAGATCCTCGTTGAGGAGCTGCACAATCAGAACAGCAGTGAGTCTTCTAGAGGTTCTGCTTACTTCCTGTTCCATAGCTGCTCTCTGGTGGTTCTTCAAGGTTCTCCTCTTCCCCCTAATACTGCTTATCCTCCTTGTATCTCCTCCAATGTGAGATGGGGCCATGAGGAGGTGCTATTAGGGTATTGACCAGAACAGGAGGTGTGGTCCTCCTCATTGAAGGTCAGTCTGTCCTGGTTCCCAGCAGCTGCTCTCTTTGCTTCCAGACCACACCTCCCAGCTGCTGAGGGTGGAGACCAGAGTCAACATCAGCCAATCCCTGATGGAGCACCTGCAGACCCAACTGAACAGAGGTACACCTCTAGCCCCAACACAACACAGGAACACCTCTAGACCCAACACAACACAGGAACACCTGTAGACCCAACACTACACAGGAACACCTCTGCACCCAACACAACCCAGGAACACCTCTAGACCCACCACAACACAGGTACACCTCTAGACCCGACCCAACACAGGTACACCACAGAGAACCGGTTCAACTGACAAGACTGGGGTCAGAGAACAATACCATCAAAAGATTATTCCTCCATCCTTTTCTCCCATGTTTCCTCATCTGCATAAAATATGCATAAAATGTCCAGTTGATAACAGTTGATTTGTTATCAACTGGACTTGAAGATCCTCTAGATATCTAACCGATGATATAACCTAAGCTGTCCTCAAGTGGCCAGAGAAACCTTGAATGTCGTCCCTCTAGATGTGATGTCCAGATGAGTCCAGACCTCCTCATGTCATTCTCTACTCTAGTTTCAGACTTGGAGGCCACAGGGAGTGCCAACAGCAGGCAGCTGGAGGAACTGCAGGAACTGACCAAAGGTATTCACACTCTTATCTCGTCTCACATGTTTGCTCAGCTACGGTCTGAACATTGGAAAGATCTGGACTTCAAAACTCCAGAAGCGCCTCTGACTCTTCTGTTGCTACACCGACTCTTTCAGCCCAGGGAGCTGAGCGGGTTGCCATGGCAGCCAGATTGACTGCTGCGGAGAGCCAGACAGAAGGTAACACCAGTACATTTTCACACCACTAATCTGCTTGCTTGATTGGAAAATATATCTGAGATGTATATTTACAGCACTGGAGTCCAGGTTAGAGGCTGAGGAGACCGCTTTGAAGACCCTGAAGACAGAGAGCTCAGGTATAGCCTACATTAGCTTAGCAACAGCCAACATGACCGTAGCTACTTGGCCTAAATTAGTACTCAGGTTCAGGGTGTGTCTATAGCCTACATTAGTACTCGGGTCCAGTCTAGTGGTAGTGTGATCTTTCCTCAGGGTTGGAGGAAGGACTGAGATCCACAAAGATCCTCATTGAGGAGCTGCACACCCAGAACAACAGTGAGTCTGCTACAGGTTCTGCTTACTTCTTGTTCCCCAGCTGCTCTCTGGTGGTTCTTCAAGGTTCTCCGCTTCAAACTAATGCTGCTTCTCCTCCTAGAATCTCCTCCAATGTGAGGAGGTGATATGAGGTGATATGAGGAGGTGCTATTAGGGTATTGACCAGAACAGGAGGTGTGGTCATCTTCATCGAAGGTCAGTCTGTCCTGTTTCCCAACAGTTGTTCTTTTTGCTTCCAGACCACACCTCCCAGCTGCTGAGAGTGGAGACCAGAGTCAACATCAGCCAATCCCTGATGGAGCACCTGCAGACCCAACTGAACAGAGGTACACCTCTAGACCCAACACAAGACAGGAACACCTCTAGACCCAACACAACACAGGAACACCTCTAGACCCAACATAACACAGGTATACCTTTATGTAGACCCAACACAACACAGGAACACCTCTGGACCCCACACATTAATACCTGAAGAACCAACAGAGTACTGGTACACCTGACAAGACTGTGGTCAGAGAAGAAAAGCACTTAAAGATTATTCCTCCATCCTTTGCTCCCATGTTTCCACATCTGCGTAAAATAAGTGAAATATGAGATTTGCTGGACTTGAAGATCCAATAGATATCTAACATAAGATCTAACCTAAGACGTCCTCCAGTGGCCAGAGATACCTTGAATATCCTCCCTCTAGATGTGATGTCCAGATGAGTCCAGACCCCTGCTCATGTCATTCTCTACTCTAGTTTCAGACTTGGAGGTTACAGGGAGCGCCACCAGCAGGCAGCTTGAGGAACTGCAACATGACTTGTCTGTTGCTACGACGACTCTTTCTGCCCAGGAAGCTGAGGGGGTTACCATGGCAGCCAGAGTGACCGCTGGCGAGAGCCAGAGAGAAGGTAAGACCACTACATTTTCATGCCGTTAATCTGCTTGTTTGATTGGATAATTAAAACATATCTGAGATGTGTCTTTACAGCTCTGGAGTCCAGATTAGAGGCAGAGGAGGCCGCTTTGAAGATCCTGAAGACAGAGAGCTCAGGTATAGCATACATTATCTTAGCAACGGCCTACCTGAGTTAAGCTACTTAGCCTACATTATAACTCAGGTCCAGGGTGTCGACAGCCTACATTAGTCCTCGGGTCCAGTCTAGTTGTAATGTGATCTTTCCTCAGGGTTGGAGGAAGGACTGAGATCCACAAAGATCCTCGTTGAGGAGCTGCACACCCAGAACAACAGTGAGTCTGCTAGAGGTTCTTCTTACTTCCTGTTCCCTAGCTGCTCTCTGGTTGATCTTCAAGGTTCTCCTCTTCCCCCTCATGGTGTTTCTCCTCCTGGTATCTCATCCGATGTGAGGAGGTGATATGAGGAGGTGCTATTAGAGTATAGACCAGAACAGGAGGTGTGGTCCTCCTCATTGAAGGTCAGTCTGTCCTGGTTCCCAGCAGCTGTTCTCTCTGCTTCCAGACCACACCTCCCAGCTGCTGAGGGTGGAGACCAGAGTCAACATCAGCCAATCCCTGATGGAGCACCTGCAGACCCAACTGAACAGAGGTACACCTCTAGACCCAACACAACACAGGAACACCTCTAGACCCAACACAACACAGGAACACCTCTAGACCCAACACAACACAGGAACACCTCTTGACCCAACACAACACAGGAACACCTGTAGACCAAACAAAACATAGGAACACCTCTAGACCCAACACAGGAACATCTCTTGGCCCAATCCAGAAACACCTCTAATACTGACAGAGAACCAGTTCACCTGACAAAACTGAGGTCAGAGAATAATACCAAAAAAAGATTATCCCTCCCCCCTTTGCTCCCATGTTTCCACATCTGCATGAAATAAGTGAAAGATGAAAATTGTTATCAACTGGACTTGAAGATCCTCTAGATATCTAAACTAAGATCTAACCTAAGATGTTGTCAAATGGTCAGAGAAACCCTGAATGTCCTCCCTCAAGATGTGATGTCCAGATGAGTCCAGACCTCCTCATGTCATTCTCTACTCTAGTTTCAGACTTGGAGGCTACAGGGAGCGCCACCAGCAGGCAGCTAGAAGAACTGCAGGAACTGACCAAAGGTATTTACACTCTTATAACGTCTCACACGTTTGCTGAGCTATGGTCTGAACATTGGAAAGTTCTGGACTTCCAGACTCTAGAAGCGTCTCTGACTCGTCTGTTGCTACAATGACTCTTTTAGCCAAGGAAGCTCAGCGGGTTGCCATAGCAGCCAGAGTGACCACTGGGGAGAGCCAGAGAGAAGGTAATACCAGTACATTTTCACGCTGTTAATCTGCTTGTTTGATCTGTAAAATAGAAATAAATCAGAGATGTATATATACAGCGCTGGAGTCCAGGATAGAGGCTGAGGAGACCGCTTTGGAGACCCTGAAGACAGAGAGATCAAGTATAGCTTCCGTTAGCTTAGCCACAGCCTACATGAGCATAGCTTATTAGTCTATATTAGTACTCAGGTTCAGGGTGTGCCTACAGCCTACATTAGTACTCAGGTCCAGTCTAGTTGTAGTGTGATCTTCACTCAGGGTTGAAGGAAGGACTGAGATCCACAAAGATCCTCGTTGAGAAGCTGCACACCCAGAACAACAGTGAGTCTGCTAGAGGTTCTTCTTACTTCCTGTTCCCTAGCTGCTCTCTGGTGGATCTTCAAGGTTCTCCTCTTCCCCCTTATGGTGCTTCTCTTCCTGGTATCTCCTCCGATGTGAGGAGGTGATATGAGGAGGTGCTTTTAGGGTATTGACCAGAACAGGAGGTGTGGTCCTCCTCATTGAAGGTCAGTCTGTCCTGGTTCCCAGCAGCTGCTCTCTCTGCTTCCAGACCACACCTCCCAGATGCTGAGGGTGGAGACCAGAGTCAACATCAGCCAATCCCTGATGGAGCACCTGCAGACCCAACTGAACAGAGGTACACCTGTAGATCCAATTGAACAGAGGTACACCTCTAGACCCAACACAACACAGGAACACCTCTAGACCCAACACAACACAGGAACTCCTGTAGACCCAACATAACACAACACAGGCAAACCTCTAGACGAGAAACATGAGATTTGCTATCAACTGGACTTGAAGATCCTCTAGATATCCAACCTAAGAACCAACCTAAGACTTCCTTCAGTGGCCAGAGAAACCTTGAATATCCTCCCTCCAGAAGTGGTGCCCAGATGAGCCCAGACCCCTCCTCATGTCATTCTCTACGCTAGTTTCAGACTTGGGGGCCACAGGGAGCGCCACCAACAGGCAGCTGGAAGAACTGCAGGAACTGACCAAAGGTATTAACACTCGTCGCACACGTTTGCTGAGCATGGTCGGAATATTGGAAAGTGCTGCACTTCCAGACTCCAGAAGAGCCTCTGACTCGTCTGTTGCTATGACGACTCTTTCAGCCCAGGAAGCTGAGCGGGTTGCCATGGCTGCCAGAGTGACCACTGGGGAGAGCCAGAGAGAAGGTAACACCAGTACATTTTCACACCGATAATCTGCTTGTTTGATCTATAAAATAGAAATAAATCGGAGATGTATATATACAGCGCTGGAGTCCAGGTTAGAGGCTGAGGAGGCCGCTTTGAAGACCCTGAAGACAGAGAACTCAGGTATAGCCTACGTTAGCTTAGTGTTATTAGGGTATTAACCAGAACAGGAGGTGTGGTCCTCCTCATTGAAGGTCAGTCTTTCTCGGTTCCCAGCAGCTGTGCTCTCTGCTTCCAGACCACACCTCCCAGCTGCTGAGGGTGGAGACCAGAGTCAACATCAGCCAATCCCTGATGGAGCACCTGCAGACTCAACTGAACAGAGGTACACCTCTAGACCGAACACAACACAGGAACACCTGTAGACCCAACACAACACAGGAACACCTCTAGACCCAACACAACACAGGTATACCTAGACCCAACAAAACACAGGAACACCTCCTGGCCCAATCCAGGAACACCTCTAGAACCGACAGAGAACCAGTTCACCTGACAAAACTAAGGGTCAGAGAATAAAACCAAAAAAAGATTATCCCTCCCCCCTTTGCTCCCATGTTTCCACATCTGCATGAAATAAGTGAAAGATGAAAATTGTTATCAACTGGACTTGAAGATCCTCTAGATATCTAAACTAAGATCTAACCTAAGATGTTGTCAAATGGTCAGAGAAACCCTGAATGTCCTCCCTCAAGATGTGATGTCCAGATGAGTCCAGACCTCCTCATGTCATTCTCTACTCTAGTTTCAGACTTGGAGGCTGCAGTGAGCGCCACCAGCAGGCAGCTAGAAGAACTGCAGGAACTGACCAAAGGTATTCACACTCTTATCACGTCTCACACGTTTGCTGAGCTACGGTCTGAACATTGGAAAGTTCTGGACTTCCAGACTCCAGAAGCGTCTCTGATTCGTCTTTGCTACAACGACTCTTTCAGCCCAGGAAGCCGAGCGGGTTGCCATAGCAGCCAGAGTGACCGCTGGGGAGAGCCAGAGAGAAGGTAACACCAGTACATTTTCACACTGTTAATCTGCTTGTTTGATCAATAACATAGAAATAAATCTAAGATGTATATATACAGCTCTGGAGTCCAGGATAGAGGCTGAGGAGGCCGCTTTGAAGACCCTGAAGACAGAGGGATCAAGTATAGCTTCCGTTAGCTTAGCAACAGCCTACATGAGCATAGCTACTTAGCCTACATTAGTACTCAGGTTCAGGGTGTGTCTTTAGCCTACATTAGTCCTCGGGTCCAGTGCAGTTGTAGTGTGATCTTCCTTCAGGGTTGGAGGAAGGACTGAGATCCACAAAGATCTTCGTTGAGGAGCTGCACACCCAGAACAACAGTGAGTCTGCTAGAGGTTCATCTTACTTCCTGTTCCCTAGCTGCTCTCTGGTGGTTCTTCAAGGTTCTCCTCTTCACCCTAAGTCTGCTACTCCTCCTGGTATCTCCTCCGATGTGAGGAGGTGAGATGAGGAGGAGATTTGAGGAGGGGCTTTTAGGGTATTGACCAGAACAGGAGGTGTGGTTCTCCTCATTGAAGGTCAGTCTGTCCTGGTTCCCAGCAGCTGTTCTCTCTGCTTCCAGACCACACCTCCCAGCTGCTGAGGGTGGAGACCAGAGTCAACATCAGCCAATCCCTGATGGAGCACCTGCAGACCCAACTGAACAGAGGTACACCTCTAGACCCAACACAACACAGGAACACCTGTAGACCAACACAACACAGGAACACCTCTAGACCCAACACAAAACAGGAACACCTCTAGACCCACCACAACACAGGAACACCACAACACAGGAACAACTCTAGACCCAACACAACACAACACAGGCAAATCTCTAGGAGAGAAACATGAGATTTGCTATCAACTGGACTTGAAGATCTTCTAGATATCCAACCTAAGATCCAACCTAAGACTTCCTTCAGTGGCCAGAGAAACCTTGAATATCCTCCCTCCAGAAGTGATGCCCAGATGAGCCCAGACCCATCCTCTTGTCATTCTCTACGCTAGTTTCAGACTTGGAGGCCACAGGGAGCGCCACCAACAGGCAACTGGAAGAACTGCAGGAACTGACCAAAGGTATTTACACTTGTCTCAGACGTTTGCTGAGCATGGTCAGAATATTGGCAAGTTCTGCACTTCCAGACTCCAGAAGCGCCTCTGACTCGTCTGTTGCTACGACGACTCTTTCAGCCCAGGAAGCTGAGAGGGTTGCCATGGCTGCCAGAGTGACCACTGGGGAGAGCCAGAGAGAAGGTAACACCAGTATTTTCACACCGTTGATCTGCTTGTTTGATCTATAGAATAGGAATAAATCTGAGATGTATATATACAGCGCTGGAGTCCAGGTTAGAGGCTGAGGAGGCCGCTTTGAAGACCATGAAGACAGAGAACTCAGGTATAGCCAACGTTAGTTTAGTGTTATTAGGGTATTGACCATAACAGGGGGTGTGGTCCTCCTCATTGAAGGTCAGTCTGTCCTGGTTCCCAGCAGCTGTTCTCTCTGCTTCCAGACCACACCTCCAAGCTGCTGAGGGTGGAGACCAGAGTCAACATCAGCCAATCCCTGATGGAGCACCAGCAGACCCAACTGAACAGAGGTACACCTCTAGACCCAACACAACACAGGAACACCTCTAGACCCAACACAACACAGGAACACCTCTGGACCCAACACAACACAGGTATACCTAGACCCAACAAAACATAGGAACACCTCTAGACCCAACACAGGAACACCTCTTGGCCCAATCCAGGAACACCTCTAGAACCGACAGAGAACCAGTTCACCTGACAAAACTGGGGTCAGAGAATAATACCAAAAAAAGATTATCCCTCCCCCCTTTGCTCCCATGTTTCCACATCTGCATGAAATAAGTGAAAGATGAAAATTGTTATCAACTGGACTTGAAGATCAGCTAGATATCTAAACTAAGATCTAACCTAAGATGTTGTCAAATGGTCAGAGAAACCTTGAATGTCCTCCCTCCAGATGGGATGTCCAGATGAGTCCAGACCTCCTCATGTCATTCTCTACTCTAGTTTCAGACTTGGAGGCTACAGTGAGCGCCACCAGCAGGCAGCTAGAAGAACTGCAGGAACTGACCAAAGGTATTCACACTCTTATCATGTCTCACACGTTTGCTGAGCTACGGTCTGAACATTGGAAAGTTCTGGACTTCCAGATTCCAGAAGCGTCTCTGACTCGTCTTTGCTACAACGACTCTTTCAGCCCAGGAAGCCGAGCGGCTTGCCATAGCAGCCAGAGTGTCCGCTGGGGAGAGCCAGAGAGAAGGTAACACCAGTACATTTTCACGCTGTTAATCTGCTTGTTTGATCTATAAAATATAAATAAATCGGAGATGTATATATACAGCGCTGGAGTCCAGGTTAGAGAGTGAGGAGGCCGCTTTGAAGACCCTGAAGACAGAGAGATCAAGTATAGCTTCCGTTAGCTTAGCAACAGCCTACATGAGCATAGCTACTTAGCCTACATTAGTACTCAGGTTCAAGGTCTGTCTATTGCCTACATTAGTCCTCGGGTCCAGTCTAGTTGAAATGTGATCTTTCCTCAGGGTTGGAGGAAGGACTGAGATCCACAAAGATCCTCGTTGAGGAGCTGCACACCCAGAACAACAGTGAGTCTGCTAGAGGTTCTGCTGACTTCCTGTTCCCTAGCTGCTCTCTGACGGATCTTCAAGGTTCTCCTCTTCCCCCTTATGGTGCTTCTCCTCCTGGTATCTCATCCAATGTGAGGAGGGGATATGAGGAGGTGCTATTAGGGTATTGACCAGAACAGGAGGTGTGGTCATCTTCATTGAAGGTCAGTCTGTCCTGGTTCCCAGCAGCTGTTCTCTCTGCTTCCAGACCACACCTCCCAGCTGCTGAGGGTGGAGACCAGAGTCAACAACAGCCAATCCCTGATGGAGCACCTGCAGACCCAACTGAACAGAGGTACACCTCTAGACCCAACACAACACAGGAACACCTCTAGACCCAACACAGGAACACCTCTAGACCCAACACAACACAGGAACACCTCTAGACCCAACACAACACAGGAACACCTCTAGACGAGAAAGATGAGATTTGCCATCAACTGGACTTGAAGATCCTCTAGATTTCTAACCTAAGATCTTACCTAAGACGTCCTCCAGTGGCCAGAGAAACCTTGAATGTCCTCCCTCCAGATGTGATGTCCAGATGAGTCCAGACCCCTCCTCATGTCATTCTCTACTCTAGTTTCAGACTTGGAGGCTACAGGCAGTGCCACCAGCAGGCAGTTTGAGGAACTGCAACATGACTTGTCTGTTGCTACGACGACTCTTTCTGCCCAGGAAGCTGAGGGGGTTACCATGGCAGCCAGAGTGACCGCTGGCGAGAGCCAGAGAGAAGGTAAGACCACTACATTTTCATGCCGTTAATATGCTTGTTTGATTGGATAATTAAAACATATCTGAGATGTATATTTACAGCTCTGGCGTCCAGGTTAGAGGCTGAGGAGGCCGCTTTAAAGATCCTGAAGACAGAGACCTCAGGTATAGCATACATTAGCTTAGCAACGGCCTACATGAGTTAAGCTACTTAGCCTACATTATAACTCAGGTCCAGGGTGTCTATAGCCTACAATAGCACTCGGGTCCAGTCTAGTGGTAGTGTGATCTTTCCTCAGGGTTGGAGGAAGGACTGAGATCCACACAGAACCTCGTTGAGGAGCTGCATAACCAGAACAACAGTGAGTCTTCTAGAGGTTCTTCTTACTTCCTGTTCCCTAGCTGCTCTCTGGTAGATCTTCAAGGTTCTCCTCTTCCCCCTTATGGTGTTTCTCCTCCTGGTATCTCATCCAATGTGAGGAGGTGATATGAGGAGGTGCTATTAGGGTATTGACCAGAACAGGAGGTGTGGTCCTCCTCATTGAAGGTCAGTCTGACCTGGTTCCCAGCAGCTGTTCTCTCTGCTTCCAGACCACACCTCCCAGCTGCTGAGGGTGGAGACCAGAGTCAACATCAGCCAATCCCTGATGGAGCACCTGCAGACCCAACTGAACAGAGGTACACTTCTAGATCCAACACAACACAGGAACACCTCTAGAACCGACAGAGAACCAGTTAACCTGACAAAACTGGGTTCACAGAATAATACCAAAAAAAGATTATCCCTCCCCCTTTTGCTCCCATGTTTCCACATCTGCATGAAATAAGTGAAAGATGAAAATTGTTATCAACTGGACTTGAAGATCCTCTAGATTTCTAACCTAAGATCTTACCTAAGACGTCCTTCAGTGGCCAGAGAAACCTTGAATGTCCTCCCTCCAGATGTGATGTCCAGATGAGTCCAGACCTCCTCATGTCATTCTCTACTCTAGTTTCAGACTTGGAGGCTACAGGGAGCGCCACCAGCAGGCAGCTAGAAGAACTGCAGGAACTGACCAAAGGTATTTACACTCTTATCATGTCTCACACGTTTGCTGAGCTACGGTCTGAACATTCGAAAGTTCTGGACTTCCAGACTCCAGAAGCGTCTCTGACTCGTCTGTTGCTACAACGACTCTTTCAGCCCAGGAAGCCGAGAGGGTTGCCATAGCAGCCAGACTGTCGGCTGGGGAGAGCCAGAGAGAAGGTAACACCAGTAAATTTTCACGCTGTCAATCTGCTTGTTTGATCTATAAAATAGAAATAAATCTGAGATGTATATATACAGCGCTGGAGTCCAGGTTAGAGGCTGAGGAGACCGCTTTGAAGACCCTGAAGACAGAGAGATTAATTATAGCTTCCGTCAGTTTAGCAACAGCCTGCATGAGCATAGCTACTTAGCCTACATTAGTACTCAGGTTCAGGGTGTGTCTATAGCCTACATTAGTCCTCGGGACCAGTCTAGTTGTAATGTGATCTTTCCTCAGGGTTGGAGGAAGGACTGAGATCCACAAAGATCCTCGTTGAGGAGCTGCACACCCAGAACAACAGTGAGTCTACTAGATGTTCTTCTTACTTCCTGTTCCCTAGCTGCTCTCTGGTGGTTCTTCAAGGTTCTCCTCTTCACCCTAAGTCTGCTACTCCCCCTGGTATCTCCTCCAATGTGAGCAGGTGAGATGAGGAGGTGATATGAGGAGGGGCTTTTAGGGTATCGACCAAAACAGGACGTGTGGTCCTCCTCATTGAAGGTCAGTCTGTCCTGGTTCCCAGCAGCTGCTCTCTCTGCTTCCAGACCACACCTCCCAGCTGCTGAGGGTGGAGACCAGAGTCAACGTCAGCCAATCCCTGATGAAGCACCTGCAGACCCAACTGAACAGAGGTACACCTCTAGACCCAACACAACACAGGAACACCTCTAGACCCAACACAACACAGGAACACCTCTAGACCCAACACAACACAGGAACACTTCTAGACCCAATACAACACAGCAACACCTCTAGACCCAACACAACACAGGTATACCTCTATGTAGACCCAGCACAACACAGGAACACCTCTGGACCCCACACAGTAATACCTGAAGAACCAACAGAGTACTGGTACACCTGACAAGACTGTGGTCAGAGAAGAAAAGCACTGAAAGATTATTCCTCCATCCTTTTCTCCCATGTTTCCACATCTTCGTAAAATATGTGAAAGATGAGATTTTCTGGACTTGAAGGTCCTCTAGATATCTAACTTAAGATCTAACCAAAGACGTCGTCCAGTGGCCAGAGAAACCTTGAATGTCCTCCCTCCAGATGTGATGTCCAGATGAGTCCAGACCTCCTCATGTCATTCTCTACTCTAGTTTCAGTCTTGGAGGCTACAGGGAGCGCCACCAGCAGGCAGCTGGAGGAACTGCAGGAACTGACCAAAGGTATTCACACTCTTATCTCGTCTCACACGTTTGCTGAGCTACGGTCTGAATGCTGGAAAGTTCTGGACTTCCAGACTCCAGAAGCGTCTCTGACTCTTCTGTTGCTACGACGGCTCTTTCAGTCCAGGAAGTTAAGCGGGTTGCCATGGCAGCCAGAGTGTCCGCTGGAGAGAGTCAGAGAGAAGGTAAGACCAGTACATTTTCACACCGTTAATCTGCTTGTTTGATCTATAAAATAGAAATAAATCAGAGATGTATATTTACAGCGCTGGACTCCAGGTTAGAGGCTGAGGAGGCCGCTTTGAAGACCATGAAGACAGAGAACTCAGGTATAGCCTACGTTAGCTTAGTGTTATTAGGGTATTGACCAGAACAGGAGGTGTGGTCCTCCTCATTGAAGGTCAGTCTGTCCTGGTTCCCAGCAGCTGCTCTCTCTGCTTCCAGACCACACCTCCCAGCTGCTGAGGGTGGAGACCAGAGTCAACATCAGCCAATCCCTGATGGAGCACCTGCAGACCCAACTGAACAGAGGTACACCTCTAGACCCAACACAACACAGGAACACCTGTAGACCCAACACAACCCAGGATCACCTCTAGACCCAACACAACACAGGAACACCTCTAGACCCAACACAACACAGGAACACCTCTAGACCCAACACAACACAGGAACACCTCTAGACCCAACACAACACAGGAACACCTCTAGACCCAACACAACACAGGAACAACTCTAGACCCAACACAACACAGGAACTCATCTAGACGAGAAAGTTGAGATTTGCCATCAACTGGACTTGAAGATCCTCTAGATTTCTAACCTAAGATCTTACCTAAGACGTCCTTCAGTGGCCAGAGAAACCTTGTATGTCCTCCCTCCAGATGTGATGTCCAGATGAGTCCAGACCTCCTCATGTCATTCTCTACTCTAGTTTCAGACTTGGAGGCTACAGGGAGCGCCACCAGCAGGCAGCTTGAGGAACTGCAACATGACTTGTCTGTTGCTACGACGACTCTTTCTGCCCAGGAAGCTGAGGGGGTTACCATGGCAGCCAGAGTGACCGCTGGCGAGAGCCAGAGAGAAGGTAACACCACGACATTTTCATGCCGTTAATCTGCTTGTTTGATTGGATAATTAAAACATATCTGAGATGTATATTTACAGCTCTGGAGTCCAGGTTAGAGGCTGAGGAGGCCGCTTTGAAGATCCTGAAGACAGAGACCTCAGGTATAGCATACATTAGCTTAGCAACAGCCTACATGAGTTTAGCTACTTAGCCTACATTATAACTCAGGACCAGGGTGTCTATAGCCTACACTAGTACTCAGGTTCAGGATGTGTCTATAGCCTACATTAGCACTTGGGTCCAGTCTAGTTGTAATGTGATCTTTCCTCAGGGTTGGAGGAAGGACTGAGATCCACAAAGATCCTCGTTGAGGAGCTGCACACCCAGAACAACAGTGAGTCTGCTAGAGGTTCTGCTTACTTCCTGTTCCCTAGCTGCTCTCTGGTGGATCTTCAAGGTTCTCCTCTTCACCCTAAGTCTGCTACTCCTCCTAGTATCTCCTCCAATGTGAGGAGGTGATATGAGGAGGTGCTTTTAGGGTATTGACCAGAACAGGAGGTCGGGTCCTCCTCATTGAAGGTCAGTCTGTCCTGGTTCCAAGCAGCTGCTCTCTCTGCTTCCAGACCACACCTCCCAGCTGCTGAGGGTGGAGACCAGAGTCAACATCACCCAATCCCTGATGGAGCACCTGCAGACCCAACTGAACAGAGGTACACCTCTAGACCCAACACAACACAGGAACACCTCTAGACCCAACACAACACAGGAACACCTGTAGACCCAACACTACACAGGAACACCTCTACACCCAACACAACCCAGGAACACCTCTAGACCCACCACAACACAGGTACACCTCTAGACCCGACCCAACAAAGGTACACCACAGAGAACCGGTTCAACTGACAAGACTGGGGTCAGAGAAGAATACCATCAAAAGGTTATTCCTCCATCCTTTTCTCCAACGTTTCCTCATCTGCATAAAATATGCGAAGGTTTAGATTTGTTAACAACTGGATTTGAAGATCCTCTAGATATCTAACCGATGATATAACCTAAGCTGTCCTCAAGTGGCCAGAGAAACCTTGAATATCCTCCCTCCAGATGTGATATCCAGATGAGTCCAGACCTCCTCATGTCATTCTCTACTCTAGTTTCAGACTTGGAGGCTACAGGGAGCGCCACCAGCAGGCAGCTGGAGGAACTGCAGGAACTGACCAAAGGTATTCACACTCTTATCTCGTCTCACATGTTTGCTGAGCTACGGTCTGAATGCTGGAAAGTTCTGGACTTCCAGACTCCAGAAGCGCCTCTAACTCTTCTGTTGCTACGACGGCTCTTTCAGCCCAGGAAGTTAAGCGGGTTGCCATGGCAGCCAGAGTGTCCGCTGGAGAGAGTCAGAGAGAAGGTAACACCAGTACATTTTCACACCGTTAATCTGCTTGTTTGATCTATAAAATAGAAATAAATCAGAGATGTATATTTACAGCGCTGGACTCCAGGTTAGAGGCTGAGGAGGCCGCTTTGAAGACCATGAAGACAGAGAACTCAGGTATAGCCTACGTTAGTTTAGTGTTATTAGGGTATTGACCAGAACAGGAGGTGTGGTCCTCCTCATTGAAGGTCAGTCTGTCCTGGTTCCCAGCAGCTGCTCTCTCTGCTTCCAGACCACACCTCCCAGCTGCTGAGGGTGGAGACCAGAGTCAACATCAGCCAATCCCTGATGGAGCACCTGCAGACCCAACTGAACAGAGGTACACCTCTAGACCCAACACAACACAGGAACACCTGTAGACCCAACACAACCCAGGATCACCTCGAGACCCAACACAACACAGGAACACCTCTAGACCCAACACAACACAGGAACAACTCTAGACCCAACACAACACAGGAACACCTCTAGACCCAACACAACACAGGAACACCTCTAGACCCAACACAACACAGGAACAACTCTAGACCCAACACAACACAGGAACTCATCTAGACGAGAAAGTTGAGATTTGCCATCAACTGGACTTGAAGATCCTCTAGATTTCTAACCTAAGATCTTACCTAAGACGTCCTTCAGTGGCCAGAGAAACCTTGAATGTCCTCCCTCCAGATGTGATGTCCAGATGAGTCCAGACCTCCTCATGTCATTCTCTACTCTAGTTTCAGACTTGGAGGCTACAGGGAGCGCTAACAGTAGGCAGCTGGAGGAACTGCTGGAACTGACCAAAGGTATTCACACTCTTATCTCGTCTCACATGTTTGCTGAGCTACGGTCTGAACATTGGAAAGTTCTGGACTTCCAGACTCCAGAAGCGCCTCTGACTCTTCTGTTGCTACAACGACTCTTTCAGCCCAGGAAGCCGAGCGGGTTGCCATGGTAGCCAGATTGACTGCTGGGGAGGGCCAGAGAGAAGGTAACACCAGTACATTTTCACACCATTAATCTGCTTGCTTGATTGGAAAATATAAGTGAGATGTATATTTACAGCACTGGAGTCCAGGTTAGAGGCCGAGGAGACAGCTTTGAAGACCCTGAAGACAGAGAGCTCAGGTATAGCTACTTAGCCTACATTAGACTCAGGTCGAGGGTGTGTCTTTAGCCTACATTAGTACTCGGGTCCAGTCTAGTGGTAGTGTGATCTTTCCTCAGGGTTGGAGGAAGGACTGAGATCCACGCAGATCTTCGTTGAGGAGCTCCACACCCAGAACAACGGTGAGTCTGCTAGAGGTTCTGCTTACTTCTTGTTCCCCAGCTGCTCTCTGGTGGTTCTTCAAGGTTCTCCACATCAAACTAATGCTTGTTCTCCTCCTAGTATCTCCTCCAATGTGAGGAGTTGATATGAGGAGGTGCTATTAGGGTATTGACCAGAACAGGAGGTGTGGTCATCTTCATCGAAGGTCAGTCTGTCCTGTTTCCCAGCAGCTGTTCTTTTTGCTTCCAGACCGCACCTCCCAGCTGCTGAGGGTGGAGACTAGAGTCAACATCAGCCAATCCCTGATGGAGCACCTGCAGACCCAACAGAACAGAGGTAGACCTCTAGACCCAACACAACACAGGTATACCTCTGGTCCCAACACAGTAATACCTGAAGAACCAACAGATTACTGGTACACCTGATAAGATTGTGGTCATAGAAGAATAATTACAATTAAGAATAGCACTTAAAGATTATTCCTCCATCCTTTGCTCCCATGTTTCCACATCTGCGTAAAAGATTTGCTGGACTTAAAGATCCTCTAGATATCTAACCTAAGATCTAACCTAAGACATCCTCCAGTGGCCAGAGAAACCTTGAATATCCTCCCTCCAGATGTGATGTCCAGATGAGTCCAGACCCCTCCTCATGTCATTCTCTACTCTAGTTTCAGACTTGGAGGATACATGGAGCGCCACCAGCAGGCAGCTGGATGAACTGCAGGAACTGACCAAAGGTATTTCAGCTCTTAACTGGTCTCACACATTTGCTGAGCTACGGTCTGAACGCTGGAAAGTTCTGGACTTCCAGACTCGAGAAGCGCCTCTGACTTGTCTGTTGCTACGACGACTCTTTCAGCCCAGGAAGCCGAGCGGGTTGCCATGGCAGCCAGAGTGGCCGCTGGGGAGAGCCAGAGAGAAGGTAACACCAGTACATTTCCACACCGTTAATCGAATTGTTTGATTGGATAATTCGGATATATTGTATCTGAGATGTATATATACAGCACTGGAGTCCAGGTTAGAGGCTGAGGAGGACTCTTTGAAGACCCTGAAGACGGAGAGCTCAGGTATAGCCTCTGTCTTAGCGACAGTCAACATGACCGTAGCTACCTGGTCTACATTAGACTCAGGTCGAGGGTGTGTCTATAGCCTACATTGGTATTCAGGTCCAGTCTAGTAGTAGTTTGATCTTTCCTCAGGGTTGGAGGAAGGACTGAGATCCACACAGATCCTCGTTGAGGAGCTGCACACCCAGAACAACGGTGAGACTAGCTACGACCTACTTCAGTTAGGCTACAGCAAACAGTAGCCTAGCTACATCCTACATTAGCCTGGCTACAGCCTACAATAACCTAGCTGTAGCCTAAATTAGCCTATTTCCAGTATAATCACTAACATTATTCATTTCTGATTGAGGTCACTCAGCTGAACTGTCTGCCCTGGAGGCCAGGATGAACGCCAGCGAGAGTACAACAGCAAGTATGGAGGACTTGCTGTAATGTTTTCGCCCTCTTTATACCCTATCAAGAGATACATCTCTTTGTACGTAAGGGATCATGTATAGAACGCCAGTCATTATCGGGAAAATAAGCCTTGCTTCGCCCTGAAGGGGCTTATTTTCGTTAATGACCTATACATTATCCCGCTTATTACACGGCTACTAGACAAGGAAAAATCATAAATTTCAGTAATCAGCTCTAGGAACACCGTGGCTCCATACAGGGCTGTTTTGAATTGTTAAAACATCCGATGTTGAATGCTATTAACATGATGAAGAAAATGACCTGGTATTTCTTCTCCTCCTCCTCTACGAGGTGTGGCTGCGAGGGCCGGGGTTCTGAGACGGCTCTTGGCGGAGCTCCACGCCAACGCCTCAGGTCTGCCGTCTACCTGCACCACATCGCCCTCTAGTGGCCACATGTAGTAACTTATCTATAAACCTGTTATCCACGATGCGTGTTGCTCTTGACCCCTCTGTCTGTAGTCATGGAGATCCAGACGGACAGAACCGAGAGGCGTTTGGACCAGTGGATTAGTCAGAACCGAGGTTGGGCTCCTGCTGTTATATACGATGAAAGAGAATCTCTCAGATAGACCTTCGGGTTTGAGATGGTCATCTCATGACGTATAATCCGAAATGTCAGAATACATCGTATTGAGCTGTAGGGTTCAGCCTAGCCTGGTATGGGTATACTATGCTCAAGGCAGCATAGTATATCCATGCTGCCTTGCGCGCGATTTCATTTCGCGCTGCTAGGCAGCCTGGATTCCATGGATCCAATTTTTCGCCTGAGGGAACCAATCACAGAACGGGGAGGGACGGCAAGACGACGACGACGTCTATGCGACACACCGAAGCTTGTATTTTACGGATTTAAAATGGCAGCAGACACGTTACCTTTCGATGCAGCCTTAGGTAGTGTTCAAAGTAGTTTGGAACCCAAGTTTATTTTGAAAAAAGAGCAACTTTCGGCGTTAAACTCTTTTATTACCAAGAGGGATGTCTTTGCCCTGCTACCAACAGGCTTTGATTGGCTATGAGCTACGTACAGACTCATATGATAGACATTCGTAGCGCCCAATAAACGGATCCGGGCAATCGTAAACCACGCCTCAAATACGAGAAAATTAATGTGTGGTTCCCAGACCTCAGTCTAGGTAGAGCGCCAGCGCCCCCGGGTGGCCTCCAGCGGTACCTCACCCTAAAACCACCCTCCCCTTCCAGAACAGCCCCGAGTCGCCTTCTCCGCCGGACTCAGCGACTCCGGAGCCATCGGACCCTTCGGCATGGAGACCACCCTGGTGTTCACCAAGACCCTAACCAACGTCGGCCAGGCCTACAACCAGACCACGGGTACTAAATAGTGCTAACTACTACAGCTAACACTAACTCGTACTCAGTGGGGTGTTGAGGTAGCGTTCTATCGTTTGTACCTTCTGTAAATGAACGGAAAGGGTAGTGTCTATCTCTCGTAACTTCCTGATTACTTCTGGGTTGGCCAATCCGGTTCCTGTGTGTTTGGATCTTCTGCCGAAGTGGGCGGAGCAACGGTTCGGGTCAGCCTATAGTGTGCTCACGTTCATCCATGGGTCATGACTTCCGGCAGGCATCTTCAGGGCTCCGGTGAGAGGCCTCTACTGCTTCCTGTTCACGGTGGCGGACTTCCTGAAGGGCTACCGGGGAGTGTACCTGTACCGGAACGAGGAGCGGGTTCTGTTCAGCCTGGAGCTCAACGGCCACGGCGGCTACGCTAGCAGCTCGGCCGCCACTCCCCTCCTCCTGGAGGCCGGGGACGCCGTCAGCCTCCACCTTCCTGGAAGCTACCGTCTCTATGACGACAACCGCAACTTCAGCCTCTTCTCAGGATTCCTGCTCTTCCCTCTGTGATCCAGAGATCAATAGACTGAAGGACTGATCGATCTATAGATGGACCGAAGGTCTATAGATCAATAGGCCGATCGATCTATAGATCGACCCATGGTCTATAGATCAATTGACTCATGGACAGATCGATCTATAGATCGACCCATGGTCTATAGATCAATAGACTGATGGACAGATCGATCTATAGATCGACCCATGGTCTATAGATCAATAGACTGATGGACAGATCGATCTATAGATAGATTCATGGTCTATAGATCAATGCATCAATTGATCAAGAGAACTTGCAATCGATCAATCAATATGCAGATCTATGGAACCTGGACTCAAGATGAATGGTCAGCTGTATTGATTAGTGATTGGTTTCTAAACAAGGTCATCACGGTCTGAACAGGAAAAACCTTTCTGCCTCATCCATCCATTGTTATATAGCCCATCGTTTTAGGCCTGATAAAGTTCTGATGAAGCCTGTTATAGTCCTGATAAAATCCTGATAAAGTCCTGTTATAGTTATGGTCATGTTATAGTCAAAAGTTACGGCCATGTTATAGTCCATAGTTGCGTCATGTTGTAGTCCATAGTTATGGACTACATGTTATGCGTCTCCATGGTGATACTGATGGGGCCTGAGAAGCTGTTAAAACGTGTCAGCAAATCTTTTATTGTCTTTCAGGGGAGAGGAGAACAAACAGTAGGAAGAATACGTTTCAGCCAGCAGTGTAAAGACAAGCCGTAATTTAACCCATTTATATACATTTGGTCTTTAAAAACGCATTATTAAGATCTGTTTTATTAAAATCAAAGCAGTGTGACCCTAAACCCTTTACAAAAGCCATCCGTTAGTCATCTCTAACAGAGTTCAGGAAATGGAGCGTCGTCTGCACTACAAATCCGTTATATTATAAAACACCAATAGGGGGCACCACTGACCATGCATGACGGCTCCGTGATGGCCGTGGTTTGCTTAAACAACCTTATTTAAAGTATTAATCTCGAAAATGTATTTTAATAAATGTCTGTTAAAAGACCGAATGAGGTAACACCCAGCAGTGCTCTCTTGCCAGGCCGTTATTGTAAATAAGAATTAGTTCTTCATTAAAGGTGCTATAAAACATGGACCCAGAGTGTTCAAAATGGGTACCGCAGCCCAAACGTACGACACTGGAGAGTTGTCTCCGCCCAAACTCCAAGCTCATGTTGGTTGCCAGGTTGAGGACACTGAACAAACATGAGCAAAGATGAGCCGAGCAAAACATAATATCTCTTTCGATAAGCACAGTTATTCCATTTCGACACTGAAAAGTGACATCAAGTCCCGTGGCATCCATTTGGTAATCCTTCTGGCTCTAAGCAGTCTCGTGTTTCTTTGTGTGTGTTTCTTTGTGTGTGTGAAGCGGCGTAGTGTTTTTTCCAGTGTCTGCTAGCGATTAAACGGAAACTAAGGCCGAACAAAGCCAGAAAGATCCATCAATACAGACAATGAAACTTTAGAAACAAGTGCAAATCCAAAGCCAACCGAACCCAACTGGTGTTGTTATTAAGGCATGGCCAAGGGGCCAATGCCAACTGAGACTTCAGAGGGCTTCCTGGGAGGCCATGGAACTTAGGTCCAAAAACACCTGCAATTACCACTTATCGCCATAGGGGTCGCCAAAAGGAACTAAACGGAAATCTTCGAGGTCACCATATTAAATAGGACATTATTTAAAATGGACAACGTTATATAAAAAAAAAAGTTTTTCAAATAAGACTCAAATGTTTAAGACTGTACAGTGATGGAAAAAGAGGAAGTTAAGTTCTATCTTGTGCACATCGGAGTCATTAACCACGGGTCATGTAAACGGTGTTAAGGGGGAAAAGTTCACCTGATTTTGTTCATGATTATTCACAGGCTCAGAACCAGGGTTCTGCAGGAAGACAACGTTAAGTTAACACTGTAAGGAATAAAATGTACCTGGTTAAACGCTAGAACAACGGAATGCCTACTGTACAACATGACCTCTGGTCAGCGGATAAATACAACTGGTGACTTACAGGAAGACGAGAGGAGAGCTGGATTATTAAATGCAGACTTGCAAATCTATCTTTGACAACAGCAGTGTACTTCATTCTGGGTACCTTGTGTCGATTTAGCGATCAGTAGCCTTTTTTTTAAAAACCAGTTCAAGTTCCAGCTTGAACTCCAGTAGACTGCTGGTTGTCATTCAAGGCACTGGTCCTATGTAGCGCATGGCTGTAGTGTCGACCTCGTAGTGTAGGTCAGGGTTCGTCAGCAAACTAACATGCTAGCAACAAGCTAACAGACTAGCTTCAACTGCAGCTAGCGCAGCGTCACTACCATATACGGGCAGTCCCTTAGATGGTCTATTGTAGCTGTTTCCTGTCTGTCGTGATAGGATGGGTGTCTGGACCAATCAGATTTGGTCTGTCCAACCAGTCTTCCACATCATACATTTCATTATCATTGTTAATATATTATCATAATATAATTCTTATTATTAGCATAACACGGTTGAGTGCAAACAATGGTAACATTATGTAACAGCACAAAAGTTACTGTGCTGAAAAATAACAAACTGTTAATAAATAATGAACTAGATCCTGAACCCTAGTGGGGTGGACCTTACTTAGGTCTCTAGTATAGTAGCAGTATTAGTACTTTAGCATAGTATCAGTATTAGTACTCTAGTGTAGTAGCAGTACCCTATGTGCAGTGCGTTGCACACAAAGGATTGCGCTATGCTGGGGAACACACAAGGAGTCTGTCACGCCGTTGCCATAGCGACTGACTAAGGAAGGTCCAACAACAAAGTGACTGTCTGGTTGTCGTAGCAACGGAGGAGAGGCTGCTTCACTTCAGCTCCCATAAACTACATGCATGTACGACACGCGCGCACACACACACACACGCACGCACACACGCGCACACACACACACACACACTGTAGTCCTCTCACCCAGATGGTCCAGATTAAACACTGTTTTAAAGGATGTGTCCCTCGTCCCTGAGGTCCACTGAGAACATAACGTTCTTTGAAGATCCACGCAATAACCCAGAGGAACCGGAGACACCAGGAGGAACGTCAACACGGTCCTCAGTACAGAGGTGGAGGCCAGATGGTCCAGGACCAGAAGGTGAGGGGGTCTAGTGGTCCAGGACCAGAAGGTGGGGGGGTCTAGTGGTCCAGGACCAGAAGGTGGGGGGGTCTAGTGGTCCAGGACCAGAAGGTGGGGGGGTTTAGTGGTCCAGGACCAGAAGGTGGGGGGGTCTAGTGGTCCAGGACCAGGACCAGAAGGTGGGGGGGTCTAGTGGTCCAGGACCAGAAGGTGGGGGGGTTTAGTGGTCCAGGACCAGAAGGTGGGGGGGTCTAGTGGTCCAGGACCAGAAGGTGAGGGGGTCTAGTGGTCCAGGACCAGAAGGTGGGGGGGTCTAGTGGTCCAGGACCAGGACCAGAAGGTGGGGGGGTCTAGTGGTCCAGGACCAGAAGGTGGGGGGGTCTAGTGGTCCAGGACCAGGACCAGAAGGTGGGGGGGTCTAGTGGTCCAGGACCAGGAGGTGATGGGGGTCTAGTGGTCCAGTGGTCCAGGAGGTGGGAGGGTCTAGTGGGCCTCCAGCTTCTTCTCCACAGCCTGCAGGAGGAGCTGGGAGTAGCGCTCCAGCAGCTCCAGGGCCCGCTCCTCTCCTCCCAGCATGCATTGCGGGTCCAGCCTTCCCAGGGTTGGGGTGTTTAGCTCCGCCCTCAGGCTGCCAAAGGCCTCTGATAGGACCTTGTTCATCTCATGCTTATCAGGGGCTGAGGCGGGGGCGGAGCTACTGCTCACCTGGAGGTAAAACACACACACACATACATGTAACCTGTGTGTGTGTGTGAGTGTGTGTGTGTGTGTGTGTACCAGGGTGTGTGTGTGTGTGTGTGTGTACAAGGGTGTGAGAGTGTTTGTGTGTGTGTGTGTGTGTGTATGTGTGTATGTGTACCAGGGTGTAGAGGTGTGTGTGTGTGTGTGTGCACCAGCGTGTGTGTGTGTGTGTGTGTGTGTGTGTACAAGGGTGTGTGAGTGTGTGTATGTGTGTGTGTGTACCAGGGTGTAGAGGTGTGTGTGTGTGTGTGTGTGTGTGTGTGTGTGTGTGTGTGTGTACCAGGCTGTGGAGGTGCGCTGCTCTCCTGAAGGTCCTCTGGAGCTCAGCAGCTGCCGCTCTGCAGACCTCCAGGCTCACTGCGGGCAGGGAGACAGGTCAGAGAGACAGGTCAGGGAGACAGGTCAGGGAGACAGGTCAGAGAGACAGGTCACAAGGTGAGGGAGTGACAGGTGGTGAGGTAAGACAGGTCACAAGGTGTGGGAGAGACAGGTGATGAGGTAAGACAGGTGATAGTGTGTGGAGGTTCACCTGAAGACTCGTCATCGCCTCTTTTCTCGTCCTGGCTGGTGTCTAGGGCCTGGACATGCAGCTCCGCGGTGGGGACCACTTTCTCCCTCCAGGGCTCTGGAGTGGAGCCCTGCGCTGGGTCCTTCTGGTGCAGCTCCGTTGTGGAGACCGCTCCTTCTGTCCAGGATTCTGTGGCAGAGCTCTGTGCTGGGGTCTGGTGGTGCAGCTCCAAAGTGGGGACCACTTCCCCACTCGAGGGCTCTAAGGTGGAGCTCTGCACTGGGGCATGGGAGGTCTGGTGGTTCTGCTCCGCGCTGGGGACCACGTCCTCACTCCAGGCCTCTGAGGTGGAGCTCTGCACTGGGGCCTGGGGGATCTGGTGGTTCAGCTCCGCGGTAGGGACCACTCCTTCGTTCCAGGTCTCTGAGGTGGAGCTCTGCACTGGGGCCTGGGGGCCCTGGGGGATTCGCAGGGGCGCTGGTGAGGAAGAGGAGGAGCTGGGGGCCGTCCTGGCGGCCGGCGAGAACGCCGCCAGGCTGGGCTTGTCGGGGAGGGCGTGGCCAAACTCCACGCTGAGCTTCGCCTGCAGGTTGCCGTGGTTACCAAAGGAGGAGGCGGCGACGGAAGGGCCGGAGATGAGGGTGGGGACCACGCTGGCGCTGGGGGGCGTGGCTAAAGCACAGGCCCCGCCCCCCGTCGGGCGGTCCTCGGCGAGGGTGTCCAGGCCGTCCCCCAGAGAGGCGGAGCGGGACATCTTGGCCATCGAGCTGGTGGTCGGGCTCATGTAGGACCGGGACGCCCGCCGCAGGCCGCTAGCCGCCCCGTCGCTAGCAGGGAAGCTAACGGCGCCAGCGTAAGCATCGCTGCTAGCCACGCTGCTGGCCACGCTGCTAGCCACGCTGCTAGCCACGGGGCTGCTAGCGTTGTTGCTAGCGGTGACGTTGCTAGCGGTGAGGCTGCTAGCGACGACGCTAGCAGGGATGCTAGCGCTGACAGGGCTGAGTTTAGCGCTGCTGCTGTGGTTGATGGCGACGGGGCAGACCGCCAGCGGATATGGGCGTGGCCGGGGGGAGGTGGGCAGGGCAGAGGGGGCGGGGCGTCGGGGGGAGGAGGGCAGGGTCGTGGGTCGCTGGGGGAGGGGGGCCACCTCCCTGGAGGGGCGAGAGACAGGCTTCTCTGCTGGAGAGAGAGAGAAAGAGTAAGAAAGTGTGTGTGTGTGTGTGAATCGATGTGTGTGTGTGTGTGTGTTTGTTAGTGTGTGTGTGTGTGTGTGCGTCTGTTAGTGTGTGTGTGTGTGTGTGTGTGTGTGTGTGTGTGTGTGTGTGTGTATTACCTGCATCGGGCATCAGACTCTGCACTGATTTAGCCTTTCGGAGGCCAGAGGAGGAGCTTAGGTATGAGGCCACACCCCTGGCCACGCCCCCCACACTCCTCTTAGACTCCGCCCCCCCCGGGGGTTTCTTCCTGGCCCAGGCCTCGCTGGGCTGGTTCAGGGGCCGCACCTCCGAGACCTGAACCCTGGACCCCTTCGCTCCTCCTCCTCCTCCTCCTCCTGCTTCTTCTTCTCCTCCTCCTCCTCCTCCTCCTCCTGCTTCTCCTCCTGCTCCGGCCTGACTCGGGGTCTCAGAGGAGAAGGGGAACACAGACCTCCTGCAGAGAGGAGAGGAGAGGTCATGGCTAAAAGGGAATCAATCGTGCGATCGTTGATCCTTTTGTGTAGAACACCAAACGCTTGGTGTGTTTTGTGTGGTTTTTACTCTGTAATGTTGTTGACGCTGCTGTTTTGTTTTCGTTTGTCTGTAATGTTGGAACCTGTTCTGTACATGGTCCCTGTCAACTAAACCAATCAACTGGACTCAACGAAGGAGAGGAGCAGAACACAGACATGTTTCACTTAGTCAGGGTGGAGGTGACCTGGCTGGAGGTCAAGGGTCAGAGAGGGGTCAGGGTGGAGGTCAGGGGTCAGAGAGGGGTCAGGGTGGAGGTCAGGGGTCAGAAAGGGGTCAAGTTAGGGGTCAGGTTGGGGGTCAGGGTGGAGGTCAGGGTGGAGGTCAGGGTGGAGGTCAAGGGTCAGAGAGGGGTCAGGGTGGAGGTCAGGGGTTAGAGAGGGGTCAAGTTAGGGGTCAGGTTGGGGGTCAGGGTGGAAGTCAGGGGTCAGAGAGGGGTCAGGGTGGAGGTCAGGGGTCAGGGTGGAGGTCAGGGGTCAGGGTCGAGGTCAGGGGTCAGGGTGGAGGTCAGGGGTCAGGGTGGAGGTCAGGGTGGAGGTCAGGGTGGGGGTCAGGGTGGGGGTCAGGGGTCAGAGAGGGGTCAGGTTGGAGGTCAGGGGTCAGAGAGGGGTCAGGGTGGACTGAAGGTGGGGGTTACCTGGGGGGAGGGTTCTGTGTTCCTTGGCAGTGGAACCGGGAGGAGATGCTGAGGTTCTCGCTGGAGCTCTGCACGCTCCGGCTGGGACTCCCTGGGGGGCAGAACCAGAGGCTCAGGGGAGGGGCCAGAGGGGAGGTCATGTGACCGACAGCAGGCCTGTGATTGGTCAGGTACCTGAGGGGGTGTCGTCGGCCAGGGTGACGAAGTGCTGCTTGAGGAAGGCCTCCTGGTCGGGGGTCTGGGGGGCCAGCTTCCTCCCCTGGACTCCTCCTTCTGCTCCTCCTCCTCCTCCTCCTCCCCCCTCACCTGCTCCTCCGGCTGCTCCTGCTGCTCCTGCTCTTTCTCCCGCCGCCTCCTCCTCCTCCTCCTCCAGGTCCGAGGAGTTCCCGTCCATGCCGAGGCCCTCCATGTTCTCCCAGCCTGTGGACCAGGAGGAGCAGGAGGAGGAGGAGGAGGAGGAGGAGGAGGAGGAGGAGGAGGAGCAGGAGGAGGAAGAGGAAGAAGAGGAGCAGGAGGAGGAGGAAGAGGAGGAGCAGGAGGAGGAAGAGGAGGAGCAGGAGGAGGAGGAGCAGGAGGAGGAAGAGGAGGAGGAGTAAGAGGAGGAAGAGGAGGAGCAGGAAGAGGAGGAGGAGGAAGAGGAGGAGGAGGAGGAAGAGGAGGAGGAGGAGGGGGAGGAGGAGGAGGAAGAGGAGGAGCAGGAGGAGGAGGAGGAAGAGGAGGAGCAGGAGGAGGAGGAGCAGGAGGAGGAAGAGGAGGAGGAGGAGGAAGAGGAGGAGCAGGAAGAGGAGGAGGAGGAGGAGCAGGAGGAGAAGGAGGAGGAGGAAGAGGAGCAGGAGGAGGAGGAGGAGCAGGAAGAGGAGGAGGAGGAGGAAGAGGAGGAGCAGGAGCAGGAGGAGGAGGAGGATATGTCACTCCTGGTTCCACACGACGGGCTCCTGTGTGTGTGTGTGTGTGCGTGCCTCACCGTCCTGTGTGTGTGTGTGTGTGCGTGCCTCACCGTGCTGTGTGTGTGTGTGTGTGCGTGCCTCACCGTGCTGCGTGTGTGTGTGTGTGTGCGTGCCTCACCGTGCTGCGGGTGTGTGTGTGTGCGTGCCTCACCGTCCTGTGTGTGTGTGTGTGTGCGTGCCTCACCGTCCTGTGTGTGTGTGTGTGCGTGCCTCACCGTGCTGCGGGTGGCTGTGTGTGGGGGGGCTGCAGGGTGGGCTGGTGGAGGGGCAGTAGCCCAGGGAGCAGGCGCTGTCGGGGCTCGGCTCGTCTGGACCCCCCCTCTGGGAGCCCCCCAGCACCTCCTTCACCTGGAACTCCCTACGCACACACACACACACACTGTTAGACCATGACACACACACACACACACTGTTAGACCACCACACACACACACACTGTTAGACCATGACACACACACACACACACACTGTTAGACCATGACACACACACACACACACACTGTTAGACCATGACACACACACACACACACTGTTAGACCACCACACACACACACACACTGTTAGACCATGACACACACACACACACACACTGTTAGACCATGACACACACACACACACACACACTGTTAGACCATGACACACACACACACACTGTTAGACCATGACACACACACACACACACACACTGTTAGACCATGACACACACACACACACACACACTGTTAGACCATGACACACACACACACACTGTTAGACCATGACACACACACAAACACACACACTGTTAGACCATGACACACACACACACACACACACTGTTAGACCATGACACACACACACACACACACACACTGTTAGACCATGACACACACACACACACACACTGTTAGACCATGACACACACACACACACACACACTGTTAGACCATGACACACACACACACACTGTTAGACCATGACACACACACACACACTGTTAGACCATGACACACACACACACACTGTTAGACCATGACACACACACACACACACACACTGTTAGACCATGACACACACACACACACACACTGTTAGACCATGACACACACACACACTGTTAGACCATGACACACACACACACACACACACTGTTAGACCATGACACACACACACACACACACTGTTAGACCATGACACACACACACACACACACACTGTTAGACCATGACACACACACACACACACACACTGTTAGACCATGACACACACACACACACACACACTGTTAGACCATGACACACACACACACACACACACACACACACAGCCCACCCCCCCAGGCTGACACGGTCCTCCCAGCAGGGGGGGTAGACCACCCGCTCGTCCACATCTGGAGACAGGCGGATATACCCCGGCCTCTCTCTGGTCCTCATACCACCGTCCTCAGCCTGGACACAGACAGGGAGACAGACAGACAGGTAGACAGACAGACAGGAGGTGGACAGACAGGTAGACAGACAGACAGGAGGGGGACAGACAGGAGGGGGACACACAGGAGGGGGACAGACAGGAGGGGGACAGACAGGAAGGGGACAGACAGGTAGCCAGACAGACAAGAGGGGGACAGACAGGTAGACAGACACACAGGAGGGGGACAGACAGGTAGGTAGACAGACACCCAGGAGGAGGACAGACAGGTAGACAGACAGGAGGGGGACAGACAGGTAGACAGACAGACAGGTAGACAGCCAGACAGGAGGGGGACAGACAGGTAGACAGACAGACAGGTAGACAGACACACAGGAGGAGGACAGACAGGTAGACAGACAGGAGGGGGACAGACAGGTAGACAGCCAGACAGACACACAGGAAGGGGACAGACAGGTAGACAGACAGACAGGAGGGGGACAGAAAGGTAGACAGACACACAGGAGGGGGCCAGACAGGTAGAATTAAATATTTGTGCATAACATTTGTATTAAAAGGTAAGTTGATATGCTTCTGTGTGTGTGGGCGTCCATGTGTGCGTGTGTGTGCGTGTGTGTGCGTGCGTGTGTCCTACCCAAGTGGAGGTGACCTGCAGACTAACTGTACTTCCAAGCTCCTCCCCTCTCTGGGCATCAAGGGGGCGGTCCTTAAAGTGAGGTGGGCGGAGATTATCCTGGGGAGGGGGGGGGGGGGATATACTGGATTATTACTAGATTAGATGATATTGATCATGATGATAGTTATCTCTTTATCTATAAGACAGACAGACAGACAGACAGACAGACAGACAGGCAGACAGGCAGACAGGCAGACAGACAGACAGACAGACAGACAGACAGAGACAGGCAGACAGACAGACAGACAGGCAGACAGACAGGCAGACAGACAGCGCGCCTGTGTCAGTACCGATCCCGGCTGCTCAAGGTCCTGCTCCAGGTCCAGGTCCAGGTCCTGGTCCGGGTCCGGGTCCGGGTCTGCGTAGTGGTCCAGGTGTCGGAGGTCCATCATGGACTGGACCCCCATCAGGCGGTCGGCGGTCTCGGCCCGCCGGGACCAGCGGCGCCGCGGCGTGCGAGACGCCCCCTGTGGACACGGAGACGGTCGCCGCGGTAACGGCTGCTAAGCTAGGCCTCAGCAAGCATCAGCATCACACCAGTGAGCACCACGCAGCATCCTGTCTGCACAGGATGTCTTTCACAAACACCTATTGTACATCACATCCTGTCCAGACAGGAAGTGATGCGTACCAGTGATGTGTTTGTGTTGTGGATTCAAGTAGCTCCTCCCACTGACCTTCCTGCTGTCTGGGGACTTCTGGGAAGCCTTCTCCTGCTTGGTCCCTACTAGGGCACAGACATGCACGCCAACACACACACACACACACACACACACACACACACACACACACACGCACACACACACGCACACACACACACACACACACGAAAAGGTCAATGCGGTCGTCTATTTGAATGTCTATTTCAAAATCAGCCAAGTACTCTGTGTTTGATCAGAGGGCGGGGCCTAAATCTAGAGGGGAGGGGCCTGTGACCATGGGGGTTGGCCTCAGAGCAGAGGGAGTGGTCTGTGCACTCAGTCTCGATGGATCAGTGCTTTGTATGGTACATACTGTAACCGTGGAAACAGACCTGTGAGCTCATCCTTTCGTCTCGACGAAACACCACCCTCCTCATCCTCCTCTTCCTCCTTATCGCTGTCAGACGACATGTTGACAATGGGGGAGGAGCCATGGAGATCCCGCCTACACACACACACACACAAAAATAGGTGAAAAAACAACAAATGTTTACATGAGTCGTCTGTGTGTGTGTGTGCCTGCGTGTGCATGTGTGTGTGTGTGTATGCCTGTGTGCATGTGTGTGTGTGTGTGTGTGTGTGCCTGCGTGTGTATGCCTGTGTGCGTGTGTGTGTGTGTGTGTGTGTGTGTGTGTGCGTGTGTTACCTGGGGTTGTACTGAGGCGTCTTGTTCTGAGGTCGAAGGTCAGCCAGTCGCTGCAGCATACTGATGGTCAGGTCAGGACTCAGCCGCCAGACGAATATACAGCTAGAATAAAACATGACAATATTATACATAATATGACATCATATAATATATCGCTAGAATATAACATGACAATATTGTACATAACATGACATCATATTATATATAGCTAGAACATAACATGACAATATTATACATAACATGACATCATATTATATAAAGCTAGAACATAACATGACAATATTATACATAATATGACATCATATTATATACAGCTAGAATATAACATGACATCCTATTACATACAGTGAGGATATAAAATCACTTTATATTCATCTCATAAAACCTTATATTGAACAAACAAATGCTGTGTAAGTATGACTTCCTAATTACTGTAGCAATGTTATTATGATGTCATCAGTACTGTAGCGATGTTGGTATGATGTCATCAGTACTGTATTGATGTTAGTGTGATGTCATCAGTACTGTAGCGATGTTGGTATGATGTCATCAGTACTATAGCGATATGAGTATGATGTCATCAGTACTGTATTGATGTAAGTGTGATGTCATCAGTACTGTAGCGATGTTGGTATGATGTCATCAGTACTTTAGCGATGTGAGAATGATGTCATCAGTACTGTAGCGGTGTTGTTGTGATGTCATCAGTGCTGTAGCGATGTGAGTATGATGTCATCAGTACTGTATTGATGTTAGTGTAATGTCATCAGTCCTGTAGCAATGTTAGGTTGATGTCATCAGTACTGTAGCAATGTTAGGTTGATGTCATCAGTACTGTAGTGATGTGAGTATGATGTCACCAGTACTGTAGTGATGTGAGTACGATGTCATCAGTACTGTAGTGATGTTAGTGTGATGTCATCAGTACTGTAGCAATGTTAGGATTATGTCATCAGCACTGTAGTGATATTAGTATGATGTAATCAGTACTGTAGCGATGTGAGTATGATGTCATCAGTACTGTAGTGATGTTAGTGTGATGTCATCAGTACTGTAGCAATGTTAGGATTATGTCATCAGCACTGTAGTGATATTAGTATGATGTCATCAGTACTGTAGCAATGTTAGGATTATGTCATCAGCACTGTAGTGATGTGAGTATGATGTCATCAGTAGTGTAGCGATGTGAGTATGATGCATCAGTACTGTAGTGATGTTAGTATGATGTCATCAGTACAGTAGCGATGTGAGTATGATGTCAGTACTGTAGCAGCGCATTACCTATCTCCAGAGACGGTGATGAGATGTTTACAGTCATTAGTGAACTTCATCCCTGTCACGATCTCTGTTAGACAGACAGGCAGCACAGGCAGGGTGACAGGCAGCCAAACAGGGCGACAGGCAGACAGGCAGGCAGACAGGCAGACACATAGGGAGACAAGACAGACAGACATAGTGAACCATGATTGGAGGGTTTCGATAATCTGGAAGGTTTCATTATAGAGAATGTTCTAGCAGTAAGAGGTTCTAGCAGAATGAGGGTCTAGCAGTATGAAGTTCTTATATTAGAGGTTCTGGCAGAAGAAGTTCTTGTATTAGAGGTTCTAGCAGTACAAGGTTCCAAAAGATTCTAACAGTATTGAGGTTCCACCAGGTTCTAACAGTATTGAGGTTCCACCAGGTTCTGACAGTATTGAGGTTCCACCAGGTTCTAACAGTATGGAGGTTCTAGCAGCCGAACCCACCTGAATGGCCGTACATGGTGGCCACACATTCTCCTGAGTAGAAGTTGAAGATGCTGATGTTCTTATCGGAACAGCTGGTGGCGATGTAGAGCCCAGAGGGGTCTGTCTGCACCTGGGGGGGGGGGGGGGGGACAGTAGAGTAGGCTAGAGTGGAGTTCTATAGAACATAGTACAGTAGAGTATGTTAGAGTAGAGTAGGTTAGAGTATAGTACAGTAGAGTATGTTAGAGTAGAGTTCTATAGAGCTCAGTAGTGTATGTTAGAGTAGAGTAGGCTAGAGTATAGTAGAGTATGTTAGAGTGGAGTAGGTTAGAGTACAGTAGAGTAGAGTAAGTTAGAGTACAGTACAGTAGAGTATGTTAGAGTAGAGTAGGTCAGAGTAGAGTATGTTAGAGTATAGTACAGTAGAGTATGTTAGAGTAGAGTTCTATAGAGCTCAGTAGAGTATGTTAGAGTAGAGTAGGTTAGAGTATAGTACAGTAGAGTAGGTTAGAGTATAGTAGAGTATGTTAGAGTATAGTACAGTAGAGTATGTTAGAGTAGACTTCTATAGAGCACAGAAGAGTATGTTAGAGTAGAGAAGGTTAGAGTATAGTATATCTATAGCTATATATTATAGTACAGTAATGTAGAGTATAATAGAGTCTAGTAGAGCATGTCAGAGAAGAGTTTCAGACCTTGATGAGCGTTCCATCTTCTCCTTGAGAACCTTTATACATCTTCTTCTGTTTACCATTGCTGATGTTAAATATCCTGGAGGAGAAGAATACAAAATCTATTAATCTTCATTCTGTGTGCGTGCGTGTGTGTGTGTGTGTGTGTGTGTGTGTGTGTGTGTGTGTGTGTGTGTGTGTGTGTGTGTGTGTGTGTGTGTGTGTGTGTGTGTGTGTGTGTGTGTGTGTGTGTGTGTGTACCTGATGCTGCGGTCTTGACAGCCAATAGCGGCATACTTCCTGGTTGAGTCGATGTCCATGTCATAGAGGGTGGTCTTCCGGACCACATGGTGAGTCCTGGAGAACTCCATGCCCTCCTCTGTCTACACACACACACACACACACACACACACACACACAGGTCAGACAGTCTCTAGCCTCTAACATCATGTTGTATATGAGGTTAGCCTCTAGCCTCTAGCATCATGTTGTATATGAGGTTAGCCTCTAGCCTCTAACATCATGTTGTATATGAGGTTAGCCTCTAGCCTCTAACATCATGTTGTATATGAGGTTAGCCTCTAGCCTCTAGCATCATGTTGTATATGAGGTTAGCCTCTAGCCTCTAACATCATGTTGTATATGAGGTTAGCCTCTAGCCTCTAACATCATGTTGTATATGAGGTTAGCCTCTAGCATCATGTTGTATATGAGGTTAGCCTCTAGCCTCTAACATCATGTTGTATATGAGGTTAGCCTCTAGCCTCTAACATCATGTTTTATATGAGGTTAGCCTCTAGCCTCTAGCATCATGTTGTATATGAGGTTAGCCTCTAGCCTCTAACATCATGTTGTATATGAGGTTAGCCTCTAGCCTCTAACATCATGTTGTATATGAGGTTAGCCTCTAGCATCATGTTGTATATGAGGTTAGCCTCTAGCCTCTAACATCATGTTGTATATGAGGTTAGCCTCTAGCCTCTAACATCATGTTGTATATGAGGTTAGCCTCTAGCCTCTAGCATCATGTTGTATATGAGGTTAGCCTCTAGCCTCTAACATCATGTTGTATATGAGGTTAGCCTCTAGCCTCTAGCATCATGTTGTATATGAGGTTAGCCTCTAGCCTCTAACATCATGTTGTATATGAGGTTAGCCTCTAGCCTCTAACATCATGTTGTATATGAGGGTAGCCTCTAGCATCATGTTGTATATGATGTTAGCCTCTAGCCTCTAACATCATGTTGTATATGAGGTTAGCCTCTAGCCTCTAACATCATGTTTTATATGAGGTTAGCCTCTAGCCTCTAGCATCATGTTGTATATGAGGTTAGCCTCTAGCCTCTAACATCATGTTGTATATGAGGTTAGCCTCTAGCCTCTAACATCATGTTGTATATGAGGTTAGCCTCTAGCATCATGTTGTATATGAGGTTAGCCTCTAGCCTCTAACATCATGTTGTATATGAGGTTAGCCTCTAGCCTCTAACATCATGTTTTATATGAGGTTAGCCTCTAGCATCATGTTGTATATGAGGTTAGCCTCTAGCCTCTAACATCATGTTGTATATGAGGTTAGCCTCTAGCCTCTAACATCATGTTGTATATGAGGTCAGCCTCCACGGTGTTCACCTTGTGCGCGGTGCGGAAGTAGATGCTCTTATCAGCTCCACAGCTGACCATCCTCACCTTCCCTTCATTGGCTGGTGGACAGAGGAGATCACATGACCATTCATTCAGTCAGCGCTCTACATGAGGTCCTGCTCTAAACATTAGATGAGATTAGATTAAACTTTATTGTCATTGCACAAGTAAGGACAACCAGTACAACGAAATGCGGTATACATCTAACCAGTAGTGCAATCATTAAAAAGTGTTTTTCCTTATCACATCTAGTTAGATCTGTTGGACTAGTCAGAGTGTTGGTTAGTTAGTTACTCTACAGGTAACCAACCATCATATGGAGGTCCTGTTGTAAACATCTAGTCTGACGTGGTAGAACAGTCAGAGTGTTGGTTAGTTAGTCTACTCCAGGTAACCAGGTTACCAGGTGACCAGGTAACCAGGTAACCAGGTGACCAGGTGACCAGGTGACCAGGTAACCAGGTGACCAGGTGACCAGGTAACCAGGTGACCAGGTGACCAGGTAACCAGGTGACCAGGTGACAAGGTAACCAGGTGACCAGGTGACCAGGTGACCAGGTAACCAGGTGACCAGGTGACCAGGTGACCAGGTAACCAGGTAACCAGGTAACCAGGTGACCAGGTGACCAGGTAACCAGGTCACCGCCCAGCCGGCTCCTCACCAGCGAAGCGCACGGCGGTGATGGAGGACGAGTGCTCGTCCAGCGTCTGCAGGAGACTGTAGTCCCGCGCCGCGTCCAACACGTGGATCAGACGGTCTCTACTGGCCGTCGCCAGCAGCCTCAGACCTGGGAGAGACCGGGGAGAGACCGGGGAGGGAGCGGGAGAGAGACCAGGAGAGACAGGGAGAGAGACCGGGAGAGACAGGGAGAGAGACAGGGAGAAACAGGGAGAGAGGCAAGGAGAGAGACAGGGAGAGAGACAGGCAGAGAGACAGGGGGAGAGACCAAGAGAGAGACAAGGAGAGAGACAGAGAGAGAGAGCAGGAGAGAGACAGGAAGAGAGACCAAGAGAGAGATGAAGAACAAGTCTCTCACTTCATTTACACAAACAAGCTTGAGTGTGAGTGAGGGAGTGATGAGTGAGTGATGAGGTCTCACCTGTGTCAGGTTGAGAGTACTCCAGACAAAGGATCTCAGAGTCATGAGCCTGAACGTTCAGAATCTCCTCCATGTTCTCAGTGTCATGTATCCTACACACAAACACGCACACACACACACACACACACACACACAAACAGAGTATGTTTCTTGCTCTACCGACTGAGCTACACAAGGAATATGTGTAGGGAATCAAACCCCCAACCCTGCAGTGTTAACGATACGATCCCGTTAACGATCCCGTTATGTCCTCGCGGACCCTGACCCCAAGGGACCCCAAGGGCCTGACGTGCGCCTCCCAAAAATGTTAACCGTCCGTCGAGGCAACGCAGCAGCAAGGGCTGTGATTGGTCCGCTCACTAAAACCCGACGCAGAATCAAGACTGGTTCACGACTGCGTCGAAACGTCTGCGCGGTCCTTGCGTCGCGTGAACGTGGGACCATCATCAGCCCTTTAGTGCCTTGCTCTCTTAGCCTGGCTCCGCCCGCCTAATTACTTCCCCTCAATTTTAATTTTCCTTCAGTACTAGGTCTGTGTCTGCGGTATGTTAGTGGGTTTTCTCCGTCCAAAATTTCTGCGTCCAATCAGCAAACAGAGGGAGTGGCTGAGTGGTGGAGATCAACGACGTTAAAGTCAGCTCTCGTTGACGGACATCGTCACGCACGTGTGTTTGGTTTGTTTACAGCCTGCGCGCAACGTGATTCCCGGCCAAACGTTAGCGATTGGTTACGGCAGATCCAGAGTGGCACTGGGCAGATCCAATAGATTTAAACTTCAACAGACACCCGCCTTCAAGTGAGTTAACGTAGTACGTGAGTCTGGTAGGACCAGGCTCTGTACCTGAGGATGCCCATGCGGTCCCCTGAGGCCAGGTGCAGGCCGTCGGGGCTGATGCACAGGGTCCGGAGGCCTGTCCTGGTCTCAGAGGTCTGAGGCTCTGCCCCTGACCCCGCCTTCTCCTGGTTCCCCTGGGCAACGCCCTCAGTGTCCGTCAGTCCGGCCAGGGAGGGGTCGGTGTAGATGACCGACACCAGGTCCTGGATATGAATAGAGTTATTATGAATAAAACTGACCAATCACGCTTCGCCCCGTAAAACTTCACCAATCATGCTTTGCCTCGTTAAACCTGACCAATCATGCTTCGCCTCGTTAAACCTGACCAATCATGCTTCACCTCGTTAAACCTGACCAATCATGCTACACCTCGTTAAACCTGACCAATCACGCTTTGTATTAAGTGAGTATTAGTATATTTTAAGGTGTAATGTCTAAACTAAGTGTGTCCTAGTATGTATTAAGTGAGTATTAGTATATATTAAGGTGTATTGTCTAAACTAAGCGTGTACTAGTATGTAGTAAGTGAGTATTAGTATATATTAAGGTGTATTGTCTAAACTAAGTGTGTACTAGTATGCACTAAGTGAGTATTAGTATATATTAAGGTGTATTGTCTAAACTAAGAGTGAACTAGTATGTATTAGTTTAGTACCTGACTCAGTATATTCTTGGGGGTGTTGAGTCCGTCTGTGTTCCACAGCCGGATGGTGTTGTCCCCGGAGCAGGTGAGGAAGGAGCCAGGAGGCAGAGGGAGGTGACCTCCTCCTGCTCCTCCTACCCCCTCTGGACACACCTGAAACACGCAGGGAGTAGGTGTCAGATTTACATTCAGGGCATTTAGCAGACGCTTTTATCCCAAGCAACCTACAATAAGTACACCTGTCGGAAGAAAGAGAAACAACAATATGTCTGTCGGTACAGTAAGGATGTTCATAGAACCAAGTGCCAACACTAACAATCACCAGGTTAAACCATTCCCCTGTAATCAGCAGAGATAGCTAGGATAAGATGCTACGTAACTAAGTTCTATAAATAAATACGACACACAATAAGTACTTACATTAAGTGCCAGAGCGCACAACATACAATAAGTGCGTACATTAAGTGCCAGAGCGCACAACATACAATAAGTGCGTACATTAAGTGCCAGGACGTAGATACAACATGAGTTGATAAATGAGATATTAAATAAGAAGGTAAGCGTGACATGGGGGCTGACCTCCAGACCCCAGACGCAGGCTGAGTGGTAGAGGGCAGAGTAAAGCTTCCCGGGGCGCTGGGGGTCCCGGACGTCCCACACGTAGACGCTGTGGTCGCTGTACACACACGACAACCAGCGGCTGGTCGGGTCGTAGCTCACACACACCGCATCAGGGTACCGCACCGAGGGCTGGGTGGCAAAGAGCTGGCTGCAGGAGGAGAGAGGAGAGGGGAGGAGAGAGAGGAGAGAGGAGAGAGGAGAGGAGAGAGAGGAGAGGAGAGGAGAGGAGAGAGGAGGAGAGAGGAGAGAAGAGAGGATAGGAGAGAGAGGAGAGGAGGAGAGGAGAGGAGGAGGAGAGGAGAGGGGAGGAGAGGAGAGAGAGGAGAGGAGGAGAGGGAAGAGGAGAGAGAGGAGAGAGGAGGAGAGAGGAGAGGAGAGAGGAGAGAGGAGAGAAGAGAGAGGAGAGAGGAGAGAGGAGAGAAGAGGGGAGGAGAGGAGAAAGGAGAGGGGGAGGAGAGGAGAGGAGAGAGGAGGAGAGAGAGGAGAGAGGAGGAGAGAGGAGAGGAGAGGGGAAAGGAGAGGGGGAGGAGAGGAGAGGAGAGAGGAGAGAGGAGAGGAGAGGAGAGAGGGGAGAGGAGACAGGAGAGAGGAGAGGAGAGGGGAAAGGAGAGGAGAGAGAGAGGAGAGGAGAGGAGATGAGAGAGAGAGAGAGGAGAGGAGGAGAGGGGAGAGGAGAGGGGGAGGAGACGAGACAAGACGGGAGGAGAGGAGAGAGGAAGCAAGAGAGAGAGAGAGAGAGAGGTGGAGAAGAGAAGAGAGGAGAGGAGAGAGGAGAGGGGAAAGGAGAGGAGAGAGGATGGAGGAGGGGAAAGGGGGCAGGAGAGGAGAAGAGAGGAGAGGAGAGGATAGGAGGGGGAATCAGAGCAGAATATTACAGAATGGGACTTTCCATTGATTTGGGAACTAATGTTTAACTAAGGAGAGCTAAAGCGACCGTCCTCAGTGACGGAGCCTACCTGGCGTGCCTCAGGCTGCTGATGTCACAGCCCAGGGGATGTGGGCGGGGCATGGTGAACAGGAAGTGGAGGGTGACCGGACTGAAGGCCCGGACGGTCCCGTCAGCACAGCCGCAGAACAGCAGCTCCTCCGTCACACACACACACGTAGCCTGACACGTCTGCACACACACACGCACACACACACACACACACACACACACACACACACACACACACTCAGTGTAAGAGACGGACAGAGCAGCCATTGTTTGCCCCCTTTCTGCGAAAGAGTAGGACCGTCTGTCTGTCTGTATTCCCGTCTGTATTACCGACTGTACAATAGTCTGTGTGTCTGTCAGTCTGTCTGTCTTACTATATGTCTGTCTGTATCACTGTCTGTATTACTGTCCGTCTATCCATCTGTATTAACTTATGTCTGCATTACTGTCACTCTGTCTGTCTGTATTACTACACATGTCTGTCTGTAATCATTTATGGCAGCATTACTGTCTGTCTGAATTGCTGTCTGTATTCCCGTCTGTATGTCTGTCTGTCTGTCTGTCTGTCTGAGGGTAGATGGTGCTGCAGGTGAAGTGAAGCCAAGGTGACAATAGGTGGGGATGGGCCCCAACCCCACCCAGCCAATAGGTCGAGGCGTGAGGCTTGAGTGACAGGTGTGTAGAGGGAAACCATCCAATGGGGTGAGGAGCATGCAAATGGTGACGATGATCTGGATGTTTTATTTTGAAAAGACTCGATGATGATCTGGAGCTTTTATTTTGAAAGAATTGATGATGATCTTGATGTTTTATTCTGAAAGACTTACTGTAACTGAGTCCACTCTCTGGACAGGAAGAAGACAAGGGGAGGATATATAAATATTATATACATAAAACGGTCAGTATATAATATGTATACGGTTTGGTTATTAAATAAATAAGAGAACTCTAATCCAGAGATATTTATATATCTATAAATAGATATATAGATATAGAGAGAGAGATAATAATATACATATTATTTAGCCAGAACCAATCGGCAGGCCAGGATTCCCCAGCCAATCAGGTAGCAGACTCACCCGTAGCTCCACCCACTTGTCCAGGAGCCTGCGCTCGTTGAACTCGCAGAGCAGGCCGGAGGAGGTGATGCAGTAGGTGGAGGCCGCCTGCTTACCCCGCCCACATGCTACGTCACTGAAGAAGTTGTTGCGGAGCTCCCCCAGCAGGCCGGAGCGGCCAGAGAGGGGCACCGTGGAGCTCACCTGGGAACCAGAGGAACCACACCCTCCGTTAGCCTCCGATAGCCTCCGTTAGCCTCTGGTAGCCTCTGGTAGCCTCCGTTAGCCTCCGGTAGCCTCCGTTAGCCTCCGATAGCCTCCGTTAGCCTCTGGTAGCCTCCGTTAGCCTCTGATAGCCTCTGGTAGCCTCCGTTAGCCTCTGATAGCCTCTGGTAGCCTCCGTTAGCCTCCATTAGCCTCTGATAGCCTCTGGTAGCCTCCGTTAGACTCTGATAGCCTCCGTTAGCCTCTGATAGCCTCTGGTAGCCTCCGTTAGCCTCTGGTAGCCTCCGTTAGCCTCCGGTAGCCTCCGGTAGCCTCCGTTAGCCTCTGATAGCCTCTGGTAGCCTCCGTTAGCCTCTGATAGCCTCTGGTAGCCTCCGTTAGCCTCCATTAGCCTCTGATAGCCTCTGGTAGCCTCCGTTAGCCTCTGGTAGCTTCGCTAATGTTCACCATCTCTGGTAGCTCTGAAGCTAATTGTAAGTTAGCTCTGGTGCTAATGATTTGTAAGCCCTGATGGTAAAATTCAGTCAGCGCTGATGGTAATATTCAGTTAGCTCTGATGCTAAATTTCAGTAAGCTCTGATGCTGATATTCAGTTAGCTCTGATGCTAATATAAAGTTAGCTCTGATGGTAATATTCAGTTAGCTCTGATGGTAATATTCAGTTAGCTCTGATGCTAAATTTCAGTAAGCTCTGATGCTAATATTCAGTTAGCTCTGATGCTGATATTCAGTTAGCTCTGATGCTGATATTGAGTTAGCTCTGATTCTAATCTTCAGTTAGCTCTGATGCTAACATTCAGTTAGCTTTGATGCTAGTATTTGTTAGCCCCAATTCAAATGATCTTCTAGCTCTGATGCTAACGATTTATTTAGCTGTCATGCTAACATTCAGTTAGCTCCAGTTTAGCTGACGTAAATAGTCTGAAACAATGACGCTAACATTCAGACAGGTTAGTTAGGGGAGAGACCGGTGTCACCTCACTGACCTGTCTCACTTCACTAAGTGAGACAGGTCAGTGAGGTGACACCGGTCAGGGAATTTAAACAGGTTGTAGAGGTGTGAGACAGGTCAGGAATGGGTGACAAGTCAGTTAGAGGTGAGACAGGTTAGAGGTGTGAGACAGGTCATAGAGGGGTGAGACCTGTAAGAGGGGGGAGACATGTCAGCCAGGTGAGACAGGTCAGTGGGTGAGACAGATACCTTGGAGGTCTTGGTGTGGTCCAGGTACCAGAACTTGACATGTCGGTTGCCGGCGGTTACGAAGTAGGAGCTGTCGTCGGAGAAGGAGACGGCCGTCACCCGACTGGACACCTTGTTGGCGGAGACCACCACGTTCTTCTGCTCTCACACACACACACACACACACACACACACACACACACACACACACACACACAGGGAGAGAGAGACACACACACACACACACACACAGGGAGAGAGAGACACACACACACACACACAGGGAGAGAGAGACACACACACACACACACACACACAGGGAGAGAGAGACAGACACACACACACACACAGGGAGAGAGAGAAACACACACACACACACACAGACACACACAGGGAGAAATACACACACACACACACACATAAACACACGCACATACACACGCACACACACACACAGGGAGAGAGACACACACACATACATACACACACACATACAGGGGGAGAGAGACACACACACACACAGGGAAACACACACACACATACACACACGCACACAGGAAGAGAGACACACACACACACACATACAGGGGGAGAACGACACACACACACACACACACACACACACACAGGGAGAGAGAGACACACACACACACACAGTTATGGTCTAAACTCAAACATGTGACATTATGGTTCCTGGAAAAAAATCACTGTTCCAATACAGACAGACGGACAGACAGACAGACTGATAAAGAGACAGGCTGTTAGACAGACGGATAGACAGATAGACTGTCGGATTAGACAGATAGAGAGACAGACTGTTTGAGGAACAGATAGAGAGACAGAAAGACAGACTGACAGACGGAGAGAGAGAGACATGCCGTAAGGCAGACAGACAGACAGACAGACAGGCTCAGAGAGACAGACCTTCCAGCTCCACACGTTGATGATCATGTCGTGGTGGTAACCCACGCTGACGATGTACTTGCTGTTGGGGGAGAAGGCCACACAGGACACGCCGTACTTATGCTCCTGTAGCGCCACCACCTGGACACACTCAGACACGTCCCACACACGCACCGCTGGCATGTGACCGCTCTGAGAGGAGGGGGGAGAGAGGAGGGGGGGGAGAGAGAGGAGGGGAGGAGAGGAGGGATATAATCAGATGAGTATGAAACAGTACAACCTCTTCTACCCCCTCCCTTTATATACACTGACCATTATATACCATACAATACTTGATTCAATAATGTGTGTGTGTGTGTGTGTGTGTGTGTGTGCGTGCGTGCGTGCGTGCGTGCGTGCGTGCGTGCGTGTACCTCTCCAGTTACGATGTATTTTCCATCAGGGGAGAAGGCCAGGGTGGTGATGGTCTTCCTGTGAGGAGAGAGAGACAGCTGATTGGCTGCTGAGCTGGATAGCAGCCATGTGATTGGCTGGTCAGGGGGTGAGCATGGATGTGATTGGCTGTCGGGTCGTACCTGGAATGGTTGAAGATATGATGCTGCTTGTTCTTCTTTGGATTCAGCAGAACCACCACACACCTAAACACACACACACACACATCATTGAATCAAGTATTGTATGGTATATAACGGTTAGTGTATATAAAGGGAGAGGGGAGGGGGGAGAAGAGGTCTGCGGTCCCCCCTCAAAGGAACATACATGTAGTGTGACTCCCCCCCTTTCCCCTCTCCCTTCAGATAGAGGGGGGGAGGAGGGGGAGAGAAACCAGTGGAAGGATCGAAGGGAGAGAGAGAGAGAGAGAGGGTTCCATTGACCCAGATTGCTGCAGTGCAGTAAACCAGTTACCCAGAATGCACCTCTCCCATCCACTTCTAGTGAAAGTTCTAACCGGTTACCCAGAATGCACCTCTCCCATCCGCTTCTAGTGAAAGTTCTAACCAAGAATGCACCTTCCCCCTCCTGTACAGTCTGGGTGTGTTTGTTCGTGTGTGTCTGTGTGTGCCTGTGTGCATGACTATGTGTGTCTATGAGTGTGTATGACTATGTTTTTATATGTGTTTATATATGTTTATACGTGTGTATGTGTGTTTACGTGTGTTTATGTTTGAGTGAGTAAGTCAGTGAGTGAGTAAGTCAGTGAGTGAGTGATTGTGTGCGTGCGTGCTTGTGTGTGTGCGCGTGCGTGCGTGCGTGTGTGTGCGTGCGTGCGTGCGTGCTTGTGTGTGCGTGCGTGTGTGCGTGCGTCTCGTGCGTGCGTGCGTCTCGTGCGTGCGTGCGTCTCGTGCGTGCGTGCGTCTCGTGCGTGTGTGCGTGCGTGTGTGTGTGTGCGTTCGTCTCGTGCGTTCCTGTGTGCGTTCGTCTCGTGCGTCTCGTGCGTGTGTGTGCGTGCGTGTGTGTGTGCGTTCGTCTCGTGCGTGCCTGTGTGCGTTCGTCTCGTGCGTGCGTGCGTGCGTTCGTCTCGTGCATGCGTGTGTGCGTTCGTCTCGTGCGTGCGTGCGTGCGTGCGTGCGTGCGTCTCACCCAGCAGGGTAGGCCACCAGTCCGCTCCGCGGGTCACAGGCCAGCGCTCGGTTCCCCGGGGCTGTGATGCCCAGAACCTTCTCCAGAACCACCTGACACACACACACACACATTATATTACTAGGTCATACCGGACATGCTGGTTATACTGGTTCTATGAACGTCATTACTGTACCGACCATATTGTTGTTTCTCTTTCTTCTGACAAATGTACTTATTGTAATAAGTGCATTTGGATAAAAGCGTCTGATAAATGCCCTGAATGTAAAGGAATACACCAGTCAATCAGACAGAGGAGCTGTAGAGAGAGGAGTGAGAGGAGGAGTGAGAGGAGCTGTAGAGAGAGGAGAGAGAGGAGCTGTAGAGAGAGGAGGAGGTACAGGAGGAGGAGTGAGAGGAGCTGTAGAGAAAGGAGGAGTGAGAGGAGGAGTGAGAGAAGGAGGTACAGGAGGAGGAGTGAGAGGAGGAATGAGAGGAGCTGTAGAGAGAGGAGGAGTGAGAGGAGCTGTAGAGAGAGGAGGAGTGAGAGGAGCTGTAGAGAGGAGGAGGTACAGGAGGAGGAGTGAGAGGAGGAGGAGTGAGAGGAGCTGTAGAGAGGAGGAGGTACAAGAGGAGGAGTGAGAGGAGGGGTGAGAGGAGCTGTAGAAAGGAGGAGGTACAAGAGGAGGAGTGGTTGCTGAGCTGACGTTGAGGTGCTTCCCATGGAACCCAACCACAGCTAATTGGATCAACTTGAATCTAATTGATTGGACTTTAATCAGCAGCCAACTGCAGCATGTCGCCTGTCGCCTGGTGACCTGGTGAAGGCGGAGCCTGTCCTAGCAGCTGGGGGCGAGTAGATCGCTCGGCTAGAGGTGTACCGGCCGCGCTGCACGTGGGAAGCAACACTGTTTAGAGACGCGTCCGTGAAGCATCCCAGATTAGACCATGTGATCCTTACTGCTGCACAAGCACACACACATACACGCGCACAATCACACACACACACACACACACACACAGACACACACACAGACAGACAGACACTTCATACCGTGTTAAAGGACATTCTTCCTTGAAATCGACAACTTCTCCTTCGTGTTTTCCCTTTGTTCCAATATCAGCTCACTAAGTTCTGTAGCCATACTGTAATGGCATTATACTGCATGCTAATAGCTAGCTAGCAGCCTGTTGTGTTAGCCGCCATGGCTAACTGGGATAACTTTGTTGGTTCTCTAAAGTGAAGGGAGGTCTTCAAACACAAACTGTAACCACTCCCATAAAAGAAGGTCTGTGTGCACCTCTCTCTCTCCCTCTTTCTCTCCCCCCAACATCACTCTCTCTCTCTCCCCATCTCTCTCTCACTGTTAAATATTATATAAAGATTATAAGTGAATAACAGCCCTATAATAACAAACCAGCAGCCCTAGATACTAATAGTGTATAATATGTGGAGCTACAGTGTTGTGTAAACATTTACAAAGTACATCTTGGTGTCTCTCTCTCTCTCTCTCTCGCTCTCCCTCTCAAGTCAAAACAATCCCTAGCTCCCTCTGTACAGTATAGTATTGTTGCCCCCCCCCCCCCCATTTGCTCCATCAGCAGAACTCTGAGGTCACATGACAGATCACAGGATAGGGCTTATGAGCCTATTGGCTCTGCAGCTGTCAATCACAGGGTGGACCAGTGAGGGACCAGAGGGAGGGGCTTGCTACAGCTAGTGGTCTGGATGGCTGCACACCACTAGGCTAGCTAACCCTGTCTGTCTGTCTACCCATCTGTCTATTTCTGTGTGTGTGTGTGTGTGTGTGTGTGTGTGTGTGTGTGTGTGTGTGTGTGTGTGTGTGTGTGTGTGTGTGTGTGTGTGTGTGGGTTTCTCTTCATTGGTCAGTTTCTCTCTGTCTACAGTCAATATACACATACATTTACATGTACTGTTTCACACGTGGACAGTACAGGTTCAAACTAAACAAGTCAAACCAGACACACCAGGATGTATGTGTGTGTGTGTGCAAGCGCGTGTGTGCGTGTGTGTGTGTATAAACACCACATGGGGGTTTAGGAAGGTTTACTTTAGACACATGACACGATTAACATGAGAGAGAGAGAAACATGTTTACATCAAGATTGTACTGTGTAAATGTTTACACAACTTCTGCACATTGTTTCATATCGTAGCTCTCCATATTAAACCCTATTAGTATCTAGTAGTGGTTTATTATTATAGGGCTGAGGGAGAGAGAGAGAGAGAGAGAGAGAGAGAGAGAGAGAGAGAGAGAGAGAGAGAGAGAGAGAGAGAGAGAGAGAGAGAGAGAGAATCTCCTTGGTTCATCCCTGGGGTCCCCCAGTACTGTCGCCCCGCTATCCCACCTCCAGACCCCAGTGTGTGTCCCACCTTGCTCCCGAGGTTCTCCTTGTGTTGCGCCTTGCTCCTCCTCAGTTTGATGGACGGAGATCGGAGGAGGCTCCGGATCCGACTCTTAATTGTGGCTCCGTCTGCGGCCATCCTGAGATAGATCCGCACCAACTAGACTGGACAGACTGAAGACCTCCGTCGCCGAGCTCACAGACCCGCTAACATGTCCCGTACGTGTCGCCGTGCGCGTCGTCCGTAGGTCTCCAGGTTTTGTTCCAGTTCAGCGACTCCTCGCCCTCCAAAGCCTCCCGCCCGTCCTGGTGGTAGAAGGATACTAAACACACTCCCTGGTTCCCGACGCTGCGGTCAGAGCCGACCGAACCTCGGTCCGATCGCACCGGCACTGAGACCCTGCTTCCCGGCAGCTCTACCGGTGTACGGCAGCACGACGGGGGCGGTTGGTCGGGACTACTGGACCTCCCCCAAAGCGGGAATCACACAAACCCAACCTAAGCCACCGCAGCAAAACCGAAGTCCAATTGAAGTCCCATTCAATAGGAATCCATGCCGTTCCGTGTTGGTTGTGAAATAGGCGACACACCATAGCTACATACTGACAGCCATATGTCATGAGAAGACACACTGACCCCAATCCGCTGGAACCCCGCCTGCAGCGGCCCCCAGCGGCCACAGCCCGCCGCTACACCTGAAGGATGCACACTGAAGCATGAAAACAACCCAACAGAAAAAGCACATGTCGGTGTCATTGAATGACTTATGTGACGTGTATTTGTTTCCAGCTCTATTACGATCAGGTCTATATACACCAGCTATATGAATCAGCTCTCTATATAACCGAACTCGATCTCTAATAGTGCTTTATCTATTTGCTCTATATCTACTAGCTCGATCAAACTCTACATAAACTACCTTTATCTCTACCAGCTCTACATATACTAGCTCTCAGCTCTACATCTACTAGCTCTATGTTAAGCAGCTCAGTACTTTCGAGTTAAAACAAGAATTGAGGACGAGGATATTTATAAACGTTTATTGGAGTAATATTAGTGCAAGGTTTAGTTTACTACAAACGTACTTACATGTTTACATCAAAATCCGTACAAAAATATAAAATGTTGATAAAATGCACAACAAAGGAAATCCCAAACGTCTAAAAACTGTACAGAATATACAAACATATACATAAATAAATATATGGTAAAGGTTCACGGGCTGAAGAACTCCACTCTTACTCATGGTTCCTCACTTCCTGGTTGACCCACCCTGGAGGCGTGGTATGTGTGTAGGGGCTAGCGAGATGTTTCCACATCACTCAGCCAGAGGTCAGAAGATTGACCGGAGGGCTGGAGGACAGAGGGCTTCATGTTTCAGGAGGCCTCCTTTGAGGATTGATTCTTCAGTGGGTCTGAAGCGGCCGTAGAACCAGAGTTCTCCGCCGTAGAACCAGAGTTCTCCGCCGTAGAACCCTTCTGTTAAGTGGAACCGCTGTCGGAACGCGCCAGTGCAGCGGATCAACGTGAAGAAACCAAGTTTTACAACTTGGTGTCTCTCACACGCACACTTTGGTTTGTAAGAAGGCACTCAGTCTCCGTTGCCCCTGGAAACCTCAGACATCCCTCCTAAACTCACTCAGCCGTTGGTCCTGTCGGTACCCAGTCGTCATAGCAACGTTTATTTCCTCTGAAATGTGGGACACGTCGACCTAAATAAGGAAATCGGCGCTTCTGTCCAGTCGGCTTGGATAAAGAACACTAGCAACTTATGCTAGCAGGGAGTGTTAGCCTAGCAGGGAGCTTTAGCCTAGCATGGAGTGTTAGCCTAGCAGGGAGTGTACCACGGCCGGGGACAGACCAGACATCTGGGTCCTCCGGGGTTAGATCGGACATAAGATCAGGGGGCAGAGGTCAGATTGGGGGTCCCCCCTTCAACCCCATAGCAGCGAGGCGGGGCATAGGCTTCCACGCACCCACTGCTCTCTTATTGGTGGACTCGCTCACTTTGGCCCCGCCCACATTCATCTGCAGCAGCGGGGGCAGTGTCAGCGTACCACCCGTTGAACTGCATTGTGGGTAGTGTAGTGCATTGCAACCATTGGGCTCGGGGCCGTCTGCACTCTGCAAGTGACCGTCGACCTGCGTGGCCTCCGCCAGGTCCTCATTGGACAGGGAGGGTTCGGGGGGTCCGTCTTTGCGGGGCTCACGGCCCAGGAAGGAGCTGGGGTGTCCGGGTCCAGACGAGAGCGGGGTGCAGTCTGCCGGCAGGCCAACGTTCGCTTTGAGGGAGGAGAGCTGGTTCAGGAAAGGGGAGGGACCCTTACCCTCGTCCGGGATCAGCAGGGCGGGCCGGGTCTCCGAGGGGGGGGCGGCCACTGACACGACGGGGCCCGGGCGACTGGGCCCACACCCTTCAACTTTGACCCCACCCCCAGAAAGGAGGGTCTGGGGGTGGGGTAGTGACCCAGCAGAGAGGGTCTGGGGGTGGGGTAGTGGCCCAGGTTCTTCGACCGCCGGTCCCTGTAGTTGTTGCAGGGGTTGCAGGGCTGTGGTTGAGGGCACCAGGTACAAGAGGGTGGGGAAAGGACCAGCTGTGGAGCAAACCAATTAGCATCGGCGTTAGCAGGCTATTAATGTGACTAACTACATGTCCGCGCTACAGCTTACATTCAAACCTTGCTACAGCTAACTAGCTTGTCATGCTACAGCTACCCTCGCTACAGCTGACAAGCTAACCCCTCACAGACAATCTTGCCCCGGCTAACAAGCCAAGATCACTACAGGTAACAAGCTATCCTCCTCAGAGAGGATCCTGTTTTTTTTTTTACCTTTGAAAAACCCTGTTTTCCCAAAGGTGATTTCAGAATGCCGATTTGAGAACGCTATTATCCAATATGTTGAACAGATGTTGAGTTCTAGAAGTGATCGTTCTGAAGGGTGGGGCGTTGGCAGTGTACTCGTAACCTAGGAAGATTAAAGGAACAGTCTGCGCATGTCAACATGGGTTACACACTCAAATCTAAAACCAATAAACTAGTGCCGATTGTTATTGCCACTATAGTGATCGGATGCTTGGTCAGTTACTGGTTGGTTACTTGGTTAATATGTTCACGGGTTAGTGGGTCTGCTAGTGGAGGGATGCACCGATATGACGCTGATACATACTGAATGCTATAGAAGCAGATACCGAGGGGAGCTACTGTGAACCTCACAGTAGGGGTACACCGGCACAACCCTCCTCTCTTGGTTAGTGACGTGGGGTTAGCAGCGAGCAGGGTTAGCAACGTTGCGGTGCTGTACATACTGCTGCTGGAGGGGCGGGGCAAGCAGGGGTGAGGTATGTTTTCATTGGCTGGGTAAGCGATATCTAGGCTGACTGAAGCCACACCTGGGGAAACAAAGGTAGAATTAGACCCCGTAACGAGGGGCCCGAACGGGGTCCCGTAACGAGCTGCCCGTTACATTGACCCCTAACGATCCACCTGCAACAAGCTTTCTTAAAGGAGACATATTATGGCGTTTTCCCAACAAGTAAACATAGTATTTGAGTTCCAGAAAACATGTTTTGAAGCTGTTTGCTGGAAATAGCTTTTAGGAAAAAAAATCCTACCGCTAAAGTCCTCTGTTTCAGTCCCTTCAGAATGCGCCGTTTCTGGTGTCTGTAGCTTTAATGCAAATGAGCTATAATAATATTATATATGGGTATTTATATAATATTATATCTAATATCCCGGCCAAAAGCTATGTGCGCCTCGGATGATATTATGAATCATAAAGACTGCGTCTGACGTCTCTGGCACTCTGGTACCACAACAAGTAAAGACTCGGAGTGGGGGATATCTCGGCCATGGTTGAGAAGAATTGGGGGAACCGCGACATCGAGGAGAAAGGGATTGTACTCCGGGAGCTGAGCCTCCGGACTTCCGCCGAGCTCCCCCTCTGAGCTCCGGAGCTGAACTGCGGCAGTCCGGCAGCTCAGCTCGGGGAGTACAATCCCTTTCTCTGCCGGACTGCCGCCGAAGCTTCGGCGGCAGTCCGGCAGAGAAAGGGATTGTACTCCCCGAGCTGAGCTGTGCAGGGCTGCCGCCAAGTTCCCCCCGCCGGAGCTGCTCGTCCGCTGGTCCCATGGACCTACCACAAAATCGTAGCTATGCTCTGATCGGAGGGGAGAGGGGAAGTGGGAGGTAATATTCAACTGTGCCCCCTTCCTACGTAGGAGGGGGCGTTGATACTGAGTCGCTCGTTTGGTAACTGTAGGCGGGGTACTTTCAGAAATGCATATCTCACTCAAAAAATCATGTACAGACTTTTTTCAAAGTTTGTATGTGTGTGAGACCCAAAACAACACCCCATATCCCAGGGAAAGTGTTGTTTTCATAATATGTCCCCTTTAACGAGGAACGTGTACAAAGCTCCCTGTATTCAGCTGCATGTAACCAACTACAAATAACTAACTACCTGTAATCAGCTGCCTGTATTGAGGTAGATAGGTAGGTAGTAATTAGGGGCGTACCTGTAGGAGCTACCTGTAACGAGGGCGTACCTGTAAGAGCTACCTGTAACGAGGGCGTACCTGTAAGAGCTACCTGTAACGAGGGCGTACCTGTAGCAGCTACCTGTAACGAGGGCGTACCTGTAGCAGCTACCTCTAACGAGGGGCGTACCTGTAGAAGCTACCTGTAACGAGGGCGTACCTGTAAGAGCTACCTGTAACGAGGGCGTACCTGTAGCAGCTACCTCTAACGAGGGGCGTACCTGTAGAAGCTACCTGTAACGAGGGGCGTACCTGTAAGAGCTACCTGTAACGAGGGCGTACCTGTAGGAGCTACCTGTAACGAGGGGCGTACCTGTTGGAGCTACCTGTAACGAGGGGCGTACCTGTAGGAGCTACCTGCAACTACAGGTGTACCTGTAAGGGCTACCTGTAACAAGGGCGTACCTGTAGCAGCTACCTGTAACGAGGGGCGTACCTGTAGGAGCTACCTGCAACTACAGGTGTACCTGTAAGGGCTACCTGTAACAAGGGCGTACCTGTAGCAGCTACCTGTAACGAGGGGCGTACCTGTAAGAGCTACTTGTTAAGTACCTGGGTTTGGCGGCGGGGCTCCCGGTTCATACACCATGGGCTTCAGTGAGAGGACCTGTTGTCCTGGTAACGGACACAGGAAGGAAACAAGGCCGGCTGGCATCACGGCAGTGTGGAAGGCTGGAGCTGGAGAAACGAGGATCAGATGATCATCTCCGCAGAACGCCCCGGGACCAGAACCACTAGAGCCTGAGATCCTGACGGAGCTGTTTACCTTCTCCACTCTCGCTCCACCCGACGGGAGGGGGTGGCGAGGGGGACAATGGCGGAGAGGGCGGCTTCCTTCGGGCCAGGATGTTGGGCACGGTCCTCAGCCTGGACGCACTGTGGGGGGACCGGGCTGTAGGTGGGGGGGGCTGCGGATCCAGCTGTGCAGTACAGGGTGGAGCTGGGGGCTGGCTTGGTGGCGTGGCAGTGGACGTGAGGTCCAGTGGCGTGGCGGTCTCTGCTGGCCGGAGGCTGGGTTGACTCTCCTCCAGCTGCCTCTGCTTGGCTGTGATGCTCTGAAGCTTCTCCAGGATCTTCTTGGTTGACCTCCCTGAGAGACAGAGAGAGAGACAGAGAGACAGAGAGACAGAGAGACAGAGAGACAGAGAGAGAGAGAGAGAGAGAGAGAGAGATGACCACACCGCACAGCAGCCAATCACACGGCAGCTACAAAGCCCCAGACCAAGACACAAAACAAATACAAAAATACACTGATCCAGTGTCAGTATTGATGTGAACACAGTACACTGATCCAGTGTCAGTATTGATATTAATACACAGTACACTGATCCAGTATCAGTATTGATATTAATACACAGTACACTGATCCAGTATCAGTATTAATGTTTATACACAGTACACTGATCCAGTATCAGTATTGATGTTTATACACAGTATACATACTGTATAGACCAATTTTCACCTTACGTCAGAACGACGTCACACGGGTTCAATCGCGCAAGACGGTGGCAAAAGACAAACCGAAAAATGTCGTGTTGTGCCGTGGGATGCCAGAATCGTAATTCTGTAAACAGTGACCTGAAGTTTTACAGAATACCAGCAGATAACAACTCGTTTAATGCCAACCGCAGACGTCGTTGGTTACAAGCTATCAGAAGATCCGATTGGAACAAAGACCTTATTAAAAATGCCAGACTTTGCAGTTCACACTTCATATCAGGTAAGTTAACCTAAGAACTTCACTCAATCAGACACATCACTCGGTTTGGCTTACAACAACAAAATAATGGTAAAGTTGTACGCTTATCTAACGCTAGAACACAGAATAATGTAGTTTTAGTCGTTTTAGCTAACTTACCTTAAATTGTTTTAGGCCTACGTTGTCTTGACGACTAGCTAGTCTCGTAAGCTTGGCAAACTCAGGCTAAATTTACCTGTTACACTATCGTAGGCCTACTGTCAATAACTAGAATATTGTTTTTTGGACAGGAGAGGTCTCCATGGACTTCAATAGTCCCGACTTTGTACCTTCTGTCTTTTCCTTCGCAACCCAGTGTGAAATAGACAAAGGAGATACAAAACTTGAGGTAAATATTGTCACTTTAGCCTTATTTAGTTGCTAACTGGAATCACATTGCATGCATCAAAATGCAGAGAATGTATGGCAAGTAAGGTCAGATAGTTTTTAGATAATTTGTCAGACCAGATTTTTGTCATGTCTACATTGTCTTGTGAAGCCCTGTTAAGCTATGCTATGTAATTTACACTTGACTTGGTTTTGGTACCTGATAACCTCCTATGATCTACCAAGCAACTAAACTGTTTTGGACTGACGGTTTGACTTCATCTCTGTGTATCAGATTTAAGAAGAAAAGAAAAAGGGAAGAAACCATCCACAGACCACCAGATGATGTACAGCGGTCCAAAGAAGCTAGTGATGAGGTTTCTGGAGCTTGCCTGTCCTCAGATGACTGCAGAATGGAGCCTGGTGCTGATCAATGCACTGGTAAGAGCTTATAATACCTAAACTAATGTAGGGCAGTCATTATTAGGATGAATCAGGTTTTGTTTATATATTGTTTAATACAGCATAACTGTGTTGTTAATGACATTGATCATTATTCTGTTTAGCACATGCTGTTTGAAAACATCCTTAGAAAATATTGAGAAAAGCTCAACTTAAACAAGTGACAGTGCTTATTTTATTAAGTCTTAAGTCTATAACTATCTAATATCTATTTCAGAAGCCACAGTCCCAAAGGTTCTCCATGATGATCTGAAACACAAGTACAGCCAACTTTCTACAGAGTGTGTCAATCTGCGTTTGGAGATCGACAAACTGAAAACTGAGAATGAGGAACTAAAGGCAACACTCATGAATACACAATTTTCCTTTAGCTCTATCAAGAGTAAAGCAGTGCAGGTTCTGTTTTTCACAGGGCTGACCAGTGTCTTATTTGAGTGGTTGAGTCACAAACTTAAAGACAGTGTAGAGGTTGTGCGTGGCTCTATGAACCTGAAGGATCATCTATTGATCGTCCTAATGAAACTTAGACTAGGGCTCTGCAACAAGGATATTGCTTTCAGATTTAATGTCACAGAAAGTGACATTTCAAACATTTTGAGAAGTTGGCTCCCTGTTATGTCTGCGACTTTAAAGCCTCTCATAAAGTGGCCAAGCAAGCATGCAGTATTAAAGAATATGCCAAAATGTTTTAAACCTAAATATAAACATTGCAGGTGCATTATTGACTGTACAGAAATTTTTATCAATAGACCCACAAATTTAACCTCCAGGGCCCAGACATACTCAAATTATAAAAGCCACAACACTATTAAATATTTGATTGGCATGTCACCTTCAGGAGCCATTTCTTTTCGGTCGGCAGGTTGGGGTCGGCGAGTTTCAGACAAACAAATTACAGCTGAGTCTGGATTTTATGACCTTCTAGAGCATAATGATGAGATACTAGCAGATCGGGGTTTTACCATCAGAGATGAGCTTGCCACACGTGGTGCCACACTTAGGATCCCTCACTTTACCAAAGGTAAAAAGCAGCTCTCTGCTCAAGAAGTGGACATATCAAGGCGTTTGTCTAATGTGAGAATACACATTGAACGAATAATAGGTAGATGGAAAAATTTTAAAATTCTGACAACTATTATTCCACTCACTCAAGTTGACCTGTTAGACGATATAGTGATTGTTTGTGGAGCACTAACAAACCTTTGTAAATGTATAGTCCCAAGATAGCTTAATTTTTTCTCTTAGATTTATTCTGTAAGTAACTGTTTATTGTCATCAACACAATTAATTGCACATTCAAGTGTTAAAATGTAAAATATTAGTACTGTATTAAATCATTTGCTTCGAAGAACATTTCATTCTGACTTGTTTTTTTTGCACTGTTCACAACACCAATCCACAACCTTTCTTCTTACTCTGGCACATGTGTAGTGGAAATGGTTCTTGCACTTTGCACAGTCAATCATCATTCCAAAGTCTGGCCTTTGACAGTGTGAGCAGATTGTAGGTGACTGCATCAGTAGATCCATGCTGCGTGTTAACAGCTCAGGCAAAATACTCTGTTTGAAGAACTTTTCAGCTTTAGGCAGGACTGCTTGTAGGATTCCTTCATCTCTGGTGATGCGGTTGATAGCAACAACTTGCTTTGTCCAAACCACAAAGTCGCAGTACTGGGTGTTGCATACAAACATGTGTAGCTGAACTTGAAGGTAGTATCCATGATTCTTCTTTAATTGTAGTGCTTTGTCTAAGCAGAACTGTGTGTCCTCGTTACTCCCTGTAAGACCATCACGGTATTTGTATGGACACTTAATCTCTAGGGTTGCTTTCCCACAGCAGGTACAGTTTGCTATTCCATCCGGCGATGCCCCAAGATGTGGTGTGTCTGGCCGCACAACAAGACCACAAAGCTCCACTTCAAAGTTGGAATGTTGTGCTTTCATTATTTCTGTGTATTGTCTTCTGGCTGTGTCCTCCATATCTCTTCCCCAAAGTACTGCTGGCACATGGGACAAGTCTTGTTTATTGTAGTGCATTACCTGTTTTACAAGGTTTAGTTTAGCTGTTTCGGTTACTACAGTGTATACACGATGTAGGGTTGTGCTTGTTATCCTTCCATTTCTCTGTGTGTGCCAGGCCTGAGACTGTGCCTGATTTTTAGTTGTAAGCTCAAGGTTTACAAACTGCTCATTAGTTAACCCCTTCCTCAGTTTTTTTTTTTTAGTTTCAATTCCGCAATGTCTTCATCTGTCAGTTCTGAATACACAAAATAAATATTAGATAACTTATTTTCATACATCTGCCATTAATAGTTACATGACCCTGATTATAACTAGGGGTGCAACGGATCACAAAGCTCACGGTTCGGATCGGGTCACGGTTTTTGAGTCACGGGTCGGATCATTTTCGGATCAACAACAACAATAAAGATAACAAGACAAATGTGACTTTAAATAAAATCTTCAACTGTGTAAAAAATAAAGTGAAAAATTAGGTAATAATCCTGCTTCCTTTAAGCATGGTCAATATTTAAAAAATGTGCAATCTGAGGCATTATATATTATATTATATTTAGGTGACCTTGGGTGTCTTGAAAGGCGCCTCTAAATTAAATGTATTATTTTATTATTATTATTATTCCTTCTTCTTTTTATCATGGATAGGATAGTAAATAATCCCTAACCCTGGATTTACAATTCAGGATGTCTGCATTGCAAGAATTTAGAGTCTACACTCTCCCAAGGCAATGCAGACATCCTTATCTTCTTTTTTTTTGTTTGGTAGCGAAATACAGTTTCTGTGGTGTTTTATTTGGCATTTTGTTAATCCATTGATTTCGGTTTGGAGACTCATTGCTCATTGCAAGGGGGGTTGTAGTCTTTTCGCTCGGTTCTAGCCCTACTGTTGATACGGCGAACCGAGCGAAAAGACTACAACCAAACCTAAACAAGTCCGGTTCACGTTTCAATGGGATTTACGGAACGCCAAATAAAACACAACATAAACTGTATTTCGCTACGATACTTGATGATGTTGTTAATACCGGAATTGTCCTCTAAACATGCGCTGATCACGTCAACCCACAACTTTTTTTTTTATCAGCCGATCCGCGGATCACTTGCGTCCCGAACCGTGATGGTTGATCCGTACCGTTGCACCACTAATTATAACGTATGTATTTACATTAATTATAAAATATAATGAATACCTTATTGCTATATGTACATGACCTGATCTTGCCTACATTCAGATTGTGCCTACCGTTTACATTATTCTGTCTACGCTTTACTCTGACTGGCTTCAGTTGGGTGTCTGTCCTTTTAGCCTTTCTGAAGCTGATCTCGCTTAGTCTGGCTGGTTTCACCTCTCTCTTGGATGTGTGGATCCACATATTTGTCCCTGAAGTACAACACCTCTCCGTCTTTCCCATCCTGACCCACACCTCAACTTTGAACATTAGTGCAGCTGCATGGCTGCAGCATGACCCTAACCTGAACAAAACATTTTTTGTACGTTAGGCTTTACATATACGTTGCTGACACTGACAATTGGGTAAATAATGAACATTTACAATAGTAAACTTATGTTGGTTTACATACCCAGCCATACAGGTGCAGTTCGCAGTAAGAATACAGTTGTTGGTCTTGTTGACGATAACCCAGGCCTTGTACAATTCTGTCTTCTTTCCCTGTCTTTGGCTAGGCAGAACCTCCGTCTTCATCACAACGAAGTTTTGAACATTGTAATCATGCCATAGTATGTCTTGGACATGACCACACAGAACAAAATTGTAAGCATCCAGAGACTTGTACGCTTTTAGCTTCTCCCGGGTATATACACTTGGAGTTTCGATTAGGTAATTATAAATCTCTGGCCACTGGATGCTAGGCCATTTCGTTTCATCATTTAACCATTGACAAGGTGCTATGGCAAACGGATCTGGAAGACGTATCCCACTGCCCACTAACGTCAATTTGGCTAAATAACAGTGTTTATCACTGGGTGACAGGCTATTGAAATATGTCGAAAACATTTTACTAATCAGATCTAATCAATATTAACTATAATCTTTTAAAAATCTATCTAGGCTACTTGTATTATTATCCGAGTGGTCCTTTTGCCGTTATAAATAACTACCCTTTCGCTGTTTTCTGCCACCACCCTGCGCGCGCATCCCAATGTTTACAAATAAAAAAATTGGTCTATACCGGGCTCTTTAGTGCTCTTTCTGGTTCTTTAGTGTTGTACCAGGTTCTACTGGGTTCCTCCCAGTTATTTAGTGTTCTACCAGGTCCTACTGGGTTCTTCCTGGTTCTTTAGTGTTCTAACAGGTTAAACTGGGTTCTTCCTGGTTCTCCAGTGTTCACCGTAACCAGGTTCTCACCAGATCTAGCAGAGATGTTGTTGATGAGCTGGGCTCGCTGGAGTTTCAGGGCCACCATATTCTTCTCACTGAGCTTCTCCTCGTCCTTCAGATCACAGATCACGCTGTAGGCCTGCAGAACACAAACAGAACAGTAGTCATACCAGAAGTACTAGTAGCAGTACTAGTACAATTTCTAGAAGCAGCACAAGTAGTACTTTTGTTTTCCTACCTGGGCCAGGAGTTTTTTTTTGGTTGTGGTCTTACTGTCGAGTTCAGAGCGTAGAGACTTGAAGGCCATGACCAGACACCTAGAAAGAGACACCGGGTTAGCATCTAACCATCAGATGTCTGCTTAGCTGTCTGCTTAGCTGCTAACACTCAATGGCTTACTAAGAGCTACCAACTTAGTGGCAAAATCTAGCCGTGGCTTATACAAAGTAGTGCATGTGTGTGTTCAGGTTCATACTTCTTGTCATCCACGGTCTTTGAAATGTCATCCACCAATGTCTCAATGTCGACATCGTCATCCTGCAACAAATCAAAATGTCAACACCCACACACAGTCTAAGTTGGATGCACCCACGGTATGGATGGTGGTGGTGGTGGTGTGTTACACCCGGGCCGGAGCGGTGTTCTTACACCACGGATGCTGCTGATGTTGTCGTGCGTGTCCGAGCGAAGGTTCTCCTCATCGGAGTCCGTCTCTTCCAACTGAGCCACGACCTCAGGAGCCAATGGCGGATCACTTCCCGTCTGTTCCGGTTGCGTGTTCCCATTGGCCAGCAGCAGCAGTTCTCTGGAGATGGACTCCTCTGACCTCCCTGGAACCAGAGCACAGGTGGTGTGTGAGGGGAGGGGAGGTGGGAGGAGGTGAAGTGTGAGGGGTTGAGGTGTGTGTGAGGGTGTGAAGGGTCACCTGTCCTGCGGGCCAGAGCCCTGATGTGTTCCCCTAGCTGCCTCCTCAGTGAGGCCTTGAGTCGCGCCAGCCTGCGCTCTGAGCTCCTCAGCTCTAGCACCTCCTCACGGGCCTGGGGACGGGGACATGTAGCGTTACCTTCCCGTTCTCCCACGGGAACCCTCAACTGCTGCGCGACAGACACCTTTGTGAGGGTAACCGTGGGGACCGACCTGCTTGAGGGTTCTGACTTTGGGAGTCTTGTCTCCGAGTCCCATCTCCTTCTTCAGCCTGGCTACCCCCGCATTGATGGCCTTTCTACGTTGCCTCTCCAAGAGACTGAAATGGCTGTTACGCTGTGGGACACAACACAAACCCTGTAGCGCACTGACACCACACCACACCACCGCACATACTACTGCTCCCTAGGGCTGGGCGATTAATCGAATTTTGATCTCGATCGGATACATATCTGTACCTTATTTTAGATTTTAACATTTTCTTTTAGGCGAAATTTCAAAGTTCTCAGCTAAGTGTTTTTTGGGAGAGACCTGCTGAATAAATACATCATGTTTTCACACTCAAAAAAATGATCGTTTGAATAATCGTGATTTCCAATATTGGATTATGATTTTTTTCCATAACCGAGCAGCCCTACTGCTCCCCCTCCTTACCCTGTCTCGCCTAGCGCCGTCGCCCGGCCCGTCCTCCCGCTCGCTGTCCGAGGACGAATCGCTCAGATCACTGGACGACAACACCACCACGTCATGCTCTGCCCTCCGCACAACGGCCGTTGAGGCACTCTCCCTGGAGGATATCCTAGCCACGCCCACATGCCCCTCATTCGTCAGGACATCGGACTCGTCCACACAGATGATGTTCAGGTCTGTTCCGCTATTAGCGATCTGTCGGATGTCGAGGTCGGTTCCGGTACAACCAGCAGCTCTGACGTTCTGGTCGGTTCCAGTACAACCAGCAGCTCTGACGTTCTGGTCGGTTCCACTAGAACCAGCAGCTCTGACGTTCTGGTCGGTTCCACTAGAACCAGCAGCTCTGACGTTCTGGTCGGTTCCACTAGAACCAGCAGCTCTGACGTTCTGGTCGGTTCCACTAGAACCAGCAGCTCTGACGTTCTGGTCGGTTCCACTAGAACCAGCAGCTCTGACGTTCTGGTCGGTTCCACTAGAACCAGCATGTGTGAGCTGGGGAAGCCTGGGCAGGGGGATACTGAGCGACGTGTTGCTACGGTCGTCGGCTGAGACAAGCCGTAACCTGCAGGTTCCCGCTGATGGGGCGGGCCCTGCAGGGGGGGGCGCCACAGAGAGCGCCGACACCGCCTTCACGGGTGCGATCACTTTGATGAAGATGCTTTTGCGGTCCTTGTTGTTCCCGGGAGTCCCGTCACAGCCCTTCAGACTCCTGAGCTGGCTCAGCGGAACCAACCGGATCATCCTCCCGCCTGTCCTCTGAGAGGAGGGTCCCGGTCCCGTGGTCCCGACCCCCGGACTCTTCTGGTCTGAAAGAGGAGACGGCGTCACAGTTCAAACACGGCACCTACTCACACACACACACACACACACACAGCTCTACCGGACCGACGTGGTACCACGTGCTTCTCACCGGAGCCTGGAGGGGTGGTAGCCATGGTGACCGTAGCAGTGCTGCCGGCGGGGGGCGCTGGGGTTTGGGTGGGGGCCACTCGCCCGGTGAGGTAGGCTGCCAGCCTGTTGGCCGGGTGCAAGGCTCCCATCCGTCCCAGCTGGACCATAGCGTTGGGGTAGGGCTTTCCGTTGACCTGCCCCAGGACACCAGCAGGAAGGACGCATGAGTGACAGGGCAGATATGTTCCGCCCTCCTCTTGCATTGGATTGGATTTCGAAGAGTGCTCAGAGGCTTTGAGTGATATTGTTTGATTTAAGAGAGATTAAACCGTTTTTGTCCTGTTTTTTTATTTTGGCATAATTTTAAGAATTTGCCTATTTTACTATTTTCATTGCTACCACCCCAGGTGTCTAAAGAAGTTAATAGATATATTATGCCATTTAGATGTGCATTGATGTTTTCTTAAAATGAACATAGCCAGTCGCCCCCCCCTGCTATACCCAAGACCAAGAACATAGTGCAAGCACAGAACACAGCTAGATGAAGAGCCGACCGCGATCCCAAAGGTCTCCCAAGGTTTTCTGCTCTTCAAATTTCCTGGTCATCTGCATCTGAGTATTTACACAATTTGCGGAAGGACATTGTGCACGTTACACATGATGTCTTCCAAGGTGTCCTAGTCTTTGTTCTAGAGCATGCCTGTTATTCGATATCAGAGAGGAGCTTTTCTGCATTTGTGCATCGGACAGTCGATACCAATTGAAATGTTTGAGGAATCCAGGAGTGGAGTGCCTTAGCTGAGACCTGCCGGACAGCTGATAAAGCCGTCATTAATCAGAATCAGAAAACTTTATTGATCCCCGGGGGGAAATTGTTTCGTTCCAGGTGCTCCGTACAAATAGAAATAACAAGCATAGAAGATAAGATTATAAAATAGAAAATTATAAATAAAATACAATAAATAAAAGTAAGAAGTGGACATCTCTTAGTGAAAGTGGACATTTCTTAGTGGGTTATAATACAATATTTACATTCTGTTTCATGTCAGATTATCAGAGGGAGGAGTTATAGATTTTAATTACAGGGCATGGGTTAGCAAGTACGATGTTCCTATGAGCTTTGATCACATATGGTTTTCATACCTGCACCAGTAGGCTGCCTCCCCCCGTCACCTTCCGGTTGGCTGAGAGGAAGCCTGCGTGAGAGAGTCCAGAGAGGAAGGGCAGGGCCATCTTCATCATCTTTTTTTTAACCTCCTTCAGTTCCTCTTCTTCCACCTCCATCTCCTTCTGAGGGTCCTCCTCAGCTTCCTCTTCCTCCACCTCCTTCTGCCAGGGCTCCAGATCCTCCTCGCCTGGCACCTCCTTCTGAGCGTCCTCCTCGGTCTCCTCTCCCTCCACCTCCCTCTGCCAGTACTCCACATCCTCCTCTCCCTCCACCTCCTTCTGCAAGTACTCCACAGCTTTCTCTCCCCGCACCTCCTCCTGAGAGTCCTGCACAGTTTTCCCTCCCTCCTTCTCCTCACCACCTGTCTTACTTGGGCCAGTGGGACCTGGTCTAGTCGTGGACGGCAGGGTCTTGGAGAGGTCTGCTTTGCATTCGGATATGTGGACCTTGTAGTGGACGACGCCTTTTTCGACATTGAAGCTCAGGAGTTTGACATGGTATTTGCCGATCCAGAATGGCTTGTGGAGTTTCTCCTGGGCCATGGCCTGGCAAACAGCCCTCAGAACCTGGTTCTGAACTTCCGTACTGGGCCATCGGCACTCGGCCACGATCACCAGGTGCTTGGCACGATCTGGGGGAGATTCTTGAGATTAGAGTTGGGAGAGATGCGAAACCAAACCAGTGATTCGCTAAAGGAAGGTAGACACCTGGTTATAGACGTTATACACCTGGTTATACCTGACATACGCCCATCACCACCTGGTGTAGAAAAGTGAATCCAGGTGTATGACAGGTGAAGAGCAGTGTTATATCCTTAGACCTGGTCGTCACCAGGTCTAAAATCACATGTCATACATCAGTGTTACACCTGTCTACACCTGGTTACACCTGTCTAGACCTGGTCACACCTGTTTACACCTGGTCACACCTGTTTACACCTGGTCACACCTGTTTACACATGTCTACGCCTGGTTATTCCTGTCTAAACCAGCCTATAACTGGATAACCTTGAGTACACCAAGTTGTATCTGTCTACACATGGATATACCGCTCAACCACTTGTTTCACGAGTCTCGACCGTCTAAGACCAATCCACACAAGTCCATACCTGTCCGAACCTAGTTTCCCTTGTCTATACCTTACCATACTGATCTACACCTGGTTGGACCCGTCTACATCTTATTGGACCTGGTTATACCCGGTCCCACTTGTGTACACCTAGTTAAATGAGGTACCTTTCCTTATGGCCGTCGTCTTCTTCAAGATCTGCGTGTGTTCTTCCGCTTCCTGGAAACCGTCTGACTTCTGAAACACAAATAAAGCTGGTTACCAAACCAGCCAATCCAGACTACCCAAGCTTCCCAGCAGCCAATCAGAGTCCTTACCCGTGGGTGGTTGAGCGTCTTCCTCCCTGTGTAACCTCGGACCCGGGCACAGGTCTTGCCCTTCTTCCCAGCCCCACGCCGCACCTGGAAACACAGAATAGCTGAGCCCACGAACGACTCCTTCCCACATGGGAACCCAGACGGGCTGAGGTCTCAGGATAAAGCCCTGTGAGGAGCGTCTCTGCTCCTAATGTTGGAGGACGTGTAGACATCATGAGACATGCAGACGGTAATGCAGTTGTGTTCTGTACCGGATGTGGTTCTTTTAACCTTCGATCAGAACAAGATGAATTGCTTCTGCTGGTGCCCTAAACTTTTGAGGTTATGGCAAACACACAATTTAGATCATTGTTGCAGTTCAGTGGACACGGTTCCAGGGTTATGTTCCAGGAGACCTAGACTGTTCCAGTGAAGGGGCTCGTACCTGTTTCCTTGGGGGTATGAGGTGTTCTGGGGTGAACATGGGCTCAGGGTCCACATCTCCTCCCTTCCACAAGGTGCGGACCGGCTGGGCTGGCTGAGCCACGCTCTCCGTCTCCTTCAGAACTACACCAAAGAGAGACGAGAAGGATGGACCCAGTACAAGATATACACCTGATCCATAAACCCCCTTTACACCTGATCATAAACACCCTGTACACCTGATCCATAAACACCCTTTACACTATGGCTGGGTAAAAATATCGATTCATCAATGCACTGCAATTTATTTGTTCTCGATTCAGAACTTTTTTGAAATCGATTATTTCCATGAAAAAAAAAATGAAAAAAAAAGAAGCATACTCAGTCATTGTAATCTAGAAGCGAGTATGCCTAGATGTACATGCCCTATTACATTTGTCCAGGTTATGATTATTACTTTTATGCTGCAAGTTTAGCTCAGGAACAATACTATACAATGGTGTATTCCCTTTTTGCTAGTTAAAGCACAATGAAATGGTTAATTCATTTTGAAATGGTAAATTATAAATAATATTTAGTTTTTTTTGTCATCTGCACGTATTATTGAATTGATATCGAAGCAATTGGATCAATATCGAATCGAATCGAATGAAGACCTGCAGAATCGAATTGAATTCTGAGGTACCTGGCAATACCCAGCCCTACTTTACACCGATCAATAAACCCCCCTTACGCCTGATCAATAAACACTCTAAAGCATATCAAATCATTTCATAAAGCTTAATAAATAATTAGCACGTAGAACTGATGGACCTCCTATGCAGGCTTCTACAGAACCTATACAGGACTAGAACTATGCAGGCTGCTACAGAACGTGTAACCCACCATAGGCCATCTTCATCCTCCTCTTCCTCTTTCTCCTGGAGGGGTCAATTTCCGAGGGGCTGGAGTCTGACCCGTCCAGGTTCTTTAGTAGAACCACCTTCTGCCTCAGACAGCTGCAACCCAGCATGCACTCCACCTTGCCGCAGTGGGTGATGGGCCGGGAGAGGGCCAGGCTGGAGCAGACACAGCCCAGCAGGCAGAAGTCCTTGAGGCAGGGTGGAGTAGGTCGCTTCACCAGCTGGATTGGAGCAGTAGGGTCTTCACGTACGAAGCCCTAGGGGGAGAGGAACACCGCGTCCTGGTCAGTGCTTCACAGCGAAAAAAACCAAAAACAAACCTTAAGCTAGCTAGCTGAGCGGTACGGGAAACTAATCACAAAAAACAAAGTCAACTCTTAGTGAGATAAAGTATCTGTGAGAAGACTCCAACAGCTCATTTCTGAACCTTCAGGAAAGCCCTTCCTTGATTCGGTGGATCGAACCGAGGCCTTACCGCTGTGGTGAAGAGCGACGTGAGGGCGACGGAGGCCCTCTCCTCGGTGATGCAGGTCCGGGGCCGGCCCTCCCACACCACTGCCTCCTCCAGGTCCCTCTGCTTCAGCAGCTTGACGGAGACCAGGGCTTTGGGCGGCGGAGACCGGCTCGGGGACTCGTCCTCGGCCGGGCCGAGCTCAGAGTCCGACTCCAGCGGCGCCAGGTTCTGAACGCCCGAAGCAAGGTCCTTAGACACGGGCGTCTTTGGTGTTGGGAGATGGGAGGGCGGCGACTTCAGTTTCTTTGTCTTCTTTGAGGGGGAATTGGCCGGCGTGGAGACAGGAGGGTGTATGGTCTTCGCTGGGGATGGGTGTGCCTCGGATTTGTCTTGTGTCTGGGACGTGAGGGTTGGGACTTTTGGGGGCGTGGCCAGCGAGACTTGAGACGTGGTGAGGGCGGGGGGCTGGGTGAGAGGTGGCCCAGGGCCGGCTGCTTTGGGACCGACCGACGCTACAGAGATGTTGGTCGGCGCCGAGTCCCCAGTACCTGCTGCTGGTTTTGCTTTCAGTTTGAACCCTGCAGTCTTCTGCCTCCTGTCTCCTCTGAGCTTCTTGGTGGTGGTGGGTGGCAGCCTGGGCCTCTTGGAGGGGGGTACGAAGCTGGAGATGAGGGCGGAGGTGGGTGCACTGAGGGGCTGCTTCTTGATGACACTGCCGAGGGTCCGGACGTAGCTGGAGCTCTGGACGGGGAGCTTGTAGGCCACAGGCTCGGACGGGGCCTGGGAGAAGCTGGAGGCGTGCTGGTCAAGGAACTTACCCTCATTCTCCAGGTACTCATCCAGCATGTCACTGCAGAAGGCTGACAAGTTCTTACTGGGATGCTCGGTCGAGACAGCAGCTACAACATGAGATACACCCAGATTAAATGGTTGCTGTATTCTCAAGTATGCCAAGATTTGAAAGGTTCTCGAGAGCGTGTATTTAAATCAGTGAGTTACAAACCTTCGGGCCTGGAAGACGAAGAGGATGTAGACGACTCTGAAGGAGGGAACTTCTCTCTCCAACCCTTGATTTGGGTAATGTCTGAGGTCTTACCTGTCCTAGAAACAAAGTCCAAGCACACACCTGCAGAAACAATATTGGTATGTTATTATAATAGGGCGCTTCAAATATTACAAGACATCATTGTTCATTGTTTTATATGCATCCAGAACAATCTAGGAAAAGGCTAACCACAAGCAAGCTACCATCCCACCATAGGCTAGGCTAACCCATTGCAAAACCTTTTCATCTTATTGCTAACCATCTACCACAGGCTATCCCCTAGCAGGCCAAGCACCCACCACTGGCTGAGCTAGCGCTTAGCACACTTACCATTCACCACTGGCTAGGCTAATGTTATTGAAAGCAAGCCACCCACCAGAGATTTAACTGACCCCTAGCAAGCTAGCCACCCACCATAGGCTTGGTTAATCAGTAGCGAGCTAACCACCAACCAAAGGCTGGGGAAAAGCATAGCAAGCCAATAAACCCATCAAAACATAGGCTAACGGATAAAAAGCTAACCACCCACTAAAGGCTAGGCAAACCCATAGCAACCTAAAAAGCCACCAAAAGCTAGGCTATCCTATAACTTAGAAATGTATCCTAGCAACACTTTATATGTCACTGCTAAAACATTAGTGGATTCTCACTCAGTAGACGAGGTGATGTTTGCGGTGATGCTGCGCGCGCTGTTTGAGCCTGCACTTCCAAGGAGAAACGATGAGGAGGGATGGGTAGGAGCACCCCTAGGTACTGCAGGTCTATAGCGAGCGCAGAATCCAGTAAATGCATCTTCAATCCGACTGGAGTTCACGCAAATTGGAAAAAATGAAAAGTTATAGGATGAGACTCAAAAGGTTAACAATGGAACCAATCCTCCTCTTATTTTGGGTCCAGGGGACTAATGCAGGTCACAATTTGTTTAATTGTCTCAGTATTGAGCGAGAACACCTAAATCGATTACGACGAGTCAGACAGACCCCACCCTCGGGGGAGGAATAATCCCGGCCTGGATAAAATAAACTAGGATGATGATGATGATGATTGTCCCGTATACCAAAAATGATCAGAAAACAAAAGGTCCAGGTTGAGAAAATGCAAAGTTTGTCTTTAAGGATGATGACCATCAGGGCTGAAGAATGCGAGGACCCATGCTAGGTAATTGAACGTGGCTGTTGTATGCAAATGTCTTGAATAAGAAAAATAATAAATATTTAATAAATCATACCCTCTTGCAACACAGGGTGGATGACCTGTCTGTTCTTCATGAGCTTCAGATCCCTCAGGAGAACCTTCTGAAAGGCAGCGATGCTCTCCTTGTAATCCTTTACCACATCACCTGAAGAAGCATGTTCTCCAGTTGCAGTAGCCCCAATCTCTCCCGTGTCTAGTGGAGGTGTGCTTTGTGGAGGAGGTTCTCCCTCTGGGGATGGTGTATTTGGTTGAGGATCTTCTCTGGAGCTCTCCAGAGGCTGGGTCCCTGGGCCGTCCTGTGGTACCTGAATGTGGTGCTTCAGTGCTTCCTAAAACGGCAGAGGTTTTGCTCTAATTAATGGTTATACAAAAATAATACAATTTAGAGATAGCTTAATCCCTGCCTGTGAAACTAATTAATTTGTTTGTGACTCGTGTTATCAAATATTAAAGAGGGTATTGTTTGTTTGATATTATAATGGAACAAGATATTCTGAAAAAACTCCACTGTATAACCCATCGAATACATCAGAACTTAAAACAGAAATACTTGAACTGCGATTCAGCTCATTAATCACTAAGTGGTTCAATATGGAACAATCTTAACACCATCAGATGTAAGGGCAGCATTAGGGATCTTTACCTTGGAGGTAAACGAGACGAAGAGTTGCTCCTCCACTTCCTCCAAGCTAGGCTGCATCTTGGTGTACACAGGGTCGGAGTCGCTGGGAGCCGTTTTGGACGGTCCCTTCCTACACTTCTTCTTACCCTTCATCGGCTTGGTGGTTGGTTCCGGTTCCGGTTCTACTGGAGGGAAGGGATCCGGCCTCGGTATTGGGACCGTGAGGGGAGGCGGTGGGCAGGGAACCAGAACATTCTCCGCCCTTACGACTTCGGCCTCCAAGAGAAGGTGGTTGTGGTCGTTGGAGATAAAGGACAGGAGGTCTGAGAGAGAAGGGCTAGGCGACAAGGCGCCACCATCCAGCGATGAGAAGCTTGGAGACATCGAGAGCTGGAGATTAAGGGGAGACAACTCTCCCGGGAATGGTAAGGACTGGTATTCATCTTCATGCAGCAAAGGGTCAGGGGTTACAGAGGGTGCTTCTTGGCAGGGCTGATGGTGGGGGCTTAGTGTAGGAGAATGGGTTGTGGGGTAAAAGGGTGCATACGAGTTCAAAAAGGGGTCAGGCTGGGGAAACAGCGAGTGCCATTTCAGGGTAGAGTCGACGACTGATGGAGACGGTAAGGTTTCTAATCCTAGAGACACATGTAGGGGGGGTAAAGGTTCTGGTGAGGAGACGGGAGACAGTGATTCAAAACCTATGGGGGAGGAGTCTGGTAGGAGGGAGGCAGGTTGATTGGTCGACACACATGGAGCTATGGTACTGGAGTCTGTAATGTCAGCCAGGAATGAGTCAATGGCTGTTGGCAACCCATCAGAAGCAGAAGTGGGGAAATGTATTTGCTCAGAAGTAGATAATGGCAGATCTATGCTTGGTAACACAAGTGTACAATCCGGTACCTTAGGTTTAGGAACCACAATTTGAGGGGCCAATACTTGACCCTCTTGTGTTTGTTCCGGGTGATGCAGGGTTGACCCAGGGCTGATGCAGAAAGTGCCGGGATGGGAACCAACAGCGGACCGGTCACAAGGTGCCGTTTTAGAGGGAGGTGTTGCCTCAGGGGGTGGTTTATTTAAGGACTCTTGTCTGGTCCCCACATTCTTGTGTTTCGACTGATGTTTTGACAGGAAGCGGGCGAGAGCTGGAAGAGGAACAAGCGCCGGTCGCTTGTGTGGCCTCACATTTACTTCTGGTTGAGGTTCAGAGTTACTCTTGCAGTCCAATGAAGACATAACAGGCTTTATTGGGGATTTAGGGGCAGGACAAGCAGCTGTTGTTGACTTTTCATTGACTGCAGGGCAAACTGTCGGAACCGGGAGCTCAAACTCAGCCACCTTTACTTTGCACGTAGATTGCATACTGGTGACCATTTTGTCCAAATTGCATCTTCGCAGGGAGACGTGGGCCTCTCGGATAAGTTCAGAAAACAACTTCCGAGAGGGCTTTGCCTGACTGAGGAAAGAAATTAAAAAACATTAAACTTTCCACTCTAGACTTTTCAGTGAAATAATAAACTAGCATTATATAGTTGTAGTCTGTGTTTTGAAACAAACAGGACGATGCAGGGAAGATTGTTTGCATGTCAAAAGCTTTCTTCAAGAAAAACACAAATAAATAGATGGAAATGGCATGAAAATTATATGCTAGGTGATTTAGTCAGATCCTTAGGGGTCCCCGTTAAATGTAAAGTAGTGTAAAATACAGCACCGTTTTTTCTACAGTCTGAAATGTTGAATTTGAAGTTGCATTTTTCGTTAACCCATTCCGGTGCAGAATTATTTCAGTCAGTACAGTCAGAAAGCCCATAAACATGCATTAATTAGTGTATTGATTTGCCTAAAAAAGTAGTGCCAAATGGAAATTACTGCGGTGCATTAAATAAACCATTATGATATGAGAGCCCTCTGTTGCAGTTGAGTGGCTGTGAGCCTACTAGCTACCATATTACTATATATGGCTTACATCTTGGCTATGGTTCAAAGGATTGTGGTCCGAACGATTTAGCTAGTTTGGTAACTGGGCTAAGAAGCAGTTTATATGTGTAACGAGAACTAAGTTTTCCACTTAGCATCATCTTACCTAGACAGTTCTTCAGTGGAACTGGTAGCTGCAGGTATCAAGGTATCTGAATGCTGTTGGTCAGCTACTTGGGAGCTTCTAGGCTTATGGTTTGCCAACAAAGACTTTAAACTTGTCTTGACAGGAGGATTTTGATTGTTGGACGGGTCTGGCTCATTGTTCAAGTCTTTGCTAGCAACTGATTTGGGCTTCAGGGCCAGAAAGCTTGATCGTTCATCTTTAAGCCCTTTAGCAAATGGGTTATAGTTTACTTTCAATTGTATAAACCGTGAGTTCTGGTAAGCAGTGACTGCAAAAAACTCTGTCTGCGGGAAAGTGAAAGTAGCAACCCGAGGTCCATTGAGCTTGGGGTCCTTCTTGGCATTGGCAGAAAAAGGGACGACAAGTAAACGAGGTATGTAGCGATGCTGTGGATGCAGGACAAGGTTTCCCTGGCCGGGGATCAAGTTAGTGAGCTTGAGTTTATAGAAAGACACCGGCTGCTCCATCCAGTGCTGCCCTGTGGACGGTGAATCAGGGTGAGAGAATGGCTGACTCTTCAAACGGCGCGATGCCTTTCCAGCAACCTGCCATTGGTGTCCAGTCCATTCGTACCGGCTGCCGTCCAGGGGCTGGACGTCCACCAACAGAGAGTACTTCTGAGACGCATCCAGGCCTGAGATGCGAAAGCGGCAGTAGGGAAACATCCGACTGCCATCTTTAGTGAGGATCATCTCCGTCTGGCACCTGAAGAACTTGTTCCACATGACGTTGTTGTCCAGGGTGACACTCACGCCGTGGCAGCTGATCATGGCAGGCAGGTTCTCCAGGGTTGCTGTAGTGGGGGGGGACCCGCCTGTCGAGGGCATCTTTATGCGGTCTTCCACTTTATCCGTGATAATAGTTCCATCTCCTTCTCCGGCTTTCCCAGGTTTAAGGAGAACCAATGACGGAGGAGGAAGGGGAGGCTTTGAGGCTTTTCTATAGCCATTAGTACATTCCTTTTGAAACACCATCTCCTTACGCTTCTTCTTCGTGGCCATGAATGAAATGCAGACATTCAAAGAAAGGCGAACTCTGATTCACAAAAAGCCTGCAGCCTGAGACCCCAAGAGAACAAGAAGGTTAATCAGTATGCATCCCGAAATACACTTTATTCATACAAACTATTATTAGCAAGTCTGGTTTTATACAAATAAACACCATCCACGGTATAGGACTGTTTAGAACAGGAAGGTAAGGAGACCCTCATGGATGGTATATCGTTGTGTTGTAGTTGTGAGTAGCTGTAGTGGTCGTAGTTAATGTACTGTTGAGGTGGATGGTGGTTGTGCACAGGGTTACGGGAAATGTTGGTGGTTATTGCAGTTGTACAATATTATGTTTTCATTTGCTGGATATGCCACTATTATGACATCAAGGTGATGCATCACATATACCAGTTATGAAGATCACACATATTGCAAGAAGCCCAGTTCATGTTAAATCTGATTATCATTCTAGTTTACTACTTGGCCATTCAATCTAAAATCTGCTATCTTATTCCTGCAAAAACCGCTGACGCTTAGCTAGCTAGATATTTCTTTACGTGAACCAGTCAAGCCATTAGCCTTTCCATCAACACAGCGGGAATAACGGCTAATAGGGCCTGTACATCGTGACATCACAGATGACTTAGCGCCTCAGTTTCGAAAGGAGAGGAGCACAGGAATGTAATTAAAGGTAATTACGTTTCGGTCATTTTTAATGACTATTATTAAGCGGCTCTTCTCAATGCTGTGGAACGTTCCGTTCACCTGCATGGGCCTTCCCGACTTCCGGGCGTGAATTATTTTTAGATAATTGATCATTGCTTAGCATATAATGACCGCTGTCAAGGACAGCAAAATCTTTTGCCTGATTCCCGTCTTTGGCATCACTCCGCAAGTAATCCGGTAACTTATCAACCCCAGCCCCCTCACGGTAAAAAGACACACTTTGTGAAGTATTTTTTTCGTTTTGGCAAGTAGCCGTGTAATAAGCGAGATAATGTATAATATCAAAAATAAGACCCTTCAAGACGAAGCAAGACATCTCCGCTTCGTGTCGGCGTCCTGTTCGTCCAGTCGGGGCTTATTTTCCCGATAATGACTGGCGTTCTATACTAGGGATGTGAATAACTCAAATTTTTCATGGTCGAATAATCGGTAGGTGGTATGAACGAATAATCGATTATTCGATTTGTGCCAACATTCACAAAAGGCAGCCATGGATCATCAGCAAGAAATCACTTAATATCTTTAACGCAAAAAAAACACTACCTGCTAAAAAGTTCCATTCGAATTGTCTGTTCAGCCTTCAAAACGAGAGCTGATAAATTGTGAAAAATGCATTTAACTGTTTTCAGAAAACGCGGTTAAATGCTATAGACCCTATAGTACCTGTGGTATAAAGTCTGAGACAAATTTCAAATTTTAAATATTTACACTTTATGTTGAAAGTAAAGACCGTCGCGATTCCTATTGAAACTAATGGCGCGGTGATTCGGTCTTCAAAACGAGAGCTGTCAAATTGTGCAAAATGAATTAAACTGTAATCAGACAACGCGGTTATATGCTATAGACCCTAAAGTAACTGTGGTATAAAGGCTGGGACGAATTTCTAATTATAAATATTTACAATGCATAACGTTAGCTCTCTGGCTCATAGCTGAGCGGACTAGAATACCTCCCGTTGCCAAGTCGTAGCTAAATTACGTCCTATTTACTGGAGGAGTGAACGGTTCTGTTGCATAAGAACCTTACGGGAGGGTAATGATTGTTCCAGGTATTAGTCAAACCCTCAGGCGTTACCAGTGAAACAAAGTTATGGCTTGTGAATGACTTTATATTTGGATTGTAAAACGCATGAAAATATAAATGAATGGTCTTAATTTATTTTCTTTGGCAAGTGACCATGTTATAGGCGGGATAATGCCCTTCGATTAGCACCGTCCGTTAATACTTGTTTATTTGAATGGGAAAAAATGTTAACCGTCCAAATCTTAAAAATCGACTTTGACCCTCGGGAACGAATAATCGAATAATCAAATATTCTGACCCATCCCTATTCTATACATTAGCCCTTACATATTTGACATTATGAGGAGACGATGTGTTTGAGACTGCCACTGTGCTTCTAATTCGGGACTTGGCAAAACCAAGTTTTGGTATAGGATGGGTCAAGGTATAATTATGTTTACTTGGGATTGTTAATTACTACACTTTTTTTCACCTGAAAATGGCAGTGTTGTCCTCCAAACCTCCCATGGTGCATTGCGATGTACAAGTCCCAAACAACAAGTTAGCACCTTTAGCATTAACTCATGGCGGGCCTTAACGTCTGAATTGATTTAAAGCATCCTGTTCAAGTCAAAACTGAGGTAGGCCTAAATTGAAGCCTAATAAAAAAGTAAATTCGTTGTTTTTTTTCCTATTCCCGTACGTAGTGGCGACCATGAAACGCGATCCCGCCTGGCTGTGACTAGCATGTTTATGTTTAACTATGTTTCTGATGCAGTAAAATAACAGTCATATATAGTTATGTTATATCCAACGCACAAGTTTAGTTATATTATATCCAACACACAACTGTAGTAATATCTTGGATAAATAAAAAATAATAATAATAAGACAAGAAGAAACCCATCCTGCTGATGCTGGCTAACACGAACGTCCGTCCAACACACACGACACGGCTCGGGTCGTGTATGTCGGCCGACGACAAACCGACCCGACGGCTCGACACGATCACGGACCTCCATCGCTAATCACCGCGTGTTTTCGACAACATGGCGGACTCCGGCCTAGAATGGAAGCCGTCTTTCAACCCCAAGCCGCAATGGCTGCCGTCTGCCCCCTCAACCCAGCAGAGGCTCTCCTTTCCTCGTCTCTCCCCGTCCATGTGCTGGGCCATGCACAAGGATTACCTTCTGCATCGTCGCATAGATCGAGTGTTTCGACGGGGCGGTTTACGTTCCGCGGTGGTCTTCGGATGGTCTCCAGTCGGAAGGAGCAACATCTTCTCACTGAGGGCAGAACGGCAGGAACGTATTTGTTTCTAGACCTACGTCACCAAACTCCCCTCCACCGGGGATGCGCAGTACCCGCTGCGCAGGCCCGTTCGTTCGCCATTTTGACGCACGGTTCAAAACTGGGCGCTCGACAATCCAGGCGACTCCTCGTGTTTCATTGGTTATATCGATTGTTCTGATCGAAGAGAGGTGCGGTTGGGCGGGGTGGCCATCGGTACAGCTGTCCACCGGGCCGCGGCGTGTCGGGGCTGAGGAGCCGGAGGATCCTGATGGACAGACCTCGCCAGTGATGGACGGAGCCCCGGTCTATCGACCAGGCCCCGGGGCGTGTCACGGCTGAGAAGCCGGGGGATCCTGGTTGACGGACCGGGGCTCCGTCCACCGAGGACGCCGCAGATTCACCGGACACGCCGCGGGGCCTGGTGCACAGACCGGGGCACCGTCCATCGCTGGAGCGTCCATCGGGGCTGAGGAGCCGGCGGTTCCTGGTAGACAGACCGGGGCTCCGTCCATCGCGGGAGCGATATGCATAGTAGTGTTCATATGAGCTGGAGTAACAATGTCCTTCACTACTGATGAATGTAGGAGGACAAGTCTGAAGTGGAGCGATACTAAAGAGCATCTCCAGAGTCCAGAATGGAGATGAAACCATTTTTAGGAAAGAATGCAGTGCCCATGAGAACTGGTTTGAGAAAGGTTTGTATTAACAATATAGCCGTGTGAACAATAGGTTGTTATTCGAATAGAGCCGCGTGTAGTGACGGCTGAGGGTCTATACGCAGGTTACTCAGTATGGGAATAGAGCTATGTGTAACGTTAGTAATAGTCGAGGTTTGTGTTGGAAAAGAGCCATGTGTGTGTAACGTTAATAATGGTGTTGGAATAGAGCCATCTGTAACGTTAGTAATTGTGTTGGAATACAGCCATCTGTAACGTTAGTAATAGTGTTGGAATAGAGCCACGAGTAACGTTAGTAATAGTGTTGGAATAGAGCCACGAGTAACGTTAGTAATAGTGTTGGAATAGAGCCACGAGTAACGTTAGTAATGGTCGGGGTAATAGAGGTTAGTGTTGAGCCGTAGTGGAGCTTTGTAGCCACAGAGTCAGGCAGGGAGTGTTTTGTGTTTTCCTTCTGAAGGCGAGTTGGACTCCATCTTGAGACTGCGGGTTCTTCACTCGGAAACGCCTTGTGGTTTCACTGGAAATGGCGGAGACACCTGGCCGTGTCACAGATCGCAAAATCCGCCCAAGAGCCATACTACAAGAGAAATTACTCACCGGAGGTCGAGTCCCGAATTAAACCCATGCAACGTTATTGCGCTTCCCTATAACGGGACTGTAGTAAACGTGGAGCTCGATCACCAATCTAAAGATCTCGGTGTTCTGGTCCTTCATGTGGGTGTGGTGCTGAGAAACGAGCCTTTATATGAAGTGGTCGGTTGTGTATCTGAATGTGGTCATTTGTGTATGAATATGGTCAGTTTTGTGTCTGTCTGAATGTGGTCAGTTATGTGTCTGAATCTGGTCAGTTGTGTCTGAATCTCGTCAGTTGTGTCTGAATCTGGTCAGTTGTGTGTCCGTGGTCAGTTGTGTCTGAATCTGGTGAGTTGTGTTTGTGTCTGAATGTCGTTTAATATGGAAGGTTCTCCTCTGAATAAAATGCGCCACGGAGTCTCAAAGATCGATTTCATCTTTATTCATTCAAAGCGTTTTCTGTAAACATTTCCAATACTGGTACGGGAATGGTCTAACTTATGTGCAGGTTCAATATTTAAACCAGTTTTGAGACGATCCTGACACAAGGAATGTCTGAAATAAGACCAGGCTTCGATACACATCAAACCGGTCCGTTACCGGTCAGACCTGTCCCGTCTAGGTATTAAAATTGTAAAACTCCCAACACTGTCGCTGGTGTGTCAAACCTGAGGTCCTTTAGCTAAAAGCATAATATACACAGTTGAGTGAGTTTATTTAAACACTTTAAGATCTATATCTTATAATATATTAGATAGATTAATTCCAATAACATGCCCGATGTGCAGAATAAGTCACTATTGGTAGAATTGAATTCACAGCAGCACAAAATATTTCATCAGGAAATGCTACATTCCTAACCTGAATGTCGAGGTAAGTTTTATGAAACTATTGAGGATCAATCCAGTGGAATGACTGTTAAATGATTTAGATTGGCACAGTAAAAAAATAAATCAAACCATATCGCTAATATCCCATGAGGTCAACCCCTAGACTCCTTAATATTCCCAGTTAAGAATACACAGATTGGCGTTGGTCCAGTGGTGGATGATGTTCGTAATGTAACCCAGAGGTCAAGGCAGAGGGCGACAGGTGACCAAGCAAAGGTACTGAAACCCAGCGTTCCATGTTCTACTGAGCATGTGCAGAATCCCAGGCGTCAGAGTGAGGAGCCCAGCCGAGAACAACGGGGGGGACCGCCAGCCATAACAACCAATCAGAAACCAGCTGAATCCGGGCGGTCCACGATGTTTAGTTTTGATCTCCATGCTCTTCATTGTCCTTTCTCAGTCTGTCGATAGCAAACATCCCATAAACAGGAAGTAGCAGTGTGGGGGGGGGGGGGGGGGTCTGATCTCAGACATGAATGACGGCGTCGTCCTCTTCGTCCCGAAGGTCCCGCGGGGGGCCTCGGCCCCCCTCCTCCTCCTCCCCACACGGACCCATGATGTAGCGGCAGTCTCCTCCGATCGCCATGGCAGCGCTGCTGGCCATCAGCCACTCGGACCCCGGCCCCGGCTCCCCCTCCAGGTTGACGTAGAGCTGGGGTGGTCTGGGCAGGGGCGGGGAGGCCGCGGCCCCCAGCCCCACCAGCTGCTCCAGTAGCCTCTGGAAGCTGGGCCGGCACTTGGGGACGGGGCTCCAGCAGCTGTGCATCACCTCGTAGCTGGGGGGGGGGGGGGGGGAGAAGGGCGGTTACCATGGACACCATTCATGTGAGGACGTCCTCGTTCCATGTGATGTCATCTTGACATGTTGGATGATGTCATGTGATCATGTCGTCGCATAACCCCACGTCAATGCAAAGTTAAAAAAAAAATGTATTGGTCAATGGGCTGTCAGACTGAACCACAGCATGGAGGAGAAGGGATTGTTACCGTTTGCGGACTCCTGGAGCTCTATATCTATATCATATAATATAGTAATAATAATATTCTAATCTAACATCACGGCCTAAAGCTATGTGCGCCTCGGATGATTATATGAATCATTAAGACTGTCTGACGTCTCTGGTACTTCCACAACAAGTGAAGACTCGGAGTGGGGGATATCTCGGCAATGGTTGAGAGGAATTGGGGGAAAGGAACTTTGGCATCGACTCTCTGAAGTCCCTGAACCGCGACGTGGAGGAGAAAGGGATTGCACTCCGGGAGCTGAGCTGCCGGAGTGCCACCGAACTAGCCCCGCCTGTCCTGCCAGCTTCGGCGCAGAACTCACATGTACAGTATGTCTTGTAGTTGAATGTGTAGTTTAATAAAGTACTCACATCTACAGTATGGCTTGTAGTTGAATGTGTAGTTTAATAAAGTACCCAGAAGTACAGTATGTCTTGTAGTTGAATGTGTAGTTTAATAAAGTACTCACATCTACAGTATGTCTGGTAGTTTAGTGTGTAGTTTAATCAAGTACTCGCATGAACACTATGGCTTGTAGTTTGGTAATCACAGATATAATATGATCCAACAGTTGTATAGTATGACCTGTAGTTTAATAAGGTAAAGTATGGCATGTAATTTTCAGTAATGTACTCACATGTAAAGTGCAGTAGTTTGGTGTGTAGTTTAATACTCACATGTCGTCTCGACAGTCCGGAGGCTGTTTGAGCCTCTCTCCTTTGATGAGGTACTCGTAGACCTCAGAGTTCTCCACCCCAGGGTACGGAGTCTGGCCGCGGGTCAGCACCTCCCACATGGTCACCCCAAACGCCCACTAGGAGCAGCACACAGCACAGGGGCTCGTTAATTCAGTCAGCCACAGGCCACAGGGGATCGCATGGTGGATATCATCAAGTGATGACGTCTCAGACAGACAGACGGACCCCCCAAACAGGCAGTACAGACGAGCAGCTAGAGACAGACAGGCAGTACAGACGAGCAGCTCGAGACAGATGGTTAGACAGGCAGTACAAACGAGCAGCTAGAGACAGACAGTCAGTACAGATGGCTAGACAGGCAGTACAGACGAGCAGTTAGAGACAGACAGGCAGTACGGATGAGCAGCTAGAGACAGACAGGCAGTACAGAGGAGCAGCTAGAGAGACAGGCAGTACAGACACGCAGTACAGACGGTCAGTAGGCAGTACCACGTCGCTCTGACTGGTGTACACGTTGTCAGCGAGGCTCTCCAGGGCGATCCACTTGACGGGCAGCTTGGAGGCGGAGCCCTGGCGGTAGTAGTCACCGCTGTATATCTTCTTAGAGAGTCCGAAGTCCGCCACACACACCGTCATGTCTTCATTCAGCCTGCAACACACACACATACACACACACACCGAAACACACACACACACACACATTTTCATTCAGCCTACAACACATGCTGTTCTGCTAGTAACAGACAGAAAGAAAGTGTAACATGCAAATAGACAGCCAGACAGACAGACAGACGGACAGACAGGTAGACAGGCAGACTGACATGCAGTTGCGCGCGGCCAGGTCCCTGTGGAGGATGTTCTTGGTGCTGAGGTAGTCCATCCCCCGGGCAACGTCCACCAGGAAGCCCAGCAGGGTCTGGACAGACAGCTCCTGGACACACAGACAGGTTCGTCAGACAGTCAGCTCCTTGACACGCAGACAGGTTAATCAGACAGACAGCTCCCGGACACACATTGTGTGTGTGTGTGTGTGTGTGTGTGTGTGTGTGTGTGTGTGTGTGTGTGTGTGTGTGTGTGTGTGTGTGTGTGTGTGTGTGTGTGTGTGGTGTGTGGGGGGGGGGGGGGGGGGGGTCTTACGTAGGGCTCCTCCCCCAGCCGTGACAGCAGCAGGAAGGTGTGCAGGTCCCCGTGCTTCATGAAGGGCAGGATCACCATGGGAACGGGCAGCCGCTGGCCCGCCCGCCGCTGGAGGCTCACGCCTGTTGGAGCAACAGCCTGTCAATCACACTCTTCGGCCAATAACTGAGGACCTCTGTCCCTCTGTCAGGGACCTTAATTCTAACCCATAAGAAAAGGTCTCCACAATGACTGATTGAGTGTGTGCATGAGAGTGAGTGAGTGAGAGATGAAGAACAAGACTCTCACTACAATCACACAAACAAGCTTGAGTGAGTGAGTGAGTGAGTGAGTGAGTGAGTGAGTGTGTGCATGTGAGTGAGTGAGTTTGTGTTGGTGCATGTGAGTGAGTTTGTGTTTGAGCATGTGATTTAGTGAGTGAGTGAGTGAGTGTGTGCATGTGAGTGAGTGAGTTTGTGTTGGTGCATGTGAGTGAGTTTGTGTTTGAGCATGTGATTTAGTGAGTGAGTGAGTGAGTGAGTGTGTGCTTGTGAGTGAGTGAGTGTGTGCATGTGAGTGAGTGAGTTCATGTGAGTGAGTGAGAGATGAAGAACAAGACTCACTACACTCACACAAACAATCTTGAGTGGGAGTGAGTGTGTGCATGTGTGAGTGAGTGAGTGAGTGAGTGAGTGAGTGAGTGAGTGAGTGAGTGAGTGAGTGAGTGAGTGAGTGAGTGAGTGAGTGAGTGAGTGCCTACCTATCAGCTGGATGACGTTGGGGTGGGTGAAGTCCTTCATGTAAGCGGCTTCCTTCAGACACTGCTCGATGTCGTCAGAGGAGTCCACGTCAGCTGGAGAACACAACACAACCAATCACCTACCAGTATGACAGCAGAGCTATGACTCCTTCAGCCAATCAGGACATTCAACCCCCCCCCCCCCGATGATGTCATCACCTACACTTTAGCACCTTGACGGCCACCTTCTGGACCGAGTCGCCCGTCTTCAGTAACGCCTCCCTCACCGAGCCAAACTCCCCTGCACACACACACACACACACACACACAAAAGGAAACAAGTCAAACCTCACCTGAACGCAAGTACCCACTGCACATTTAAGCTGCACTATGTACGCTAGCGGCCTCTAGTGGCAGCGGTTGTAGCTGCAGGTCCTTTTCAGACCACCGTCAAATCCCCTGGATGGATGAGTTTTGTGTGTTTATTCATGATCCTTGTTCACAAATTCAAGAGACAGAAAAATAAAAGTGTGTTTGACCTTTCCCCAGCAGGTGACCAAAGGTCAAGAGTCGCTCCTGGATCAATACATCCTGGAGTTTGGTCTTCAGGGCTTCATTGATCCCCAGACTGTCCACTAGAGGGAGACAGAGAACACAACAGGCTGACCACTAGAAGGAGACAGAGAACACAACGTTGAGGTAGCAACGTTAGGGTAGTGTGTCTCATGTCGGGGTAGCGAGTCTCATGTTGGGGTAGTGAGTCTCATGTCGGGGTAGTGAGTCTCGTGTTGGGGTAGTCAGTCTCATGTCGGGGTAGTGTGTCTCATGTCGGGGTAGCGAGTCTCATGTTGGGGTAGTGAGTCTCATGTGGGGGTAGTGAGTCTCATGTGGGGGTAGTCAGTCTCATGTGGGGGTAGTCAGTCTCATGTGGGGGTAGTCAGTCCAATGGGGGGGGAGTCAGTCTCATGTGGGGGTAGTGAGTCTCATGTCGGGGTAGTGAGTCTCATGTCGGGGTAGAGTCTCTCATGCTGGGGTACTGAATCTCATCTTGGGGTATTCAGTCTCTTGTTGGGGTAGTCAGTCTCATGTTGGGGTAGTGAGTCTCATGTTGGGGTAGAGAGTCTCATGTTGGGGTAGTGAGTCTCATGTTGGGGTAGTGAGTCTCATGTCGGGGTAGTGAGTCTCTCATGCTGGGGTAGTGAATCTCATCTTGGGGTATTCAGTCTCGTGTTGGGGTCAGTCAGTCTCATGTTGGGGTAGTCAGTCTCATGTTGGGGTAGTGAGTCTCATGTTGGGGTAGTGAGTCTCATGTCGGGGTAGTGAGTCTCATGTCGGGGAAGTGAGTCTCATGTCGGGGTAGAGTCTCTCATGCTGGGGTACTGAATCTCATCTTGGGGTATTCAGTCTCGTGTTGGGGTAGTGAGTCTCATGTGGGGGTAGTGAGTCTCATGTTGGGGTAGTGAGTCTCATGTTGGCGTAGCGAGACTTGTGGGGGTAGTGAGTGTCATGTTGGGGGTAGTGAGTCTCATGTTGGGGTTGCGAGTCTCATGTTGGGGTAGCGAGACTTGTGGGGGTAGTGAGTGTCATGTTGGGGGTAGTCAGTCTCATGTGGGGGTAGTCAGTCTCATGTGGGGGTAGTGAGTCTCATGTGGGGGTACTGAGTCTCATGTGGGGGTACTGAGTCTCATGTGGGGGTACTGAGTCTCATGTTGGGGTAGTGAGTCTCATGTTGGGGGTAGTCAGTCTCATGTGGGGGTAGTCAGTCTCATGTCGGGGTAGTGAGTCTCATGTCGGGGTAGTGAGTCTCATGTCGGGGTAGAGTCTCTCATGCTGGGGTACTGAATCTCATCTTGGGGTATTCAGTCTCGTGTTGGGGTAGTGAGTCTCATGTGGGGGTAGTGAGTCTCATGTTGGGGTAGAGAGTCTCATGTTGGGGTAGTGAGTCTCAAGTTGGGGGTAGTCAGTCTCATGTGGGGGTAGTCAGTCTCATGTCGGGGTAGTGAGTCTCATGTCGGGGTAGAGTCTCTCATGCTGGGGTACTGAGTCTCATGTTGGGGTAGTGAGTCTCATGTTGGGGGTAGTCAGTCTCATGTTGGGGGTAGTCAGTCTCATGTGGGGGTAGTCAGTCTCATGTCGGGGTAGTCAGTCTCATGTGGGGGTACTGAGTCTCATGTGGGGGTAGTCAGTCTCATGTCGGGGTACTCAGTCTCATGTCGGGGTAGTGAGTCTCATGTCGGGGTAGTGAGTCTCATGTCGGGGTAGTGAGTCTCATGTCGGGGTAGTGAGTCTCATGTCGGGGTAGTGAGTCTCATGTCGGGGTAGTGAGTCTCATGTCGGGGTAGTGAGTCTCATGTCGGGGTAGTGAGTCTCATGTCGGGGTAGTGAGTCTCATGTCGGGGTAGAGTCTCTCATGCTGGGGTACTGAATCTCATCTTGGGGTATTCAGTCTCGTGTTGGGGTCAGTCAGTCTCATGTTGGGGTAGTGAGTCTCATGTTGGGGTAGTGAGTCTCATGTTGGGGTAGTCAGTCTCATGTTGGGGTAGTCAGTCTCATGTTGGGGTAGTCAGTCTCATGTGGGGGTAGTGAGTCTCATATGGGGGTACTGAGTCTCATGTCGGGGTAGAGAGTCAGGCTGCTTACGAGTGCTGTCCGGTAGGTCCGGGCCTTGTCTGTTGAAGGACCTCGCTGCTAAGAAGGAAACGCTGTCCGGTCCCGGGTCCTTAAATACAGACCTGGAACACAAGAACACTGGGATGAAGACTGGAGCTGTGATGAAGACTGGAGCTGTGATGAAGGACAGACTGTAGCTGTGATGAAGGACAGACTGTAGCTGTCATGAAGGACAGACTGTAGCTGTGATGAAGACTGTAGCTGGGATGAAGGTGGACTCACCCAAACTGCGTCTCCTTGTCTCGTTGTTGCAGGACGACCACGAGGAACAGACCCACCATGGAGGCCAGCAGAGCAGCCAGGGAGACGCCCACCCAGAGGTGGTTCCGCAGTGGGGGGGCTGGCACCGCTACACACACACACACACACACACACACACACAGACACACACACAGACACACACACACAAAACAGTTTGTTACGTATAGACACATTTTAGATAGCTACAGCAACATGCAGACATCCCAGAATGAACCTGGTCTTACCAGCAGCAGGGAGCACAGTTATTGGTCGGCTCCAAGGCCCACAGCCAATCACAGTGCAGGCTGAGACCTGGAAGGAGGAGTTAAAGAAACGGCCCGCCCCCGACAGACGAGCAGCGTTGTCCTTAAACAGCAGAGCTTCCTGAGACAGATCAGACACACATCACATCAGACATACATGAACCATATCAACTAAATAGTAACATTAATAAATATAACAAGACTTCCTGAGATAGATCAGACACACATCACATCAGACATACATGAGCCATGTCAACTAAATAGTTACATTAATAAATATGAGATAGATCAGACATACATGAACTGTATCAACTAAATACATTAATAAATATTACACAGATTTCCTGAGATAGATCAGACACACAGACATCAATTATTATGAATAATAATCTATAAATGATATTAAAATAGACAATAATATATAAATATAATAACATCTCCTGACAATATACCCAGATAATAAACCACTAGTAATAGATAAACAGCATACACACTAAACTGCTCCACAGTGATTCTATGTGACCTGTTCAATAAAATGACACTAGCTGTGTTTGAAATCGTTCCCTATCACGGACATAGTGCACTATATAGGGTGCTCGCCATTTTGTAGTGGTGTTCGAATTCTCAGTGGTTGATTTCATGCACTATATAGTGGACTTAAAATACCCAAAATTTGAGTGACCATAACCCTACGTGTTACTCCCGTATACCACAATGCAATGCGGCCGTGTTTTTCCGGAGGAGAAGAAGAAGCTGAATAACTGCGAAAATTAATACATTTAGGCCCAATGATCGAGTATCCGGCTTTCGTTTAGAAATCTCAACAATTTATTTGGGATTTAACATAGATAATGTAACATTCTAAATTAATTAAAAAAACCTTGAACAAGGAAATGTAACATTCAACATCAATACAACCTCCAGCTTCCCTCGTGGGTGCCCGGTTGGTTTACATGACGTGGGCACATCTGTCTGCGTCACACAAACACCCGGCGTATTCACTGACGCAAACGACGTAAATTCTCGTTTGTTCGTTCCCCATATAGTGCACCGTATCATACACACTATGTAGGGAACAGTGACTGGGTGAATAGGGAACGATTTCGAACACAGCGAGGGAGTGCATGTGGCGACCGACCTGCCACTCGCCCCCCAGGCTCCACTGCAGCTTGTAGGCCAACATCCGGCCTCGGAGCTCCGCCTCCGCCAGCCCCGCCCAGCCCAGATGCAGCTCCTGCTCCCTGAGCTCAAAGGTCAGGTTCCTGGGCGCGACCGATGGCTCTGTAGGGTCCCACCACAGATGAGCGTTAGATTGCTATCGCTGCTAGCGCACCCCTAGCAACGTCCGCTTCGTGGACAACACTAGGTTAGGGTGAGGGTTAGCCGGTTACACAACGAGGACGTTAAGGGGTGTGCAGTACCGCCCGCGTCCTGCAGGGGGAGCGGGTGGACAGTTTAGATCTTCCATATTCTACCATGTTTACATTAGAACACCTCCTTTGTTTCGTTATTCATCTGCTTCTAAATTCTGAGATATGGAGCCAAGAGAGGGAGAGATCGAGAAATAGTGAGAGAGAGAGAGTGAGAGAGAGAGTGAGAGTGAGAGAGCGAGAGCGAGACAGTGAAATAGAGCGAGAGAGTATCTGGGACTTGTTGATTAAGGCCACAAACAAAAGCTGATTGTTCCATGAGACTGGAACTCACCACACAGACACAGACATCTTGTGGTACTTAGATGCTGAGGGTTTTTTTTAGCTGGTAGTTTACTGGTCAGGGTGGTAGTTAGCTGGTCAGGTGGTGGTTAGCTGGTCAGGCTGGTTGTTAGCTGGTAGTTGGTTGGTCAGTGTGGTAGTTAGCTGGTCAGAGTGTAAGTTAGTTGGTCAGGGTGAGAGTTAGCTGGTCAGAGTGGTAGTTAGCTGGTCAGAGTGGTAGTAAGCTGGTCAGAGTGGTAGTAAACTGGTCAGGGTAGTGGTAAGCTGGTAGTTAGCTGGCCAGGGTGGTAGTAAGCTGGTCAGGGTGGTAGTAAGCTGGTCAGGGTGGTGGTAAGCTGGTAGTTAGCCGTTCAGGTTGGTTGTTAGCTGGTAGTTAGCTGGTCAGGGTGGTAGTAAACTGGTCAGGGTGGTGGTAAGCTGGTAGTTAGCCGTTCAGGGTGGTTGTTAGCTGGTCAGGGTGGTAATTAGCTGAGAGGTAGCCGTTCAGGGTGGTTGTTAGCTGGTCAGGGTGGTAATTAGCTGGTAACCTAGCTGGTCAGAGCGGTACCTGTCTGTGGTGTCTGGAAGCCCAGCCAGGGGGAGAAGGGGGAGGGGCCCAGCAGGTTGGTGCAGGCCACCCGGGCGCTGTAGTTGGAGTAGAAGGTGAGGTGGTGGAGTTGGAGGAGGTAAGGAGGCACAGCGACCTCCAGCTCAGACACCCCCCCGCCCAGCTCCGACGGGGCAGACACCTGGAGGGGCAGGGTCAGAGGTCAACAGGGTCAGAGGTCAACACCAGCATCTCTGGGATGGAACCAGCGTGAAAGTCACCTCATATTTGGGAACACAAACACGCTCATCACGCACAAACACGCTAGCTAGCGTTGCCAGATTGGGTTGGACATATGGCCCAATCTGGCAACCTGCTGGTGATGTGGGAGACTGTATCTCTTACTTGGACAGTACAGGTGGAGAGCTCAGAGTATCCGGTGAATCCCGGTTTCCATGACAACGTGACGTTGTTCTCCTCCATCCTCAACACCGACAGTTCCACAGGGGGGGAGGGGAGCACTGGGGGGGAGGGGGTCGCATATCAATCACCCTGAATCTATTGATCTGTGTTCATGAATACATAATGTCATATTCGAGTCTAATAGATAAAAAAAAAAAAGCGTATAATAATAATTTCCAATACAACAAACATAATATAATGAATAACATCAAGTTCTATAATGATGCAATACAAAATAATAATAATAATAAAACAATACTATTATAATCTAATAATAAATAAAATGATATAATGATATGTTAATAAAAAATACCTTTAATGTAGACCGTTCCTGTCCGAGACACTGTGATCCCTTTTGCATTGTGGGCTTCACAGTAAAAGTTAACGCTGGAGTTCACCCCTGATGGACAGACAGACACGCAGACAGACAGACAGTCAGGCAGACAGACAGGCAAGTTAAGGGCAGATTGGTATTTTGTGGTAGTCTGGTTGTTGAAACAAACATAATTTGAACATACATAAGTAAAAGTGCATTAGGGTTAGATTTAAGAGCTTTTATTTGAGTGTGATTTGTTAGAAATACCACAGCTATCTATCAGCGACACACACACACACACACACACACACACACACACACACACACAGTGTTTTCGACATAACTAATAAACAAGGTGTCCGTCATGTTCTAGATTAAAGCGATGACATCATGTTGTTCCAGTGTTGTTCCTGTTTGTCCACCCGGAGCGATTGATTGGCTGACAGGTAGCGGCCAGCATCCAATCTCTCTATTTATAGAACACCAATCAAGCAGCGACCACACCCGTCCCTCCTACGGCCGTACCCGGCTACGCTACCTAGCATGTAGCATAGTGCGACTCATAGACGCAGAGCCCAATGGAGGGAGGGAGGGGGAGATGGCAGAGAGAGGCAGGATAAGAGGAAGAGAGAGAGGAGAGAGAGAGAGAGAGAGAGGAGAGAGAAGAGAGAGAGAATAAGAGGAAGAGAGAGCAGAGAGAGAGAAGAGAGAGGAGAAGAGAGAGAGAATAAGAGGAAGAGAGAGGAGAAGAGAGAGAAGAGAGAGAGAGGATAAGAGGAAGAGATAGGAGAGAGAGGGAGAGGGGAGGGAGGGAGGGGGAAATGGCAGAGAGAGGCAGGATAAGATGAAGAGAGAGAGGAGAGAGAGAGAGGAGAGGAGAGAGAAGAGAGAGAGAATAAGAGGAAGAGAGAGAGAGAGAGAGAGAGAGAGAGAGAGAGAGAGAGAGAGAGAGAGAGAGAGAGAGAGAGAGAGAGAGAGAGAGAGAGAGAGAGAGAGAGAGAGAGAGAGAGAGAGAGAGAGAGAGAGAGAGAGAGAGAGAGAGAAGATAAGAGGAAGAGAGAGAGGAGAGAGAGAGAGAGGAAAGGGGAGAGGAGAAGAGAGGAAGAGAGACTGACCTGGGACATGGAGGACGGAGGGAGAGGAGGAGGGTCCCCCGGCTGCATCCCCCCCCACCCACCACACCACCTCCACCGGCTCGGGGGGGCCCACGGCCGAGCAGCGGAGGTCAAAGGGCACGCCGGGCAGGGTCGACACATCCTGGGGGTCCTGGAGGAAGTGGGGGACCCCTGGAGGGCAGGAGAGAGGAGGGGGAGAGAGAGGGGGATAGAGGGGAGGAGGGGAGGAGGAGAGGAGAGGAAGAGAGAGGAGAGGAGAGGAGAGGAGGAGGAGAGAGGAGAGGAAAGGAAGAGACAGGAGAGGAGAGTAGAGAGGAGAGGAGGAGGAGGAGAGAGGAGAGAAGAGGGGAGGAGGAGGAGAGAGGAGAGGAGGAGAGAGGAGATGAGAGGAGGAAAGAAAAGGGGATAGGAGATGAGAGGAGAGGTATCTGGTAAAACACTGGCACGTTCCAGTACGTTCTGGCTGTGTTCTGGGTCCTTGTTGTGTTGGGTGCGTTTGATTCGTTACCTTCCACCGTGACCCAGGCTGGCTGGGAGGTGTAGGTGATGCTGTGGAAGTCCACCTCACACCAGTACACCCCCGCGTCTTGCTGCTGGACCGACTTCACACTGCGGAACCACAACCGCCATCGTTAGAACCACAACCACAGGAACCATCACTACATTAGAACCAGAACCATCACCACATTAGAACCGGTAACACTGCAGACCTTTATTCCATCAGTTCTGTCTTGAGTGAACAGAGTGTGCTACTGCCCCACGTCCCATGATGCCCCACAGGACTTACAGAACTTAGAGTCAACTCCTCCTTCCAGGGTCCATGACATCATGATCACCTGATCAACACATTCCACTAACCCTATCCCATGCAAACCCCAGATTAGCATCAGACACTAGCCCCAGGTTAGCATCAAGCCCAAGATTAGCATCAGACGCTAGCCCCAGGTTAGCATCAAGTCCAAGATTAGCATCAGACGCTAGCCCCAGGTTAGCATCAAGCCCAAGATTAGCATCAGACGCCAGCCCCAGGTTAGCATCAAGCCCCAGGTTAGCATCAGACGCTAGCCCCAGGTTAGCATCAAGCCCCAGGTTAGCATCAGACGCTAGCCCCAGGTTAGCATCATATACTAGCCCCAGGTTAGCATCATATACTAGCCCTAGGTTAGCATCATGAAACGCTACATATGGTATATAGTTTTTAAGCATATAGTATATAGTGTAGAGTGTGTAGTATGTAGTGTAGTATTTAGTGTATAGTGTATATGTAGTAAATAGTGTGTAGTACATAGTATATAGTGTGTATATATAGTATATAGTATATAGTATAGAAGGTCTCCCAGTGTAAGGTTGTATTGTGTAGTATATATTGTGTAGTATATAGTGTATATAATATATAACCTGTAGGCTGTCTCCCAGTGCAGGTCTCCGAGTGTGAGGTTGTATTGTGTATATAGTATAGTATATAGTGTTTATGGTATACAACCTGTAGGATGTCTCCCAGTGTGAGGTTGTATTGTGTATATAGTACAGTATATGGTATACAACCTGTAGTATGTCTCCCAGTGCAGGTCTCCCAGTGTGAGGTGCATCTGGTCGTTGCTGTGGACCTTGACTCCATCCTTCCTCCAGGAGATGTCCGCCTCACTGATCCCCTCCACGGCACAGCCCAGGCGGACCGAGTTCCCCTGGCTCAGCGTCTGGTTGGCGGGGTGTCTGGTGAACACCACCCCTGAGCCCGCCCCTAAGGGAGGAGGAGGAAGGAGAGTGAGAGTCTGTCTCACTCCTCTGTCTCACTCCCCTGGTGGAGGAGGAGGGAGAGTGATAGTCTGTCTCACGCCTCTGTCTCACGCCTCTGTCTCACTCCCCTGGTGAACAGGCAGAGGGAGAGTCTGTCTCACTCCCCTTGTGAACAGGCAGAGGGAGAGAGTGAGAATCTGTCTCACTCCCCTGGTGAACAGGCAGAGGGAGAGAGTGAGAGTCTTTCTCACGCCTCTGTCTCACTCCCCTGGTGAACAGGAAGAGGGAGAGGTGAAAGTCTGTCTCACTCCCCTGGTGAACAGGCAGAGGGAGAGAGTGAGAGTCTTTCTCACGCCTCTGTCTCACTCCCCTGGTGAACAGGCAGAGGGAGAGAGTGAGAATCTGTCTCACTCCCCTGGTAAACAGGCAGAGGGAGAGAGTGAGAGTCTTTCTCACGCCTCTGTCTCACTCCCCTGGTGAACAGGCAGAGGGAGAGGTGAAAGTCTGTCTCACTCCCCTGGTGAACAGGCAGAGGGAGATAGTGAGAGTCTGTCTCACTCCTCTGGTGAAAACCACCCCTGAGCGAGCCCCTGGTGGAGGAGGAGGGAGAGTGAGAGTCTGTCTCACTCCTCTGTCTCACTACCCTGGTGGTGGAGGAGGAGGGAGAGTGAGAGTCTGTCTCACGCCTCTGTCTCACTCCCCTGGTGAACAGGCAGAGGGAGAGTCTGTCTCACTCCCCTGGTGAACAGGCAGAGGGAGAGAGTGAGAGTCTGTCTCACTCCCCTGGTGAACAGGCAGAGGGAGAGAGTGAGAGTCTTTCTCACGCCTCTGTCTCACTCCCCTGGTGAACAGGCAGAGGGAGAGAGTGAGAGTCTTTCTCACGCCTCTGTCTCACTCCCCTGGTGAACAGGCAGAGGGAGAGGTGAAAGTCTGTCTCACTCCCCTGGTGAACAGGCAGAGGGAGATAGTGAGAGTCTGTCTGACTCCTCTGGTGAAAACCACCCCTGAGCGAGCCCCTGGTGGAGGAGGAGGGAGAGTAAGAGTCTATCTCACTCCTCTGGTGAACACCATCCCTGAGGTGGAGGAGGGAGAGTAAGAGTCTGTCTCACTCCTCTGGTGAACACCACCCCTGAGGTGGAGGAGGGAGAGTAAAAGTCTGTCTCACTCCTTTGGTGAACACCACCCCTGACCCAGCCCACGGGTTGGAGGAGAAGGGAGAGAGTGAGAGTCTGTCTCGCTCTCTTTTTCACCGTCTCCTCTCCTCTTTTATTGAAGTATATAAACATGCTGTACAAATGACCAATATTATTTCAGAGTGTTCAAAATAAATCCACAAAAGTTAAGACATAAAACATGGCTTCCTTGAAATGATAACCGTGTCCCCCTCTTCCTCTGACCTCTCTTCAAACGATAACATCATTAATGACGTCACATCAAGAGATCCCGTCAAGACGGCGACTTCCCGAGGTAATTTGTTGGAGCAAGTGGCCACTATCTGCACACACACACACACCTCTCTCTGAATGGAGGATGTATCTCTAGATCATGCGGTCGTTGGGTTTCACGTCACGTCGTCGGTAAACACTCCGCCGTAGACTACCAATCCCGCAGTGTATGAGCCGTGTTAACTAGTTCAACCCTTTACCCCACCAGCAAACCCCCTCTCCTAGGGACCTCCTGTCCCGAGCAGGTCAACGACCTGTCCAAGACCAGCCGGAAGTCACGGTTAGAACTAGTTAGTTAGATAAATACTAACTAACAGCAGTAAATCAGTTAGCAGTAGTTAGTTAGCTAGATATATACTAACTAACAGCGGTCAGTAAATCAGTGTTGGCACTAGCTGTTACTATGTAGTGAGTTAGATAGATTCTAACTTACAGCAGTAAGTCCGTCTTAGCACTAGTTAATTAGTTCTGACTAGTGGTCTGTTAGGTCTGGGACCGGGGGATCCAGGAGGACTTACGGCAGACCCCGACCTGGGTCTGGAGGAGGACGACGGGGACCCACCACCACAGCCTCATGGTTCCATGGCTCCTGAAGTCCACTTAAACTCTTCAATCCACTGGTCCCACTTTGTACCAGTCAACAACAGGGGCAACAATCCCAGTCCATCCGATCTCTGGTCCCCAAACCCCGACTCGGAATAAACCAGACCCGGAGCTTCGACTCGGTCCTTTGTGTCGCTGTTCCACTTGTTTGTTGTTCGCTGCGGGACGCGGCGGCTCCGCGGAGGAATGCGACCGGAGGGGAGGGAGCGCAGCCGGGATCTGCGCATGCGCGCCCCCCTGCTGGAGGATAAGGCTTCCTGCGATGAGTGATCGATGATGCATCGGTGATTGATTGATCACCCGAGGCCATTCCGATAGACCTTGGGTTATCAATTTACTCAGCACGCACTAGTTAGCGCTCACCGACAGCCAGCACCGGTTACAGTCATTAATGATAGTTCGATTAGAGACTATATTTATGATTCAAACTGCATTCACTCCAACAGGATCACCGTGGGTGGAGGGGGGTGGTTCTAGTCATTCGTGATTTTATTAATGGATACATTACAATGCAACAGCTTTTAAATAACACTTTTCGTTTTCAGGCATCCATAATTTACAAGTTATACAAGCGGTCAGACTAGTAGTGTTGTTAAACTGGGAAAGAGGTGTTGGAAAACATTAGGAAGCAAAACTCCTTCAATGAAACATAAGATTAGTTCAATAACCTGCTTCACAGTGTGATTAATGTGTTCCCAAATGCATATTCCAGTGAGGTGTGCCAACCGACCGCTCCCGTCACTACTCTGTTAGCCTTAGCTTCAGCTGAGACGGCCTCACCTTTGCAGAACATTCCCAGTACAACTTGGCTGAAACTCTGGGTTTAAAGTGAGGTTAAAATCATAAAGGAAAGGAACAAAGGAATATAACATCTCTGAGAGTTAATACCTCATTACCCACGGTTACACGAACTGCTGAGTGTGTGAGTATGCCAGTGTTGATAGTGTGAGTGTGTGTGTGTGTGTGGTGTTTGTATGGTCTGTGTATAGTGTGTTTTCGAGGTGTCCAGGTGTCGTCTTGGCGTGGGGGGGGGGGGGGGGGGGGGGGGGTATCTTCCTGGTCTCTGTAGCCTGAGTCTTTATGAATAAAGTTTGATTTGAAGCGCGGGGAGCTGGTAGGGGTCAGAGGTCGGACGTCCTCCTGACCCCTCAGGAGAACTTCTTCTTGGTGGCTGTGAAGCGCTCCATGTACTGGAAGACAACACAAAACATTCATTTCTACAAAGAGTACTGCGCTACTATGGTAGTGTCAGGCCACTGTGGTAATACTCTGGTAGAACTGTAGTCTTATCGTACTGCAGTATTATCGTACTGTATTAGTACCGTACTAGAACTGTAGCATTATAGTACTGTAGTATTATCGTACTGTATTAGTACTGTAGTATTATAGTACTGTAGTATTATGGTACTGTAGTATCACTGTGGTAGTACGGCAGAATTATAGTACTGTAGTAGTACTTTAGTATTATGGTACTGTCAAAGTCCTGTAGTAGAACTGTAGTATTATGGAACTGTAGGATTACTGTAGTAGTCCTGTAGTATTATGGTACTGCAGTAGTCCTGTAGTATTATGGTACTGTAGTAGTACTGTAGTATTATGGTACTGCAGTAGTCCTGTAGTATTATAGGACTGTAGTAGTACTGTAGCAGTCCTGTAGTATTATGGTACTGTAGCAGTCCTGTAGTATTATAGTACTGCAGTAGTCCGGTAGTATTATGGTACTGTAGTAGTACTGTGGGTATAGTACCTGCTCGTATCCCTCCAGCTCCCTCATCCTCTTGACCTGGAAGAGGTTCCCCTCCAGCGAGAGCAGGGAGACCTGTGATTGGCTGAGGATGGCGATGGGGATGGAGGAGAGCTCCAGGCAGTTCTCCTCCAGGCGGAGCACCTTGAGGCGCGGGCAGCGGCCCACCTCGGCACTCACCTCCGAGATCTGGGGACAGACGGCCGGGTACGGGGGTGAGTACCTGGTTAGTACCTGGTACGGGGGTGAGAACCTGGTACCTGGTTAGTACCTGGTACGGGGGTGAGTACCTGGTACCTGGTTAGTACCTGGTACTGGGGGAGAACCTGGTACGGGGTGAATACCTGGTACGGGGGTGAATACCTGGTATGGGGGTGAATACCTGGTACCTCGTTAGTACCTGGTACTGGGGTGAGAACCTGGTACCTGGTAGGGTTAGTACCTGGTACTGGGGGGAGAACCTGGTACCTGGTTCTGGTTAGTTAGTACTCTGGTACCAGGTTTTGTTTGAGGGGAGTAGGCTGGTACCAGGTTCGGGTTAGTACCTAGTACGGGGGTGAGTATCTGGTACTGAGGAGAGTACCTGGTTCTGGTTGAGGTTAGTACTCTGGTACCAGGTTCTGGTTGAGGTTAGTACGAGTTCCATTACCTGGTTCTGGTTGAGGTTAGTACTCTGGTACCAGGTTCTGGTTGAGGTTAGTACTAGTTCCGTTACCTGGTTCTGGTTGAGGTTAGTACTCTGGTACCTGGTTCTGGTTGAGGTTAGTACTCTGGTACCAGGTTCTGGTTGAGGTTAGTACTAGTTCCATTACCTGGTTCTGGTTGAGGTTAGTACTCTGGTACCAGGTTCCGGTTGAGGTTAGTACTAGTTCCATTACCTGGTTCTGGTTGAGGTTGATCTCGATGGCTTGCAGGGCGGACACCTCCACGGGGACCACCCGGATGTGGTTCTTGGAGAGGTCCAGCAGGTCCAACATGCGCAGGGTCCCCAGGCCGGGGGGGAACTCTCGGATCTGGTTCCCCGACAGGTTGAGGGTCCGCAGGGCTCGGAGCTGGCCCAGAGAGGAGGGGAGGCCCGTGATCTGGTTCCCGCTCACACTCAGGGTCTCCAGTTTCCTCAACTTGCTGAGCTCACCGGGCAGGCTGGCTGGGGTACAGGGCGGTAAACACCAGGCCTACAAGTGAATACTTCCAAACACCAGGTTGCACTCTTCAGGTTACTGCCAAGTCTACATACAAGTAATTACTGGAAACATATTACAAGTTTTTATACATAAAGGTCATAACAGCTCAACACTACTTCTATAGGCTACAAGTTTACAACCGAAAATTATGTTTACACGCTACTAGTTCTAACTTGTTAAAGGTCTAATGTGCAGGTAGTCCTAACTTGTACAAGGTCTAATGTGTAGTTAGTCCTAACTTGTAGACAGTCTAATGTGTAGTTTGTTCTAACTTGTAGGTAGTTCTAACTTGTAGTTCTCTTATGTGTAGGCAGTCTTAACTTGAGGATTGCTAATGTGTAGGTAGTCCTGTCTTGTAGAAGGTCTAATGTGTCGGCAGTCCTACATTTTGGAAGGTCTAATGTGTACTCTGTTTTAACTTGTAGACGGTCTTACTGAGTTTGTTGGAGTTGAGCGTGAGACTCTTCATCTGGAGGAAGTTCCCGATGGAGGCCGGGAGCACCTCGATCTTGTTGTGAGAAACGTCCACGGTGCGCAGGTTAGCCGTTAGCCTCTGTAGCTCTTCAGGAAACTGGAACACATCTCGTATTTCAGGGACACATCGACTTCACCAGAGAGAACCAACAACTACGATATTACTTTGAAACGTTCATAAATGTACCTAAGTAGAAAGGTGACATTTTTCTGTGTTCATTCGGTCGTAGTATGATTACGGGTCCCTTATCAACATCTACCGCTATTGCGGAGGCTGTTGCTTCTTCTGACTGTAATACTGTGACCGTTTACTGTTTCTACACAGTCCTGTAAGCCATCCTCCCTTCACCGGACATCCTGTATGTGTATATGGGACTAATAAAGTTGTAGAATCTTGAATCTATTATTGTTTAATGTTTTGGTCAATATGAACATGTAATGCCAATGCAGCAAGTTGAATAAGCAGAGGATCCTGTATTTCATGGTACGATTTTGCAGATTTTCTCTCTTATGTTGAGTCATGTTTTACTTTTTGTGCTCTGAGAGAGAGAGAGAGAGAGAGAGAGAGAGAGAGAGAGAGAGAGAGAGAGAGAACGGAGAGAAAGAGAGACCCTCACCTCTTGCAGTCCTTTCCCGGTGAGCTGGAAGACCCCGGTCTTCTGGGATGTCTCCAGGTGGGCCTTGATCGCGCTGTTGCCCATCACGCTCACTGGTCCCTACACCTTCCACGACCCACCTGTCACCCTAACCTGTCACCCTGAGCCGTCGCTCTGTGGGACGTGTCGACCTGCACTTTAATGGAGCTCCAGATGCACCAGGGATGACAAATCCTAACAGAGCAACGGATGATTCCTCTCCTCCGATCCTGTGAGATAAACAGACGGGTCGCGCATGAGGGCGTAGTCCGACCGCAACAACAACAACAACAGCAACAACAACAACAACAACAACAACAACAGTCCTAACATTAGGAAGCCTGTCTCAACGTCCCCACACCTTATGACATGGAACCTAGAAGGTGATACGAGACAACTTTGTGAACAACATGTCGCCGCGCAGTGAGTGGTTAACGGTAGTGCCCAGCCCTCCTAGAGACTAACCTCACACAGGAAGCCCTTCTGAGGGTCCGAGGTTCATGCAGGACCCCTCAGACCTCCGCCGTACGTAGTGGGAACAATACAGAAGCAGCTAGAACGTTTATCTTACTCTTAAAGCGATTAAAAGAGAAAAGCAGGAGAGCTTTGGGTTAACGTTCACTCGACCGTGTGTGCGCATGCGCCATGCGACCTGCATCGAAAGCAGGACGTGACGCGGTGTCCCTCCCGGAAGTGACGAATAGGAAACAACAGTGAAAACTCAAATAAATAGCGGGTTTACACTTCTATTATTGAACTTCAAGAAAATAAATCCTCGCACTTTAAGTGACACGGCCTTAGTGGTTAAGCGCGGATGATCGATGATTGATGATCGGAGGATATTGATGATCCTCGGCTGACAACCCGCCAGCTGCTGTGCTTCAGTTCATCGGGTTCCGTTGTCTGGAGGGTCTGAGGTTAGGGTTAACCCAGCTAATGGATCCGTGGGACCCGAGCCCGTTCTCCATCACCCCGGCAGGCAGCTTCCTGTCCGGCTGCGTGGCGAAGGGGATCTGGACACAGGTCAGATGACGAGGACATCCACCTCTAACCTAGTACCTTAACTAATCATCTCTAATTTAATACCTTTACTAACCATCTCTAACCTATTACCTTAAATAACCATTTCTAACCTAGTACCTTAACTAACCATTTCTAACCTAAACCTCACTAACCATCTCTAATGTGAACATCTCTAACCTAATAACTTTACTAACCATCTCCGAGAACTACCACCCTACTGTTACCACCTCTAACTTAATACCTTTACAAACCTAGTATCTTAACTAACCACCTCTAACCATATATATTAACACTTTAATGTATATATAATGTTAATATTATGAATGCATGGGTTTGTCTCGTAGACGGCCTGCTTTGCAACTACACTAATAGCCCTAACCATAACTAACCCTTACCATAACTAACCATCTCCAAACCAAGCCATCTCTAAACGTGTGATCCTATTGGTCTATTTTTTTGGTCCAGGAGGAGTTTGACTCCGCCCCTAGGGAAAGCTACGCCTTCTCCCCGTGTCTGCAGGCCACTGAGCAACACATTAGGGCCAAGCGGGAGCTGGCTCAGGTACGGCACGAGGCTGGTAGTTTAACAGCTGATCAGTAGTTAAAACTGTAGTTTAAAAATGTGGTTAATACTGTAGTTTAGTACTGTCACACTGTGGTTAATACTGTGGTATAGTACAAGTTATGCTCGGGTCAATACTGTAGTTTAACACTGTTACACTGCAGTTAATACTGTAGTGTAACAGTTGCACTTAGGTTGATGCTGTAGTTTAATACTGTTACACTGTGGTTAATACTGTAGTTTAATACTGTAGATAGTAAAATGTATACTGTGGTAAACACTGTAGTTTAACAATGTTACACCGCGGTTAATACAGTAGTTTAATACTGTTATACTGCGGTTAATACTGTAGTTTAGTACAAGTTATACTGAGGTTGATACGGTAGTTTAATATACTGCGGGTAATCTGTAGTTTAGTACAAGTTATAGTGTTGTTCCATACGATGGGGCTGTGTAACACCTGTAGGTCTCAGACTGTCCTGACTATCTTAGTTCCCAGATGCAGACTTACCGATCCTTTCATGTTCCAGTTACGTCTGGAGGCGGAGCTCCTGAGCCTGGAGAAGGAGAGCGCTGATGTGACGCACAAGTTCTACCTGAGTAAGAGCGTTTTCTGATGGTTCTACCTGAGCAGGAGTGTGTTCTGATGGTTCTACCTGAGTAGAAGTGTGTTCTGATTGTTCCACCTGAGTAAGAGTGTGTTCTGATGGTTCTACCTGAGTAGGAGTGTTTTCTGATGGTTCTACTTGAGTAAGAGTGTGTTCTGATGGTTCTACTTGAGTAAGAGTGTGTTCTGATGGTTCTACTTGAGTAAGAGTGTGTTCTGATGGTTGTACCTGATAGGAGTGTGTTCTGGTGGTTCTACCTGAGTAGGAGTGTGTTCTGATGGTTCTCCCTGATAGGAGTGTGTTCTGGTGGTTCTAGGGGGCTGGGTTCTGCTGGGTTAATGAGTCACGCTGGCTTGTCTCCTGCCTGCAGCCCAGAGGTTCAGGGACCTGCAGGTGTTTGCGAGTCACCTGCAGGACCTTCTGAAGGAGCAGAGCAGCCTGCGCCAGAGACTGATGAAACCCTTCTGTCAGACCAGCCTGCCTATGGAGGCTCACCTGCACAGGTAATACCCCAGCACAGGTAACGCACAGGTACACACCTGCAGAGTTTACACACACCTGCAGAGTTTACACAACCCTGCCCAGGTAACACACAGGTACACACCTGCAGAGTTTACACACCCCTGCCCAGGTAACACACAGGTACACACCTGCAGAGTTTACACACCCCTGCCCAGGTAACACACAGGTACACACCTGCAGAGTTTACACACCCCTGCCCAGGTAACACACAGGTACACACCTGCAGAGTTTACACACCCTGCACAGGTAACACACAGGTACACACCTGCAGAGTTAACACACCCCTGCACAGGGAACACACCTGCACAGGAAACACACCCGTTTAGGTAACACGCCTCCACAGGTAACACAGCGTGCGGCTAACACACCTGCGTGGCTAACATGTACAAAGACTGACAATGGTTTTACTGGAGGTGTCCACCAGTGCAACCAGCATAACTATGCTCTGCTCCCCAGTATAACCAGTGGAATGTTGTGCAGGTATGTGGTGGAGCTCATCCAGATGGTCCTGGACTTCATTGAGAGCCTGGAGCGTCACATGACCACGGTGCGCACGCTGCCCTCGCTCCCCGACAGCGTGGCTAAACTGGTGAGCGCCAAGACTACATCTCCCACAATCCTTTACACCCACCACTAGGACGGCACATACACGCTCTCTCTGCCTACCGAACACAGATCTGGCACATAAATAACGATCCGCAATGAACATCAGTGTTAAAGTCCCCACGATGCACCGCGTTCTGTCGGACTTCAGACACACCAAGTTCCCCGCTACGTTTATTTTCAAAATGTGTAATAATTCAAAAACCCCAAACTCACTTTTAAACAGAAGCTAAGGTTAGTTTAGTCTTCGCTCCCCGACAGCACGTCTAAAGTGTTGATCCCCAGGACTACGTCTCCCACAATCCTTCACACCCACCGCTGTGTTTTCCCATCTGCTCTCTCCCTGCCTGCAGAACAGCGGCGTGGCCCAGCTGCTGGCCCAAGGGGCCCAGGTGGAGCAGCTGTCCTCCCAGGTCCTTCAGTGGAAGGACCTCCACCAGCGGACCGCTGCGCTCCCAGGGCCCGGCCCCGACCCACTGAGCGGCCGGCTGGGCTCTACGTTCTAGTGGGGGGGTGTTGTCTCTGTCTGAAAGGTTTGGGAATAGGAAAATGTTGATGTATTGTTCTTGTTTGTTAGAGCTATTAAATAAATGAAAACAAAAGTGCTTGGTGAATCTTGTGACGCTAATGATGCTAGGCCGAACGAGGCAAGGAGCAAAAGGAAAGGAAAGGAAAGTGATCAAAAACAAGAATGAAAAATATATTTTTATCCTGTAAAATACTTATTTATGTTATGGCTACAGGTCGCCTTACTCTTCTGTCGCGTTTCCATCGCTCAGGTAAAACCATGGACAACAGGGAAGATAAAACTAGAAGTAGTGTAGAGATTTAGATGTTGGATATGTCAGACTGCTCACGCACATGCAACAACTCAATAACAGTAGGATGAACAACCAACACTCACCGCTGGGTGGCGGTAAAGACACTCCTAAAACGGGATGCTGCGCACACACACAAACCCACAAACAGCTTTCGTAAGCTCCAGTGGATTCATTTATTTTGATAATAATCATAATTATAATGAAATGATAGCATCAGAGATGTTAATCCAGTGAATGGCAGATTAATTCAGCAGTTTTTCACATTTACAAAAATATTTCTCGCTCAAGGTCTGACTGTTGCTTCATGATCTTCATCTCAATTATTACCCATTCCTAAAGGATGAAAAATATTTATTACCCATTCCTAAACGATGAAAAATAATTATAACCCATTCCTAAATGATCAAAACGAATTATTTTCAATTCCTAAATCATAAAAACATTATTACCCATTCCGAAATCATAAAAAAATTATAACCCATGATGTAACTTTAATAATAATACTGTTTCACACACTTCTGTACTGGACCTATTTGGTTTATGGAACCGTATCAGTACTTTGTGTTTTATGTGCATGTTACATAATATCTATGTTATGTGTGTGTATGTTCAATGTATAAGGATGTGTGTGTGTGTGTGTGTGTGTGTGTGTGTGTATCTGTATGTGTGTGTGATCGATGAGTTTTCAGAGGTCATAAAACATGTGGTTATTAAAGAGCCCATATTTGACTACAGGTCATTGTATCATTTAGCCCGGTTAGTGTGATTCGCCATGGTCATTGGACTAAGGCAGAACTCAGATGTTGTTCGGAAATACATTACAATTTTTGACTGCATAAGCCCCGCCCCCAGAACCCTGTTCTGTCAGTTGTTTGGTTATTTGTTGGATTGGCAGATGGGGTTATCCCACATTTCGCTTTAGCATGTGGCTAGTCTTCCATATGGACATCATTGCCTTATTTGAAAATAAATAACAATCTGCTATGAACGTCAGTGTTTAAGTCCCCACTATACACCATGTACTGTAGGACTACAGACACATTAAGTCCCCACAATTTTGTACGTTTATTTGCAAAATGTATAATAATTCAAAATCCAAAACTCCCTTTTAAACATAAGATAAGGTTAGTTTAGTTTAGTTTGTTACCGCCTGGTGTAGAAAAATAGAATATGTTTGATAAGGGAGAAGCTTCAGGCTGAAGCCACTAGGAGGAGCAGTAATAAAAACTACAATGAGTCGGAATAAGTCAAATAAGGGCCCTTCGTAGCCGTCGGAGGACAGTGCTGATTCATCTGGAAGTTATTAGTCATTCATATCATAAATCTTAATGAAAAATAGTTGCTTTCAACTCCAAGCACACCTCTATGAGACACAAACTATGACATCAAATAAAATCCATGAAATGCAAAATATTATCTGGATACAAACCAAAAATAAGTAAAATGGGGACGATACATGATTAAATTACACAACTTTACTTCAAACACAGCTAGGTAGGCTAGCTACCAGCAACGTCAGCAAGCCACTAGCTAGGTTAGCTAACCACCAGCTAGTTGAGCTATCCACCTGCTAGGTTAGCCAACTACTAGCTAGTTCAGCTGACCACCAGCTGCATTAGCTAGCACCCAGCAAAGTCAGCTAGCCAACAGCTAGTTTAGCTGACCACCAGCTAGCTCAGTTAGCCAACAGCTAGTTCAGCTGACCACCAGCTAGGTCAGCAACTACCAGCTAGTTTAGCGAGCAACCAGCAGTCAGCTAGCAACCTGCTAGTTCAGCTGACCACCAGCTAGTTCAGCTGACAACTGGCTAGTTCAGTTAGCAACTAGCTAGTTCAGCTAGCTACCAGCTAGTTTAGCTGACCAGCAGCTGGTTCAGCTAACCAACCGGTAGGTCAGCTAACCACCCGCTAGGTCAGCTAACCACCGCTAGGTCAGCTAACCAACAGCAAGGTCGGCTAACCACCTGCTAGGTCAGCTAACCATCCACTACTTCAGCTAGCCACCCGCTAGGTCAGCTAGCTACCAGCTAGGTCAGGTGACCAACGTTCCGATTGCACAAAGTACGCCACTTCTCCGAAAAGGGAGCGCCAAACTCTTATTTTGAAATACTAAAACAGTTTTGATGGTCTCTTGGGAAATACTGCGATAACATCGGCCCCTGGGCACCTCCAACGGTAAAAACGGTCCGACAGGAACGACGAGGATGTCGTTGTCGCTGTCCCAGCGTCCCCAACGAAGCTCAAGGCTTCAGTTCATCTCACTTCCTGTCAGCCATGACAACTTCCTCTTGTCCTCAACGTCCCCAGAAAGTCTTCAGGGAAGCTTGGAGGCTCCAGGATATCATGTGACCCGGACCCCAGACCCCGCGTTTGTTCGGGACGTCCTGGTTGGTTCTTGGAGGTTCCTCTGGGTTCTGTTGCGTTCTATTGGGTTCCGTAGGGTTCTGTTGGACTTGACTGGGTTGTGCCGGGTTCTATCGTGTTCTTTTAGATACTATTGGGTTGTGTTATTGGTTCTTTTGGGTTTCATGGGTTCTAATGGGTTCTGTTGGGTTGGGAGGTGTTCTAGTGGGTTCTGATATGTTGGATTCTGTTCTCTTGGGGCCTTTATGGGTTTTCTTGGGTTTGTTTATATCATATTGGGTTCTGTTGGGTCCTATGTGAGTTATACCGGGTTCTGTTGGGTTCTATTTGTTCCGGTGAGTTCCAGTACCGGCTGTCTGAAGGCACTTGTCGTGGCGATGAGTGAGCCGCGAGTTCCCAGGTGGGCCAGGAGATGCTCGAGACGGTTGCCACGACAACAGGCCAGTACCAGGATAGTGGGGGGAGGGTGAGAGGGGGATAGGAGAAAGAGGGACCCTATTTGTTATAAAAAGGCTGGCCTAGAACACCGGACTGGCCAATTAAATCTAAGCATCCGTTATCCAGCCAGCTGTCAATCTCAAGGCTCCTCCCACACGCAAGGGGTCGAAGGTCAGAGAAGTTCCTGTAAATTGAAACCCTGTGTTTGTCGCTTCCCACTGGGATAAATAATAATAAATAAAAGATGTAACTTTGTTTATGTAGCACCTTCAGTACAAGAACATCAAAACGACCTTCCAATGACCTCTGACCTCCGACCCCTGGCCGTTCCACCTTCAGACTACCAGGACACACACTCACAAACCCACACACACACACACACACACACACGCACACACACACACACACACGCACACACACACGCACACGCCTACAAGGGTCTTTGGCTTCTGGGGGCGGGGTTATAGGGGAATAAGGGAGGGGCTAGGGCAGATGGGGGCGTGGCTTGAGGGAGTGATTGTGTCTTTTCAAGCAAGGAGGGTGGGGGGGGGGGGGTCACCTTCCACACCCAATCAGAACCAGAGAAAGAGTGACGGACAGCTGCCATATATTAAGGAAAGGAGGCGGGGCCAAAGACCTCAGATCTGTGAAGAGGAGGAGAGAGAGAGAGAGAGAGAGAGAGAGAGAGAGAGAGAGAGAGAGAGAGAGAGAGAGAGAGAGAGAGAGAGAGAGAGCATTGAAGAGAAAGGGTTTGATCAGAATAATATTGATGACCTTTGCACAAAGAGTGACATAGAGAGACAGGAAGAGAGTGAAAGTCAGAGGTAGAGAGACAGATAGAGGTAGAGAAAGAGTGAGGGACAGTGAGATAGGTATAGAGGGAGAGGGAGACAGGTAGAAAGAGTGAGACAGGTAGAGAGAGAGACAGCAGAGAGAGGCAGTAAGACAGGTAAGAGAGAGGTAACTCACTGTTTGGGGGTGGGTCTTTACATTCTCCTTCCTCTATGGTGATGTCATCGATGGCGACGTCACCTTCAATGCCAGAACCCCTCACTCCTTCCATCACCACCTGGACAGACAGACAGACAGACAGGTAGACCGAAGACAGACAGACAGACAGATAGGTCGCAGACAGACAGATAGAAAGACATCATCTGAACTATGTTGGTACATCAAGGTAGTAGGTAGGTAGTAGTAAGAGCATGATTCTAGTTCAGTACTCACTTCTAGGGTGGTACTAGATCAGTACTAGGTCGGTACTAGGTCAGTACTAGGGTCCAATTAGGTCAGTACTTGGTCGGTACTAGGTCCGTACTGGGTCAGTACTAGGTCAGTATTAGGTCGGTACTAGGTCAGTGCTGGGTAAGTACTAGGTCAGTACTAGGTCAGTATTAGTTCAGTACTAGGTCAGTATTAGGTCAGTACTAGGGTCCAACTAAGTCAGTACTAGGTCAGCACTAGGTCAGTACTAGCTCAGTACTAGGTCAGTATTAATTCAGCACTAGGTCAGTACTAGCTCAGTACTAGGTCAGTATTAATTCAGTACTAGGTCAGTACTAGGTCAGTACTAGCTCAGTACTAGGTCAGTATTAATTCAGTACTAGGTCAGTACTAGCTCAGTACTAGGTCAGTATTAATTCAGTACTAGGTCAGTACTAGGTCAGTACTAGGTCAGTACTAGCTCAGTACTAGGTCAGTATTAATTCAGTACTAGGTCAGTACTAGGTCAGTACTAGGTCAGTACTAGGTCAGTATTAATTCAGTACTAGGTCAGTACTAGGTCAGTATTAATTCAGTACTAGGTCAGTACTAGGTCAGCACTAGGTCAGTAATAGGTCAGTATTAATTCAGTACTAGGTCAGTACTAGTTCAGTACTAGGTCAGTAGGGCGGTACCTGAAATGTGGCGGTTGGGTGGATGTTGACCTTTGCCTGCCTCCAGCGGTCACCTTGGTTACCAGTGAGGCTCCATACTGAGCTGTCAGTCACAGTCTGACCTTTCTGACGCAGGATGACCCCGAGTGACCCTGAAACATCCCGCCCCCAGAGGTTAAAGTTCACATGAGAGACCCCACCCCCAAAGGTCAAAGTTCACAAGAAACAGACGCCCCCAAAGGTTAAAGTTCACACCAGAGGCCCCGCCCCTAAAGGTTAAAGTACACATGAAACATCCCGCCCCCAAATGTTAAAGTTCACACAAAACACCCCGCCCCCAAAGGTTAAAGTTCACATGAAACATCCCGGCCCCAAAGGTTAAAGTTCACATGGGAGACCCCGCCTCCAAAGGTCAAAGTTCACATGAAACATCCCGCCCCCAAAGGTTAGAGTTCACAGGGGAACCACCAGTACTAGTAGGACTGTAGCAGTACTGCAGTACTTACCGATGTGTTTCCCGTACATGTGGTAGTAGAAGGAGAGGCAGTAGGTGGAGGCCCGCCCCCCCGTGGTGAAGGAGGGCGACACCAGGCGCGCCGCGTCCCCCTCCAGCCGGGGACGCGACGTCTCGATGTACATGTAGTACCCTGGGGGTCAAAGGTCACAGCATCACTCATACTGCCTTACCCTGGCCGGGGTCAGGGGTCAGAACATGACTCGTACGACCTAACCCCAGCAGGGGTCAAAGGTCAGACCATGAATCAGACTACCTAACCCTAGCAGGGGTCAAAGGTCAGACCATGAATCAGACTACCTAACCCTAGCAGGGGTTAAAGGTCAGACCATGAATCAGACTACCTAACCCTAGCAGGGGTCAAAGGTCAGACCATGAATCAGACTACCTAACCCTAGCAGGGGTTAAAGGTCGGACAGTGACTCATACTACCTTACCCTGCCAGGGGTCAGAGGTCAGACCACAGTATTACTGTCTATAACCACTGGTTCCTGTGGTGTGTTACAGTATGACTGTCTATAACCACTAGTTCCTGTGGTGTGTGTTACAGTATTACTGTCTATAACCACTGGTTCCTGTGGTGTGTGTTACAGTATGACTGTCTATAACCACTGGTTCCTGTGGTGTTTTACAGTATGACTGTCTATAACCACTGGTTCCTGTGGTGTGTTACAGTATGACTGTCTATAACCACTGGTTCCTGTGGTGTTTTACAGTATGACTGTCTATAACCACTGGTTCCTGTGGTGTGTGTTACAGTATTACTGTCTATAACCACTGGTTCCTGTGGTGTGTTTTACAGTATGACTGTCTATAACCACTGGTTCCTGTGGTGTTTTACAGTATGACTGTCTATAACCACTGGTTCCTGTGGTGTTTTACAGTATGACTGTCTATAAACAGTGGTTCCTGTGGTGTGTTACAGTATGACTGTCTATAAACAGTGGTTCCTGTTGTGTGTGTTATAGTATTACTTTCTATAACCACTGGTTCCCGTTGTGTGTGTTACAGTATGACTGTCTATAACCACTGGTTCCCGTTGTGTGTGTTACAGTATGACTGTCTATAACCACAGGTTCCCGTTGTGTGTGTTACGTGGTTCCTGTTGTGTGTGTTACGTGGTTCCTGTTGTGTGTGTTACGTGGTTCCTGTTGTGTGTGTTACGTGGTTCCTGTTGTGTGTACCCTGTTTGGAGCCGCGGTGGTCAGAGCTCGGCCCGGTGTTGGGCGTGTATTTGGTGTCTCTGGTGGCGGCGCTATGTCTCGTCCAATCAAAATGCTCCGTTTTGTCCTGAGAGAACAGGCACAGCGCATCGTCCTCGAAGCCACAGTGGAACTCTCCTGTAACACACAAGAGATACACAATGAATACTACATACAGGATACACTACTACACACAAATGATACACAATGAATACTACACACAGGATACACGGCTACACACATGAGATACACTATGAATACTACACACAGGATACACTGCTACAAATACACTATGAATACTGCACACATGATACACTACTACACACATGAGATACACTATGAATACTACACACAGGATTCACGACTACACATAGGAGATACACTATAAACACAGCTTGTGTGTGTGTGTGTGTGTGCAAACTTACTGAGGTGAGGGTTGACTGGAGCTGTGGGAGAAAAGACGATATTTAAGAGTCAAGTATTACTACAGTGCTAATATTACCTTATATGATTAAGTACTAGTACTTACTAGTACTAGTACTAGTCACTATAGGTGACTAGTACTAGTGTGGCGGTAGGCCTAAGTACAGCTGTAGGTGACTGTAGCACCAGTGGTAGGCCTACGTATGGCTGTAGGTGACTGTAGTGTGGTGGCAGGCTTACGTACGGCTGTAGGTGAATGTAATTAGTGTGGTAGGCCTACGTACGGCTGTAGGTGACTGTATCTAGTGTGGCGGTAGGCCTAAGTACAGCTGTAGGTGACTGTAGCACCAGTGGTAGGCCTACGTACGGCTGTAGGTGTAGTACTATTGGTAGGCCTACGTACGGCTGTAGGTGTAGTACTAGTGGTAGGCCTACGTACGGCTGTAGGTGACTGTAGCACCAGTGGTAGGCCTACGTACGGCTGTAGGTGACTGTAGCACCAGTGGTAGGCCTACGTACGGCTGTAGGTGACTGTAGCACTAGTGGTAGGCCTACATACGGCTGTAGGTGACTGTAGCACCAGTGGTAGGCCTAAGTACAGCTGTAGGTGACTGTAGCACCAGTGGTAGGCCTACGTACGGCTGTAGGTGACTGTAGCACTAGCGGTAGGCCTACATACAGCTGTAGGTGTAGTACTAGCGGTAGGCCTACATACGGCTGTAGGTGTAGTACTAGTGGTAGGCCTACGTACGGCTGTAGATGTAGTACTAGTGGTAGGCCTACGTACGGCTGTAGGTGACTGTAGCACTAGTGGTAGGCCTACGTAAGACGGTAGGTGTAGTACTAGTGGTAGGCCTACGTACGGCTGTAGGTGTAGTACTAGTGGTAGGCCTACGTACGCCTGTAGGTGACTGTAGCACTAGTGGTAGGCCTACGTACGCCTGTAGGTGACTGTAGCACTAGTGGTAGACCTACGTACGGTTGTAGGTGTAGTACTAGTGGTAGGCCTACGTACGGCTGTAGGTGTAGTACTAGCGGTAGGCCTACGTACGGCTGTAGGTGCAGTACCAGCGGTAGGCCTACGTACGGCTGTAGGTGTAGTACTAGCGGTAGCCCTACGTACGGCTGTAGGTGTAGCACTAGCGGTAGGCCTACGTACGGCTGTAGGTGACTGTAGTACTAGCGGTAGGCCTACGTACGGCTGTAGGTGTAGCACTAGCGGTAGGCCTACGTACGCCTGTAGGTGACTGTAGCACTAGTGGTAGGCCTACGTACGGTTGTAGGTGTAGTACTAGTGGTAGGCCTACGTACGGCTGTAGGTGTAGTACTAGTGGTAGGCCTACGTACGGCTGTAGGTGTAGTACTAGCGGTAGGCCTACGTACGGCTGTAGGTGTAGTACCAGCGGTAGGCCTACGTACGGCTGTAGGTGTAGTACCAGCGGTAGGCCTACGTACGGCTGTAGGTGTAGTACTAGCGGTAGCCCTACGTACGGCTGTAGGTGTAGCACTAGCGGTAGGCCTACGTACGGCTGTAGGTGACTGTAGCACTAGTGGTAGGCCTACGTACGGCTGTAGGTGTAGCACTAGCGGTAGGCCTACGTACGGCTGTAGGTGATGGTGCGCTGGGCGGCGTCCCCCTCGCCGTAGCGGGTGATGGGGGTGAGGCGGACCAGGTAGGCCTCGGGCTTCACCAGCTCCGTCAGGTTGTAGGTCAGCAGCTCCCCCTTCTGGATCAGCCCTGTGATGGCGATCTCCTGCTCCCACCAGCGGGCCAGCCCCACCTGCACACACGCACACGCGTCAACCACGCTCTGACACGCCCACTCTGATGCACACGCCCACCCCGATGCAGCGTTCAAGTCCTCCCCAACTCTGCAGCTCTCAGGCAGCCTCTCAGGCAGCCTGTAGGGCAGCCTGTCGTGGGGCGTCGGATGAAGGCAGGGTTCTGGACGTCACCTTTCTGGTTGCATGGTTACTGCTGGTTGTCGTGGTTACCGCTGGTTGTCGTGGTTACCGGTGGTTGCGGTGGTTACCGGTGGTTGTGGTGGTTGCTAGAGGTTGTCGTTGTTACCGGCGGACGCCGTGGTTACTGACGGTTGCTGTGGCTACCCCTGGTTGTCGTGTTAACGAGCGGTCGTAATGCGGTCGTCGCGGTGACCAGTGGTTGTCGTGGCTCCGGTGGTCGTCGCGGTTACCTGCCGGATGCCCAGGCGGTAGGCCATGATGCGGTCGACGGCGGCCGGCTCCATCTGGGTCCACTGCAGCCGGAAGCCGAACACCCGGACGCGGCTCTGCCACAGTGCGCCCGGGGTGTCGTAGTAGAACTCCGGGGGGTAGGCCTTCCCTGAGGGGACACACGGCCTACTGTCAGCAGCCTACCCAGACCCCTAGGCCCACATGGACGCTGCTTCCTTCGTACTACCATACTGGCGGGATTTATTTGTCTTCACTCTAACCGTTCCACGCCTTCCCTGCATGGACACACATCCTACCGTCACAGAGCCTACGAGACCGTACGCTGCTACCCATCAGCCTACCGGACTAGCATGATTTATTTTTACCTGTGTCCTACCTGGAGCCTACTTTGTAAACTACTACTACCATCATGTATCCTGCTGTTCTACCGCTGTACTGAACTCTACTCTGGAGGGTAGGCCGCACCCACAAATATATACACTATACCAGTGGTTCTCAAACTCTGGCACTGCGCTATGAAGTGGTACGCAGAGGAATTAGAAGGTTAAAAAAGAGAGCATCGGCCCTGGAGGGAATGTCTTCCCTGTGCTGCTCGGTCTGGGAGCCGACAGCAGGAAAGGTGTAACACTAACCATCTCGTAGTTGGAGGCAAGAGAGTAGGCCTACGTGCTCCAATAGTGCGAGATAAAAATAAAGAACATTAATTTGAATGATTTTAGCTTGTGTGTGCCCGTGCCCGCGATGAATCAAACACAAGCTAAAATCATTCAAATGAATGTGCTTTATTTTTATCTCGCACTATTGGAACATTTATACTCTCTTGCGCTCCGCCTCCAACTACGAGATGGTTAGTGTTACACCTTTCGTGCTGTCGGCTCTCAGACTGAGGAGCACAGGGGAGACGTTCCCTCGGGGGCAACACCCTTCACTTTGACTCTTTGATTCTTGACAGGCTGGGTACTTAATTCCAAGGGCGTAAGTTTGGTCTCAGCTTTGGTAGAGAACCCAAAATCACTACGTAGACTGCATCATGCTGAACAATAAATACTTCATTAAAATAAAATCTAGATTTAGATGTGCACTTATTCACATTTAAACTAGCCTACTGCAAAAAAGGTCAGGTAGAAGTTAGGAACTTCTGAAGCGAATAACGTGGAGGCAGGTCAGAAGTGCGTGCTCCAGAAGTTCACGTGAATATTTAATTGGTGCTCATGCCCATCATGCGAGGTATACGAACGGAGGGGCTTCTCGCTGCACACCCGAGTTTGGCAAGAGTTTGCCAAAAACTATTATATTAAATGCATTATGTAAAATATGTTTCCGTTATATTAAATAATAAATCAAAAAATTGGTAGGGACAATCCCTTCTTTCCCAAAGTTGGTCGGGACATCCTCCGTCCCTATGCAAAATAACGCCCTTGCTTTATTCTTACACACTACCGGACTCGTCTATTACTTCACTAAAATGACACGCACGCTACCGCTCGCTCTCCTCGCTCGTCCACTCACTCGCTGACATCACTCACACACACACACACACACACACACACACACACACTGCCAGTGATATGCGTACAATACTTTCTCGTGCGCACAAGAAAGTATCTCGTGAGCACCAGACACTTTCTCGTGCTCACGAGAAACGTTTGATTATTCTTTTGACCCCCAGTAGAGGGTCAGCCCATGTCCCTTTGCGGGTTCCGTACTATCAAAACACTAGTAGGCTACGAATGGATTTACCATGAGATCATGTTCTCACTTGCTGTGTGTGTTTGTGTATGTGTCTCCGTGTGTCTGTTCTAGTGCTACCACTTTGTACAGCTGACAACAGCTAACAATAAATAATATTATGTGCCAATGTGACAAATAGTTTCTGTGGTGGTACGCGGAATAAAAAGTTTGAGAACCACTGCACTATACTATACGGTACTAGACACTACTATAGTAGCATGATACTGGGGAGCAGTCCGGGTGCTAGGTCCGGTTGCTAGGTCCGGTTGCTAGGCGCGGTTGCTAGGCGCGGTTGCTAGGTGCGGTTGCTAGGTGCAGGTGCTGACCTGTGACCAGGAAGGTGCAACGGCCGGCCCCCGCCTCGTTGGTGACCTCACAGGTGTACTCGCCGTAGCCCTCGCGGTTCAGGGCCCGGACCTGGTAGTGAGTCAGGGGGTCCTGGTCCCCAAGGACCCCCTGGGTCAGCAGCCGGTCGCCCAGCCGCCACTCGTACTGGAGCAGGCGGGCCGGGTGGGCCTGCTGGAGGCCGCAGCTCAGCAGGAAGGCCCGGCCCAGGGCCTGCCGCACCTCGCGGTACACCGGCTCCACCGAGGGCGGGACTGGGGATGGGGAACAGGAAGTGAGGTCGTCAGCACACAGGAAGGGAGGTCGTCAGCACACAGGACGTGAGGTCGTCAGCACACAGGACGTGAGGTCGTCAGCACACAGGACCACGCAGGAAGGGAGGACATCAGCACACAGGATGTGAGGTCGTCAGCACACAGGACGTGAGGTCATCAGCACACAGGACGTGAGGTCATCAGCACACAGGAAGTGAGGTCATCAGAACACAGGACTTCATAGATACATATACTGACTAGAAGGTGCATTCGGCTTCTAAGCACGCGTAAACAATGTCGCCATCTTGCCGCAGGGTAACAAACCACCTGAATGAATGGACCTCTGATGGGACAGAGGTCGTTTCCCAGTCAAAATCCCTCTAAATCGCCTTCCTTTTAAGCAATCTTCAAGCGGACGTTCATTCATTCAGGTGGGTGGTTACCCCGCGGTAAGATGGCGGCAGAATGGAGGCATACGTTCCACTGAACAGCGCAGCTCCGGCGATATCTAGTCAGTATATATATCTATGACAGGACATGAGGTCATCAGCTCACAGGACGTGAGGTCATCAACACACAGGACGTGAGGTCATCAACACACAGCTATAGAGCTCGTAAGTCCGCCCCTTTCAGTAGACCCCCATGGGACCTCTGAGATCGTAAAATATGAGTGAGTCTCTCCAAATGGGTCTCTCCAAAATATGAGTCTCTCCAAATGGGTTTCAATGGAGAGAGAGTAATTATCTTTTGGTCCCAGTCTTTATATGCCCTGGATTACACATATGTTGTTTGTGGATTTAAATGATAATTTTACATGTCAAAAGTTTGACAGTTTATTGTGCAATTGTTCAGTTTAAGGCTGTAGAGAAAACACAATGAGAAAGACTACATGTCTCGTATATGACGTCACGCTCCCAGCGACTGGCGTGGACAAGACCGACAATCTCCCCATCGGCATAACTGAAACTCTCCACATGCCCCGACTTATAATGGTTTTCACCTCTTTCGATGCTTTTATCCTCCCCTTGGAAAAAAGCGGTGAAGTGGAGCAGAAAGATCGCCATGTCTGTACCGCAGTGGTGGTGACGTATATCATTCGCGTCGAGAGCAGCAAGGGGCTGTAGTTCACAAAGCGGCCTCACACAAAACCTAACGTTATCAAACTTCTTCGCAAATTCTTTTTGTGTAATATGTGTAATCCAGGGCATATAAAGACTGGGACCAGAAAATGATTACTTTCTCTCCATTGAAACGCATTCAAATTTTCCTAGCCCAGAGGTCCCCTGGAGCGGGCTGACTTACGAGCACCGACGGCAGAGTCAACCATGCGAGGCGATAGCCAGCTCGTCAGGAGCAGTTAGGGTTAAGTGTCTTGCTCAGGGACACATCAACAATCAGCTAGGAGGAGCTGGGGATTAAACTAGCAACCTTTCGGTTACAAGACAACTACTCTACCTCCTGAGCTAAGCCGACCCACTCCACTGTGCCTCCCCTCACAGGGATTAATGATATATTTTCCAAGTTGAATCATCGGTTTAACCGTCAACCACGACACACACACACACACACACCTTCCTGAGAGGCATGCTAACCCCGGTGCTAATAGGAATGCTAATGCTAGCTGTAGCATTAACACTCGAAATGCATGTGAGTCTGGAGCCAGCGCCGTTCAGGTGAAGCTGATGGAGATATTTCAAGGCCTTCAGGGAAATCAGAGGTGTAAATATTAATGTATGAATCAAATATTAAATACTTTGCAGATGTACCTAACATGTATTGCATAACCCCTGCAGTATGGAGGAATATGTACACTTTGTACTATTGCTAGCGTTGAAGTACATGAAGGTACATTTACACACAGACTGATACCTCCTTCCATTGAGGATTTTGGATGCAGCATAAGTAGCACTTGGCATCTGCATCACACAGAAAGATACACACACATCCCCCGCGTAATGTGTGAGTGTGTGTGTGTGTTGGAGTGAGTGAGTGGGTGAGTGAGTGAGTGAGTGAGTGAGTGAGTGACAGAGAGAGAGTGAGAGACAGAAGCAGAGTGAAGTTAGTTTCGTATTCAACACTGTCTCTCTTTCTATTTAACTCTCCTCTCCTCCTCTCCATATCTCCCAGGATCCTCTGGCTAAACACATTCTGAGTCATCTCCTCCCTCTCCCTCTCTTTCTCCCCCTCTCTCTCCCCCCACCCCTCCCTCTCCCTCTCTCTCTCCCCCTCTCTCTCCCCCCACCCCTCTCTCTCTCTCCCCCCACCCCTCTCTCTCTCTCTCTCTCCCCCCACCCCTCTCTCTCTCTCTCCCCCACCCCTCTCTCTCTCTCCCCCTCTCTCTCCCCCCACACCTCTCTCTCTCTCTCTCCCCCCACCCTTCTCTCTCTCTCTCTCCCCCCACCCCTCTCTCTCGTTCTCCCCCTCTCTCTCCCCCCACACCTCTCTCTCTCTCTCTCTCTCTCTCTCTCCCCCCA
>NC_136948.1:2475622-2485622 GCF_949987615.1 Pollachius pollachius | reverse complement strand
TGGTCATACCTGTGGGGCGCGGTCATAGTTACCTGTGGGTGTGGATGTCCGGTCACCAGGCACTGCAGCTCCAGCGTGTCGCCCTCCCGGATGGTGTACACACGCTCTGCGTAGCCCTCCTCCTCCACGTTGCACGCATGGCCAGAGTGCACGATACGCACTGTAGGAGGCGCTGTGGGGCACAGTCACACAGTTAACATACTGACGTTTTGGGGACGTAGAAACACAGATAAACTACATAGGGTGGACCTAGACACAAAGTTGTGTCTAGGTCCACCCTATGTAGTTTATCTAGACACAAAGTTGTGTCTAGGTCCACACAAAGTTGTGTCTAGACACAAATGTTCTGCGGATTTTGAGACATAGAAACACAGTAACAATACTGATGTTGTGTGGACCTACAGAAACACACAGTAACCATACTGATGTATTGAGGACTTAGATACACAGTTACAATACTGATGTTGTGGGGACCTACAGAAACACACAGTAACCATACTGATGTATTGGGGACCTACACACACAGTTACAACACTGATGTTGTGGGGACCTAGACACACAGTAACCATACTGATGTATTAGGGACCTACACACACAGTTACAATACTGATGTTGTGGGGACCTACAGAAACACAAAGTTATCATACTGATGTTGTGGGGACCTAGACACACAGTAGCCATACTGATGTGTCGGGGACCTAGACACACAGTTACCATACTGAACAAAACATTTCCTGTAAAATAGCGAGTTGAACTAGTCATTGAAAGAAAGGAACATTGTTTTACTTGTCAAATAAACTATTTATGTTTCACTTCAACCACAGTACACCCATTAGTTAGTAAATCAGGACGTTTCCGACAGAGAGAATAAGCAGAACAGTGGAGCTTGGGGCAGTAGGTTGGAATAAAAGGTTGTGTATTAAGAGCTGCGCTACTTCCTCTCTTTAGTTGTGTTTGGTACAACCTCAGTCATCTACTGGTTATACTGGGAGCTGCAGAATACAATCACAATCTTTTACTGGTTGTACTGGGAGCTGCCCATTACAACCAAAGTAATCTACTGGTGGACAATGGGAGCTACTGAGTACAACCACAGTATTTTACTGGTTATGCTGGGTACTGCCCACAATCTGCGGCTGGTTATACTGGGAGCTGCCCAGTGCAACTACTGTATCATGCTTGTTACACTGGGAGATGCCAAGTACAACCACAGTCTTCCACTGGTTCTACTCTGTGCCGCCCAATACAACCAAAGTCTGCTACTGGTTATGCTGGGATCTGCCAAGTAAAATCACAGTCTTCCACTGGTTATACTGGGAACTGCCAAGTACAACCACAGTCTTCCACTGGTTATACTGGGATCTGCCAAGTAAAATCACAGTCTTCCACTGATTATACTGGGATCTGCCAAGTACAACCACAGTCTTCCACTGATTATACTGGGATCTGCCAAGTAAAATCACAGTCTTCCAATGGTTATGCTGGGAGCTGCCGAGTACAACCAGATCTGAAATGTTCCATTTGGAACCTGATATTGACAGCTTCTTAGGAAGAACGTGTGAAATATATTCAGCGTAAATGCGAGCCATTCATCCATCTTCCGTCACCCTTCATCCATCCGACGAAATGGTTTGAATTACCTCTCCCTGGTTAACTGGTGGAGCTCTCCCCCCCTTTAATCCCCCCCAACACACACACAAAGACACACACACACACACACACACACAAATCCAAATTAAATCCCATTTCGGGAAAGGGATGAGAGAATGTGTGTGTGTTTGTGTGTGTGTGTGTGTGTGTGTGTGTGTGTGTGTGTGGTGTGTTGTTCCTAGTAGGATTTCCCCTTTCTTTCAATACACACTAATACCTAGTGTTACACACTAATACAGTCTGAAACACACTCATACACACTGATACGTACTGACCTACACACTAATACACAGTGATACACACCACACCCTACACCACTCTACATGCTGACTACAGGCCGGCAGATCAGCCTCTTCACCTCGTATCATATGAATCAGCCATTCCAATTCAGGTTTAATCGATTCATCAATTCACTGACAGACAGGCAGGAGGACAGAAAAACAGACACACAGGCACACAGAACGAGACAGAGAGACAGAAAGAGACACAGTGACAGAAACAGACAAACAGAAACAGACAGAGAGACAGAAACAGACAGAGAGACAGGCAGAGAGAAAGCTAATACAGTGTTTTGTGATCTGAGTTGGTGGTGTAACTATGGCACCATACTGTGAGCTAACATGCTAAGATGTTAGCATTCTGATGACAGCATTGCATAACACAGCGATGGCCTTAATCCTGCCAGAGCCGATGGAATATTACCTTATTTGGGACAGTTACCTTCTAGATGGGAAATATTACATTCTAGATGTGGAATATTATATTCTAGATTTGAAATACTATATTCTAGATGTGAAATGTTACATTCTAGATTAGGAATATTACGTTCTAAATGAGGAATATAACCTTTTAGATTAGGAATGTAACTTTCTAGATGAGGAATATTACCGTCTGAATGCAGAATATTATTATTAGAGGATCTACTGTAGATATTCGATCTAGAGGATCTACTATAGATATTAGATCTAGAGAGGATCTACTATAGATATTAGATCCAGAGGATGTAAGGTAGATATTAGATCTAGATGATCTATGCTATATCTAGAGGATCTGCTATAAATATCAGATCTAGAGGTACTACTTAAGATATTAGATCTAGGGGATCTAACCTAGATATGCAATCAAGATGATCTTATATAGATATTATATCTAGATGATGTTATATAGATATTAGATCTAGATTACCTTATATAGATATTATATCTAGATGATGTTATATAGATATTATATCTAGATGATCTACTCTAGAAATTATATCTAAATGATCTCATCTAAATTTAGATCTAAATGACATCATCAAAATATGATATGTATGATGGTGAAGTTTTGTCATGAGACATCGTTACCACGGTAACATGACGCAGTCTGATGGCTGCTGTATTAAATGAGTCATGATGATGTCATGATGATGACATGAGGAGAATATTGCACATGTTCACATGACTGGAAGTACAAATCTCCCTAACAAATAAATATACAATATGTTCAGCATGATGTATGTGTGAATTACTGTTTGTGCTTGTGTGTGTTTGTGTGTGTGTGTGTGTCTGTGTGTATGTGTATGTCACTGCTTGTGTATGTGTGTATGTGTGTGTGTGTGTGTGTGTGTGTGTGTGTGTGTGTGTGTGTGTGTGTGTGTGTGGGTGCGTGAGTTTTTCCCAGCTCTTGCAAAAAGACCAACCTCGCACAACTCGCCCCAGGCACTGAGAGAGAGGCTGGTACTGTACTGATGCTAAAAATAGAAACACAGTCCAGCACACACTGAGGTAACCTCTCTCACACACACACACACACACACACACACACACACATACACACATACACACAACAACATACATACACACCGACATGCATACACACACACACATCCATACACAAACAGCCACACAGACATGCATACCAACACACAAACAAACCAACACACACACACACACACACACACATTAACCAACAGACACACACATACATACACACACACATAAACCCACTCACACACACCCACACACACACACACACACACACACACACACACACACACACACACACACACACACACACACACACAAACATACACTCTCAAAACTTGCAGTGCTTCAAGAGCATTTTCTGTTGAGCCAAAAATGTGTTTTAGTAGCATGTTGCATGTTGTAGCATGCTGCAAGTAGCATGTTGGAAGTAGCATGTTGCTGGTAGCCTCTTGCTGGCAGCATGTTGTTAGTAGCATGTTGCTGGTAGCATGTTGTTAGTAGCATGTTGCTGGTAGCATGTTGTTAGTAGCATGTTGCTGGTAGCATGTTGTTAGTAGCATGTTAGTGGTAGCATGTTGTTAGTAGCATGTTGCTGGTAGCATGTTGCTAGCAGCATGTGGCTAGTCTTTGTTGCCGCTGAACCTCAGCTGTCAAATTGGACCCTTCTCTTCTCCCCTGACGCGTCTAAACATTGTGTTTCCATGCTGATGCTTCCGGAAGAGCCGGAAAGGGGGCAGGACAGTCTAGGGGTCCGGGTGTTCTTCCTGAGGCCCAGGGCTGTGTCAGGACAGACGCCGGAGACAGAACGCTCCCCACTACAGCCTCACTCTCGCTTCCTTACAAAAACCTGATTCTTGTTATTTTTGGGTCGTGCCACAAACACGAGGCCAAAGCTGTGCTGCGTATCTCTGGGCTTTGGACTCTCGTTCAGACGGGCTCGATCCCCAATGTCCACCGTCTACCTGGAGGTACCCCAACCCATACCTCCATCCCATACCTGCTCCTTAGTGACCTGTGTCTAGAACCGCGTCTATAGAAGCCTCTGTGAAATTACCACATAGCAACAGTATTAGTAGCATTATATCATTGTATAGTTGCAAAAGAGTACTTTTTTTGCGGTTTCATCATTCACCCGATCGTTCACATGAATCGCCCTCCAGAGAGATCCAGGTTTAGTTCTGTAAGCTGCTCAGTCACACACACATAAACACACACACACACACACACACACACACACACACACACACACACACACAAGATACACACAAACAGACATACACTAATCATGTCGGACAAGTTTCTGTAACAAACTTTTTCGGGGGCAAAGCGAGCATTACAATAAAAATAGATTAAAGAGCCAGGTTCATTCTCTCTCAACCAATAGGAGGGCAGCAAAACTGCTGCGCTGGTGCTGTGTGTGTGTGTGTGTGTGTGTGTGTGTGTGTGTGTGTGTGTGTTCATGTGTATTCCAGATGGCCCTCAGGTCCAGAGGATGCTGTTAGGATAGATTAATCACTCACACAAACACACACACACTAATACTGAATGTGTGTGGATTGCCAGAATGTAACCTGACTTCATCACCTTTACCATCATCATCATCACTATCCCCATCATCACCCTCATCATCACCATCCTCATCATCATCTCAGCCTCATCATCATCATCATCATCATCATCATCCTCATCATCATCATCATCATCATCATCACCAGCCTAACCATCATCTTCATCATCACCCTCATAAACATCTTCGTCATCATCCAAACCAACATCATCATCATCATCAGCACCATCCCCATCATCTCACCCTCATCTTCACCCTCATCATCACCATCACCATCCTCATCATCAACATCATCATCATCATCATCATCACCCTCATCATCACCATCCTCATCATCAACATCATCATCATCACCAGCCTGCCCATCATCTTCATCATCACCCTCATAATCATCTTCATCATCATCCAAACCATCATCTTCATCATCACACCTCAGACTACCGGTGAGTATATAAGTACTGGATACTTTACGATACAATGAGGTGGTGGTGTTAGTATTGCATGTATTGGTAGTATTAGTACTATAAGTAGTGGTAGTATTAGTAGATCACAGTATGCAGTGGTAGTATTAATGCTGTATGTAGCGGCAGTGTTAGTACTGTATGTAGTAGTATTTTTAGTACTGTATCTAGTGGTAGCATTAGTACCGCATGTAATGATAGTATTAGTAGATAACAGTATGTACTGGTAGTATGTATGTAGTATTATTTTAAGTACTGTATGTAGTTGAAGTATTAGTACTGTATGTAGTTTTATTATTAGTAATGTATGTAGTTGAAGTATTAGTACTACATTTTGTGGTCGTATTAATAGATCACAGTATGTAGTGGTAGTATTGGTACTGTTTGTATAGGTAGTATTAGTACTATATGTAGTTGGAGTATTAGTACTACATGTCGTGGTCATATTAGTAAATTACAGTATGTAGTGGTAGTATTAGTACTGTTTGTATAGGTAGTATTAGTGCTATATGATTCCATACTTGATGAGTACAGATGTAGTCATAAACACATCTAGTAAAATAATGACGAGCGCGTGCGCCATTAACGCAGGCCGCAACGCACGAGCGACGGGTCGTAGGCCGCGCGTGGCACCCGCTAACTACTTGCGGGCGGAGTGTTGGCTCTATGGCGGGAAAAAACACAACGGTACACGGAGACGGACGTAAAGGAGGCCGAGCCCCCGGGCAGCGCCCCGGGCCACCGCAGTCTATACCTGTTGTCTCTCTCTCGCACACACACACAAACGCACACACACCCATACGCAAACGCACACACACAGGCGTGCGCACGCGCGCAGACACGCACGCACACATACACACAAACACGCACGCGCACGCGCGCACACACACACACAGACAGACACAACCCGGTTTCCTCACAAGGTCAACCCGCTATAAACGGGTTATAAATCGGTTCCGGTCCTTACCGTACACGCCCTGGGCCTGCGCGCCCTCCAGGAAGACGTTCACGAGCCACAGGAGACCGAAGACGGTGCCCATGTTCACGTCATCCAGCGGCCCGGTGACACGGTGTTCAGCCCGAGGCGAGCTCACTCTCCCCGGCGCCCTCCGATCAGCATCCCCCCTCCTCCACACAGCCGCCGGGAACCGAATCTAATCCGGTCCCGCGTCAAACGGCCAGACTCGACCGACCCTCGAGAGAGATCACAGTGTCCGGTAGATCGTGTCACACAGCGCCGGTATCATGTCGGTTAAAACGTAGCGAACGTCCGTGGTTCCGGTGTAGAGACGGCGCGGGGAGCAGGTGCTGTCAGCGGTTCTCCTTGGCTGTGACATTGTACCGGGGACGACCACCGTACGACCAGCGGGCTTTCCGCTCCCTCCAACGGGCTGCAGGTGGCGCGGTGGGTGGCTGGTGGTCACGGGGCTCCGGGAGACACGAGGCGGGAGATGTGAGCATCCCAGACCGCTGCGTTCCGCGGAAACTGTCGGCGGAAAATCTGCCGCGCGGGCGTCACATCACACACACACTCTCTCTCTCTCTCTCTCTCTCTCTCTCTCTCTTTTTCTCTCTCTCTCTCTCTCTCTCTCTCTCGCTCTCTCTTTCTCACTATCTCGCTCTCTCTCTTTCTCTCTCTACTTCGTGAAAAGACAGCGGCAGGTTATATGTTCAAATCCCTCAAACTGCGCCTGTGTGCTACGTCCTACGCTCCGACCGCCGCGCCAGGCACGCGACTCCGTCTCTCTCTCTCTCTCTCTCTCTCTCTCTCTCTCTCTCTCTCTCTCTCTCTCTCTGTCTCTCTCTCTCTCTCTCTCTCTCTCTCTCTCTCTCTCTCTCTCTCTCTCTCTCTCTCTCTCTCTCTCTCTCTCTCGGGGCCCCCAGCGGTAGAGCGCGGCAGTAGAGCCGCTCTTGGCCCCCCGGAGTCTCGTTCTTTTACTCAAACACTTCTGTGTGCCGCGAGCGGCGTCCGCGGCAGCGCCGAGGCGGACAGCGCATGCTCCGCCGTGTGCGGTGTGACGCACGCGAGGAGAAATCCGTTGGCTGCTGTCAAAGTTCAGACCGCTTGGCTCGTGCGCGGCGCGCGGTGGACTATACCACTATTCACTATATTCACAGGCTAGGCTAGGTACATATGATTCATATAGAAGGCTATACAAACACATTTAAAAAAATATTAGGATGAAACACAAAAAAAATTCACTCAGACATATTCCAAATAAATTAAACTAGTGATTCTCCAAGCTTCATATATGATACAGTATGGACACATTATTCACTTGATATATAATGAACAACATTGATCTAGGTACGGTGAAGGTTTAAAACTATACACAACATGGTACGGGTTACACGTAAACAGTGCTGTGGACAACCGGTGATTATCGCCATGACAACCAGTGATATACATATATACCCCCTTAATTGAGCGCCTTCAAGAATGGTTAGTTACTATTCAACGCTAACTGGTTACCTATCTGTTCCCTGCAAAGTAATGGGTTGGGGTTCCCCGCTAGCTGGAGAAATAACTATCCCATGTTACCTGCGTGGCTAGGTGTTTCCTGCTAATTGGTTTGCTAACTCTTCATTGCTAACTGGCTAGCTCTGTGGTTAGTGAACTGCTCTCTGCTCACTGACTAGCAGGAGAGGAGAGGAGAGATCTCCATTCCTGAGGAGATAACACCTCATGCTGCCTCCTCCTCTCCAGACAAAATATCCAGTGATGATCAGAGATCCCCCCCTCCCCCCCCCCCCCCACCACATCTCTGTCTACCTGTCTGTCTCTCTCTCTCTCTAGGCAGAGCTCTAGTCGTCACCTCTAATTAACAGGGAGACAGTCAGCTCTTATTGTAGTGAGAGTGTTTATATAGTGAGTGTTTACTAAGAGTGTTCCTGTTGTGAGAGAGTGTTCATGTTGTGAGAGAGTGTTCATGTTGTGAGAGAGTGTTCATGTTGTGAGAGAGTGTTCCTGTTGTGAGAGAGTGTATATAGTGAGAGTGTTCATGTAGTGAGAGTGTTTATGTAGTGAGGGCAGAGCAGAGATCGTTGTCTGGTTAATCTGGTTTCAGATTAAATATGGGGTGACAGATTAGGATTACAGCCCTTGGAGCAGTGAGGAACAGAGAAAAATAAACTCACTTCTCTCTATGTCTCACTCTATTGCTCACTCGCTGTCTCACTTTTTTGATTGTGTTATTTATGTCTCCTCCTGCACCTTGTCTATGTCTCAATCTCGTTCTTACTATTGCTCACTCTCTGTGTGTGTCTCTCTCTCTAGCTCTCTCTCAATATTTTGCTCTATGTCACTTTATATATATCTCACTCTCAATAATTGGCTCTATATGTCACTCTCCCACTCTGTATATCTCCCTCTCCCTCTCAATCTTCGGCTCCATGATGTCACTTTGTTGGAGAGGTGTGGCCCCAGGTGTCACATCATGCTGTGTCACACGTTGTTTCCCCAAACAGAGCTTGCTTGGCAAACTAGTGTACGGTTTGGCCCTCAGCACTGAAGGGCCAAACAGAAGGGTTGGTTCGGAACGGACCAGCTGGTTTACCGACTCTGATTCAGTGACGTCGTTTTCCAGGAGGTAACATCCATGTTGGCCAGTTAGTAGGGCTAACGATAAATCGAATTCAAACCGACATCACGAAGTAATAGAACGTGATATGCAAATCGCAAAAGGATGCGATTAAAAAACATACTTTTCTTTTACAATTCAATAGTTAAATAAAGATGCTATAATATAAATTCATGCATCAATTCATCTCAACACATAGGCCTGGCCTAAAGGAAAGAGCAGTTTATATGTTGACTGCTTCCAATGTTGTGTTGGTCATACTACAGAATGATTTATTGCTTGTTTAGTGAATAACACAGAACAGAAAAAAAGAATCGCATACTAAATCACGATCGCAATATTGGTTGAAATAATCGAATTCGATAATTTCCCCAAATTTTTCAGACCTACTAGTTAGCATAATGTATGATGAACACAAAACAAACCCCTATGTCTGCAGTCCCTCTTCAGACGATGGGAGGGGGGGGGCCTAGAGACTGTCTAACCCGAGGGAATGTTCATTTACTGATGGCAGGAGGACGCTTGGCAAACCCTGGATTCAAAAAGTCAGTCCAAAGCGAATTGCCTCGAGCTTCCTGCTAAATCTCCAGATTTTATCGTGAGTCCCTGCTAACACAGCCTCTTTTCTTCGATCTCTATGTACTACAGATAAATATAAACTACTGATGTTTCCATGAGCTGCTAGTGTAGTAGAAAGGAGACTAGAGAATTATATTCTACTGTCAACCAATCACTGCTAAAGTACACAGTCACTCAACTTGTTACATCAATTTGACTTTCCAAGTCAATATTTTATTTTTAAAGACCACATCATAGATTTGACTCTAGTTGCTCTATGTAAGGGAATACAACAGCAAGGGGATGAAGACAAGAGAGGAGAGAGAGAGGGGAGAGGGGAGAGAGAGGGGAGAGGGTGAGGGGAGGAGAGGTTTGACTGAAGATCTGAAGACAGACCTTTCTGGCGGTTATTCCCATGATGCATTGCTTTCGCCC
>NC_136948.1:2440622-2470622 GCF_949987615.1 Pollachius pollachius | reverse complement strand
AGATATAGAATACTAGATGTATTGGGCACTACCTTATACAATACTAGATGTATTGCTGTATAGATATAGAATACTAGATGTATTGGGCACTGCCTTATAGAATACTAGATGTATTGCTGTATAGATATAGAATACTAGATGTGTTGGGCACTGCTGTATAGATATAGAATACTAGATATATTGGGCACTGCCTTATAGCTATATAACACTAGATGTATTGGGTACTGCTTGTATAGATATAGAATACAATATGTACTGGGCACTGCCGTATAGATATAGAATACTAGATGTATTGGGTACTGGGTTGAGAGATGTATTGGGCACTGCTGTATAGATATAGAATACTAAATGTATAAGGTACTGCTTGTATAGATATAGAATACTAGGTGTATAGGGTAGGCTACTGCTTGTATAGATATAGAATACTAGATGTATTGGGTACTGGGTTGAGAATACTAGATGTATTGGGCTCTGCTGTATAGAGATGTATTGGGCGCTGCTGTATAGATATAGAATACTAGATGTATAGGGTACTGTATATAAATGCAACACATTGTTTAGATCTACAATATAGACGCGTATATATACCCGGTAGGTTGTCAGCGAAGGCCTGGACGTCGCCTATCTGGTACAGCGGGCCCTGGTTCCACCAGCTGACCGCGGGAGGGGGCCGGCAGCGCGGGGCCTGCAGGATGATGATCACCGCCCCGGCCAGCATGCCCAGCCAGCCCAGCCAGAAGAGAGCCAGCAGCGCGCAGCGGGTTCGCACCCATCTGCTCCCCCGGGAGGAGAGCGGCGTTAGGGATCGGTTCTACATTTGCATTACATCGGGGTAACGTTTTGGGCTTTTACATTTTTTTATATACCGTTTTCATCATCTAGAGCTGAGCAGCCCGGTAACAACCAGGTAGGCAGTCTGGTAAACAGACCTACATCCAATTAAACGAATGTAAACGTACAAATCAATCCACGACGTGGATTGATTTGTATAAACACTGTGAATGAGTCCCATCGGCGCGCTCCAGCGCCCTCGCCCCTCCCTCTCCCTCCTCCATCATGGATGGAGATCACGAGCTGACATGAGGTCGGTCTTTATTGTGAAGGATGCTCCGAGGCGCTCACCCTGGGGTGCCGGCCACGCGCAGCAGCTCCTCTTTCGATAGACCGGTGAACTTGGCTTCGGTCTCCTCCTCGGTGAGAAGAACCTTCACGGTGCCGTTACCGTTCTCCGCGGCGGGGGAGGACGCCGCGTCCCCGTTGGCGGCCTCTCCCCCGCCGGTCATCGGCTGCTTCTCCTGCTCCTTCTCGGTCAGCTCCACCTCCTTCTCCTGCTCCACCTCGGTCGGCTCTACCACCTTCTCTTGCTCCACCTCGACCGGCTCTAGCTCCTTCTCCGGCTCCACCTCGGTCAGCTCCACATCCTTCATGTCCACGGTCGTTCCCTCCGCACTCATCCCGGCTCAGAGACCCGATAAACCCGCAAGATACACCGGCGATACGCGAAACTAACGGGGGTGCTGGACTGCCTGAGCGGGTCTGGGTCTTGATTTGGGTCCGAATCGGGGTCTGTGTCTGTGACTGCGGACTGTGATGGTGGCGGGGTGCCCGGGTGCGGTGAGGCGGGGCTGATGGGTGGGGAAGGGGGGGGTCGCCGGACTCAAACCGGATTGGTCTAAATTTGAAACGCGTCAGAGCTACGACACCCAGCCGGCAGCAGAACGTGGAAGACGCTCCACAACCACAACAGTCTCCTGAATCTCATCGTTCCCAAAAACAGCACCCCTGATCTAGACCGGGGAGGCGGGGGAACTCGAGACTGTGATTGGGATTGACGGCAGACGGGCTAATGTTGGGAAGAGGGCAGACGGGCTAATGTTGGGTGTCGGGTTGACACCGCGACACCGTAGACTGACCAGTATAAATACGTATTAAAGTAGCCTAAATTATGATATTCTGCCACCAGGTCAGAGTGTGTATGCCGTTACAAACCGTTTGATGGGATTTAGTGACATCACAAGTGGGCGTGACCGCCTAGATGCAAACTGGAAGGATGGATACAGCTCATGGAAACAGGAATCAAAACCTACTTCATGAATTTAGGTTACCATTAAGAATATACAAAAGCTTGAATGACAAAATCTCACTTAAAAAAAAAAGGGACCCAACCCATAATATTCAAATAACTACTGCCAGAACCAGACCCAGACAGACCAGGTTCTGCCAGGTCCACAGCCCCTGAGAGCTCGTCATGCATTATGAGTGCAGACCTCCATCACGAACAAAGACTCACGGACAGTTGCTGAAACTTTAATGTTCTGAACGACGCCAACAATCCGAAGACACACAACTCGGGAGTCATCACTCACTAGTCACCATAGCAACAACAGCATACACAATCACAATTCATTCAAGGTATTGTCCAAGAGGTCATAGGTAAAATCCAGGAGGAGGGGTGGGGGGGGGGTTAGTGCTGAACCCTTGTGGTCTTGAGGTCTACAGACTCATCCTCCGAACCCTTTAACACACGCCCCCTAGTTTCCACGGTAACGGCCAGTGCTTCTGCCTCCAGGCCGCGTTGACCCATAGGGATGATACGGTGTTAACTCATTCCTGGGAGGACGTCGGTGAACCCCTCCCCTCCGGCGGTGAGATCAGCCCTTCACTGTTACTCACGCCTTAGGGTGGGACTCGACCCAAAGCCCTTCCACTCTCCCTCTTCAAACTCCCCAGGGTTAATCTCTCCTGACCCACTAGGGGCTAGGGGGACGGCTAGGAGGACAGCTAGGGGGACAGCTAGGGGCTAGGAGGACAGCTAGGGGCTAGGAGGACAGCTAGGGGCTAGGAGGACGGCTATGGGCTAGGGGGACGGCTAGGGGCTAGAAGGACGGCTAGGAGGACAGCTAGGGGCTAGGAGGACAGCTAGGGGCTAGGAGAACAGCTAGGAGGACAGCTAGGAGGACAGCTAGGGGGACAGCTAGGGGGACAGCTAGGGGCTAGGAGGACAGCTAGGGGCTAGGAGGACAGCTAGGAGGACAGCTAGGGGCTAGGAGGACAGCTAGGGGGACAGCTAGGGTCTAGGAGGACAGCTAGGAGGAAAGCTAGGGGCTAGGAGGACAGCTATGGGCTAGGAGGACAGCTAGGGGCTAGGAGGACAGCTAGGAGGATAGCTAGGGGCTAGGAGGACAGCTAGGAAGACAGCTAGGAGGATAGCTAGGGGCTAGGAGGACAGCTAGGGGCTAGGAGGACAGCTAGGGGCTAGGAGGACGGCTATGGGCTAGGGGGACGGCTAGGGGCTAGAAGGACGGCTAGGAGGACAGCTAGGGGCTAGGAGGACAGCTAGGGGCTAGGAGAACAGCTAGGAGGACAGCTAGGAGGACAGCTAGGGGGACAGCTAGGGGGACAGCTAGGGGCTAGGAGGACAGCTAGGGGCTAGGAGGACAGCTAGGAGGACAGCTAGGGGCTAGGAGGACAGCTAGGGGGACAGCTAGGGTCTAGGAGGACAGCTAGGAGGAAAGCTAGGGGCTAGGAGGACAGCTATGGGCTAGGAGGACAGCTAGGGGCTAGGAGGACAGCTAGGAGGATAGCTAGGGGCTAGGAGGACAGCTAGGAAGACAGCTAGGAGGATAGCTAGGGGCTAGGAGGACAGCTAGGGGCTAGGAGGACAGCTAGGGGTTAGGAGGACAGCTAGGGGCTAGGAGGACAGCGAGGAGGATAGCTAGGGGCTAGGAGGACAGCTAGGAAGACAGCTAGGAGGATAGCTAGGGGCTAGGAGGACAGCTAGGAGCTAGGAGGACAGCTTACAGCTAGGGGCTAGGAGGACAGCTAGGGGCTAGTAGGACAGCTAGGGGCTAGGAGGTCAGCTAGGGGGACAGCTAGGGGCTAGGAGGGCAGCTCACAGCTAGGGGCTAGGAGGGCAGCTAGGGGCTAGGAGGACAGCTCACAGCTAGGGGGACAGCTAGGGGCTAGGAGGACAGCTAGGAGGATAGCTAGGGGCTAGGAGGACAGCTAGGAAGACAGCTAGGAGGATAGCTAGGGGCTAGGAGGACAGCTAGGGGCTAGGAGGACAGCTAGGGGTTAGGAGGACAGCTAGGGGCTAGGAGGACAGCGAGGAGGATAGCTAGGGGCTAGGAGGACAGCTAGGAAGACAGCTAGGAGGATAGCTAGGAGGATAGCTAGGGGCTAGGAGGACAGCTAGGAGCTAGGAGGACAGCTAGGAGCTAGGAGGACAGCTTACAGCTAGGGGCTAGGAGGTCAGCTAGGGGCTAGGAGGTCAGCTAGGGGCTAGGAGGTCAGCTAGGGGGACAGCTAGGGGCTAGGAGGGCAGCTCACAGCTAGGGGCTAGGACAGCTCACAGCTAGGGGGACAGCAAGGAGGTTCGGGGGCTGGAGGACCGCTGGGGTGGGGGCTTCAGGAGGTGGAGGACAGGCCACACAGCTGCTCGCTGACCTCCCAGAGTCTCTGGGCCACGGCGTGGTCGCGCCCCCGGGGGTTCAGCTCCTCCACGGCGCAGCAGGAGAAGTGGCGCCCGCTGAAGGGCTCGATGCCCTCCTGCAGCGCGCAGTGCAGCGTGGTCTGGGCGCCCGTCGCCGGGTCCAGGAACAGCAGCCTGGCGATGGGCTCGATGAACACCTTCTGCCACAGCCCCACGTAGCGGGACAGCTCCGTCCGGACCACCCCTGGGGAGCGGGAGTCAGGGGAGAGAGGCCGCAGGCTCAGTTATGGCTCCACGTCGACGCACCGCAAAAGGGGGGGTTACGGACCTTCTTACGTCCCTGCGGACCCTCCTTGCGTCGAGGCGACCCAGCAGCAAGGGCTGTGATTGGTCCGCTCACTACAACCCGACGCAGAACCAAAACAGGTTCACGACTGCGTCGAAGCGTCTGCGTGGTCCTTGCGTTGCGTCAACGTGGAAACACAACTGAGCCTTTAGTCTCACAAACTGCCTTTAAAAAGCGCCCTTCTGACCTGTCGCCGCTCTAAGTGCTGTACAGTTAGTGGCTCACGTTCACCCATTCATACACACATTCATGTGTGCAGCCCTACTTGCTACTAGCTAGCGTTCATTAGCAGCAGCCTCATCTATCTCCGCGGCCCCACTAGCTAGCATTCATAGAAGCAGCTTCATTAGCAGCAGCTTCGTCCATCTCCGCGGCCCCAGTGTTTGATGCCATGGTTCTCGGTGCTTCTGGAGGGGAGCGGCGAGGTCTCACCTGGGTGCACACTGTAGCAGGTGACCTTGCTGCCCTGGAGCCTCTTGGCCAGATGCAGGGTGAACAGCACGTTGCACAGCTTGCTGTTGCAGTAGGCAGAGAAGAACTGCCAGCTGAACCAACCCGTCCCCAGGTCCTTCCGCTCCAACAGGGCCTGGTCACATGGGGAAGAGATGCTTAGTAAAGGCATTAGGTCAGAGATGGTTAGTTCAGGCATTAGGTACGTTTAGAGATGCTTAGTTTAGGTATTAGGTTAAATATGGTTAGTTAAGGTGTGAGGTTAGTTCAGGCATTAGGTTAGAGATGGTTAAGTCTGCTGTTAGGCTAAAGATGGTAACAGGGATAAGACAAAGTTGCAATGTTCTAATATAAGAGCCTACGGCTTGACCAGTGTTGAGAGCTCCTCCCTCTGCCTCGACCAAAGCTGTAAGAGACCGGAATTGAGGTCACCAACCTGGAAGTCGATGTGTCCCCAACGGTACGCGATCGAGGACAGGGTGACCACGCGGCCGCCGCCCCCTTCCTGCAGGCGCTCCAGCAGAAGGTTTGTTAACAGGAAGTGGCCGAGGTGGTTGACACCAAACTCGATGCCAAACCCATCCTCTGTGCGACCGTGGGCTACCAGACCTACAGAGCAACACAGAGTAGAGCTCTAATTACACATCAACCATCACACACGCAGAGTGGAGCTCTAATCACATATCAACCATCACACACACAGAGTAGAGCTCTAATCACATATCAACCATCACACACGCAGAGTGGAGCTCTAATCACATATCAACCATCACACACGCAGAGTAGAGCGCTAATCACATATCAACCATCACACACGCAGAGTAGAGCTCTAGTCACACATCAACCACACACGCAGAGTAGAGCTCTAATCACATATCAACCATCACACGCAGAGTAGAGCTCTAATCACACATCAACCATCACACGCAGAGTAGAGCTCTAATCACATATCAACCATCACACACGCAGAGTAGAGCTCTAATCACATATCAACCATCACACACGCAGAGTAGAGCTCTAATCACACATCAATCATCACACACATAGTAGAGCTCCAATCACACATCAACCACCACACGCAGAGAAGAGCTCTAATCACATATCAAACATCACACCATGGTATAGATCTAATCACATATCAACCATCACCCCAGAGTAGAGCTCTAATCATATATAAACCATCACACCAGAGTAGAGCTCTAATCACACATCAACCATCACACAGAGCAGAGCTCTAATCACATATCAACCATCACACACGCAGAGTAGAGCTCTAATCACATATAAACCATCACACCAGAGTAGAGCTCTAATCACACAACCATCACACAGAGTAGAGCTCTAATCACATTCATAAACTATCACACGCAGAGTAGAGCTCTAATCACATTCATATCAACTATCACATGCAGAGTAGAGCTCTAATCACATTCATATCAACTATCACATGCAGAGTAGAGCTCTAATCACATTCATATCAACTATCACACGCTGAGTAGAGCTCTAATCACATAGCAACCATTACAGGCAGATTAGAGCTCTAATCATTTTCTTCCAACAAATGTACTTCTTGTAAGTCACTTTGTACAAAAGCGACTTAAAGCTAAGTGCCCTAAATGTAATCACATTCATATCAACCATCCCATGCAGAGTAGTGAGCAGTCCTGAAAGTACCCCAGGAGAGATGCTAAGGGGCCAGTGTGTAGTTGGCCAGTGTGTAGTTGGCCAGTGTGTAGTTGTCTCACCAGCGTTGTTGATGAGCAGGTCCAGACGTTTCTCTGCCTTCAGGAAACTCTCAGCGAAGGAGCGGACCGACCGGAAACTACCCAGATCCAGCTGCATGTACTCCACATCTGTACTGCCCGTCACCTTCCCCCACACAAACAGTTCAAGGGTGGATCAATTCCAGAACCTGATGGATCCATATAGTCATGAGCGTTGGAGTAGTTTACTGTGTGCACCAAAACTAGTGCCGTAATTTAGTTACTTAGATACAACTAATTGAGATATATCTAATGTATACTGAAGTAGTACTGTATGCCAGTATATGGGTATCGTTTGGTAGTATAGTGTGGTAGTACAGTCTAATAGCTACTGTTAAGCATGTACTCTATAGTAGAAGTATGGTACAGTAGTATGGTATGGTACAGTAGTATAGTATAGCAAGGTAGTATAGTATACAGTAGAGTAGAGTAGTATAGAAGTGTAGTACAGTAGTATTGTGTAGTACAGTAGTATAGTATAGAAGTATAGTACAGTAGTATTGTGTAGTAAAGTAGTATAGTATAGTACTATAGCATGGTAGTATAGTACAGTAGTAAATGTACAGTGGTATAGTACAGTAGTGTAGTAGTATAGTATATTAGTATAGTGTAGTACCCTCTGGATGTGGGAGGCCGCCTCCCGGGCCTTGTCCTGGTTCAGTAGTATAGTACAGTAGTGTAGTAGAATAGTATAGTAGTATAGTGTAGTACCCTCTGGATGTGGGAGGCCGCCTCCCGGGCCTTGTCCTGGTTCCTGCAGGCCAGGACGACCCGCGCCCCAAGACCCGCCAGGTGGAGCGCCGTCGCCCTGCCGATACCGGTGTTACCTCCTGGAGCCAGGCAGGGGGAGACAGACAGGTGGAGACAGACAGGTTACAGACAGACAGTACGGGCGGCTCCTCCTAGCTGAGCGTCGAGGTGTCCCTGAGCGAGACCCCTCACCCTGACTCCCTCCCTATGAGCCCTGCATGGTCGTCTCCGTCGTCGGTGTGTGAATGTGTGTACGAACCGGTGAATGTGAGGCAGCATTGTAAAGCGCTTTGAGTGGCCACTTGTTAGAAAAGTGTTGTTTAAATGCAGTCCATTTACCATTACCTAATTACAGACCGGTCACAGACGCCAGATTGAAGCAAACTAGTTACAGAGACAGGAGGAGACAGACCGGTTACTGACAGACAGGTTGAGATGTACAGGTTGAGATTAACAGGATGAGACAAATCTTAAACAGGCAGATTGTGAGAGACAGGTTACATACCGGGTGAGACAGACATCTTAGACAGACAGATGGAGAGAGACAGGTTACATACAGAAATGCAGAGAAAGAGACAGACGGCTTGAGAGAGACAGGATACAGACGGAGAGGCGGAGACAGACAGGAGTGTATGATGACACATTGAAACGTGTAATCTCTCGAGTCCGGAACTTTGATAACAGAGTTAACGAGTTGAAATGAAAGAGCCGCAGTTTGAACCACAGGTCCGCCGTCTCCTTCTCCTCCCCGGGCGCGGTGATGAGGGCAACCCGCCGGGTCGGTGGGGCTCCCCTGAGGCTCCTTTGATCCCAAAGCACTACCATTTCAATGATCCAAAGTGTTTCGGTTTTCAATACCTGTTATGATCACCGTCTTTCCCGCCATCGGTAGCTTCCCGTGGCATTTGGACCCTTTGAATAAAGTTTGGACGAGCAGGACGTAGAAACCCAGCAGCGCGCCCAGGGCCAGCACCACGTACAGCATGTCGACGCCGTCTCTGCTGCGGGGTGTGTGGGGCTCGCCGCTTTTATCCCTGGAACATCGACTGCGTGTGAAACTTGCTCTACCGGTCAACTGAGAGACAATACATCGTCTTATTGAGACTCGTGCACACACACACGCACGCACGCACGCACACACACACACACCGGTTTGACAGGATCTGAGCCAACCTGTGTAATCACCTAGAAATACAGAAGCTGGCGGAAAGCGATGCGGAGCAGAGACACCACCTTTAGCCCAGTTCGATGCCTGCGCTACTGCGCATGCACGTTGCAACAGATGCCAATCAGTTAATTGACGCTCAGAGCAGTTTGAGTCTTCCGCTCTACTCTTGACATGCACTGCAGATATTAGAAGGCCTATTTTAAGGAAACCCTTTCATCTCTAAAGGTCTCACAGACATCCAAACGGACCAGCAACTACTTATCACTTGGTGTGATATTACCGGCAGATGTTGATGAGTGAACATTAACAGCTTGAAATGGGATCAGGAGCCAACAGGGGCCATTAATTCATTTCAGTTAGCATTTTTAGAACATTAACGGCATATAAGAAATGTTTAAACCAAATAAAATATCGTCAAGAGTGCTACATCAATACAAACTATTGCAATCACAGATCACATGCATTTTTCTGCCTCTTAATATCTATTAATATTTCCTATTAGATATAGTTACATTTAAACATGGGACTGTTACCTCTTAAATATATTTTGTTTGTCAAAGCGAGTGACTTTGTTTTACGTTTTTACATCATTCTTAATATTTCCTATAGCCTATGTTCTTGTATTTAAATATCAAAATTTAAACATGTTACCTCTAAATTGTTTTTTGTGTGTGTTGGACGTTATTATGTATGAGCGAACGTGTGGTTGGTGGAAGGGTTGGCGTCTTTGGAAGGATGAGGTTGGGGTGTGTCCACACACTCACGCTTGCTCATGAGCCTGTTCCAACCCAACCCTACCAGCCAAGGCAAGGTAAGGTGGTTAGCGGGAGGTACTTGAGCACCAGATTCATTTGACCAGTCATTTCACCGTCTTTATAGCGGCCCCTCGAGGACGTCCTATCAGGTCATGGTGCTCGTTCCAACAATCTGGCCAAGGAGTCTATTCAGGCACGGTGCCGACTAGCCTGAAATATTTGACTTGCTCGTAAATGTCCAAAAATTACAAAAACAAGCAAAAAAACATCACAGGGAAGACAGCGTTGTGGGTGATGGGTGCTGGGTTCAGTTATGGTGATGGGTGGTTATGATTATGGCATGATTTTTACTTCATTTAATTCATCAATTGCACTATCCTGGTGATACACACGATTTCGTAGTTATATTGAACCATGGCAAAATATACGTTTATAATTACAAGTAAGAAGTCCGACACTTTGTTTGAACTGATGTAAACATCGCAGGTAGCCCTGTCTGTAAAGTAGGGCTGCCTCATGATATGTAAAACTAATATATATATATAATATAATATAATGATCTGAAGACTCAGGCTGATATAGAGTAGGACTTTAGTGGAGCACGGCAGGGTCACGTGTACACCAGATGAATAAATCACTATTACACACTTCAGAAGCCTCAGAAGCATTCAAGGACTAGAACCTTGTTAATATACTTTTATTATTTAAATCCGAGCCGAATATGTGATGCGCAGAGTGAAGAGCTTAGCAACTAGATAGCAAAGTTAAAACCCTTTAAATAAATATGTTTGGGTCTGGTTAAGGACATCATCATGCAGCGGCTCTGCTTTGGCAACAAGGACCCCCCAGGGGCGGGACGGCGACCCCGTCCCGCTCCGGGCGCTGGGGGTCGTTCAGCTTTTCCAGAAGGTGGGGTTCTGGGCCAGCCGTCGCTGGAAGTTCTCGTACCAGCGGAGGATGCAGCTGGACGGGATGAAGGTCTCGCTGGGGCTGGGGGTCATCTGGGCCTGGGTGACGGAGAACGAACACGCAAAGTTGTACACACTGTCCAGCATCTTCTGCGTGAACTGCATGAAGGGGTCCACGGTGGACACGGTGGCGGCCGACACCGGGGTCTGCTGGGCTAGCTGGTCCAGCGCCTCCACGGACACCCCGACCTGGGCCATGCAGATGGCCGGGGAGGCGGCCCCCATCGTCCCGAAGGGGTGGGCGCCTCCTGCCTCTCCCGCCTTCAGGCCGGAGATCTTGAAGATGGCGCTCGGCTTCTCGTTGGTGATGAAGCCGAGCAGCTGCCACACCTGTCCCCCCGCCGCCGGGTCGGGGAACGAGAAGTACACGGCGCCCCCCATTCCGGCCGGGAAGGGCTCCGTGCCCAACAGGAACACCACCACATGGTTCACACTCTCGTAGTCCGCTAGGTTGAACACGAACTTATCCCCAGCGACCCTGACCGGGTCGGTCTGGACCAGCCGGCCCGCCACCAGGCAGCCCAACATACCGCAGGACCACAGCTAGCGCCAGGCTAGCACCAGGCTAGCGGGAGCCACACACTAGACTCACTTCTTACCGGGTCTAATCCCGTAGAGAATAAACCCGCCCCGCCGTGGTTGTGTCGACAGTAATCAATAATAACTTCAGGGTTCTGTTGATATTCTCGGAGTGTTGGAGAGAAACTTCTGTCCTGCCCCCTCATCCACAGCTCGACTATCGGCTCTGCAGCCTGGACAGGTCCTGTTGGGCGTGTTCGACGGTTCGGTAGTCGACTGGCTATCCTTGTGATCTGCTAACAGCTAGCAGTAGTTTAGAGGAGTTACAGACAGAGGTTTAACTGCCACGTTAGTCCTAAATAAACCGTGAAGTACCTGCTCAGAGCGCCGCGTTGGAGTCAAGGGCTGAGGTGATTTATCGACCCAATTGGTCTGATTCTATCTACTTTATTGGTCTGCTGTGTGATCTCATAGCTTAGCTCTGGAAAAACAAGTTCTTAACTCACTGAACCTCTAACCAGTTTTAATTTAATGAACGATAGGACAACTAAGTGGGTTTATATATTTTATCACCGTAGAGAATAGAGGTGTGTGTGTGTGTGTGTGTGTGTGTGTGAGAGAGCGAGAGTAGGGTGGATCTATTTCTAGATACTGAATGATTCATTAGCTGGTAGTCAGTCTTCAGGTCATTGTTATAAACCTCCCTCCCCTCTCCTCTCCTCTCCTCTCCTCTCCTCCCCTCTCTTCTCCTCCTCTCCCCCTGTCCTCTCCTCTCCTCTCTTCACCCAAGGAGGTTCAGAATAATGACCTACAGCAGAAGAGTTTCCCCATAAGAGGAGAGAGGAGGAGGAGGAGAGAGGATGGAGCAGGACCACAGCCTCCTGCTGGATGAGGAGGCGTGCGCCCTCCTGGGGGTGCCCCAGAGGTCAGAGGTCGTCTTCCAGTGGCTGACCAACCTGAAGCACCTCCTGCCTGCTGCCACCCGGGTGAGACTCTCATAACCTGTCTTGTCTCTATGACCAGTTTGTCTCTATGACCTGTCTCTCTTTATAACCTGTCTCTCTATGACCTGTCTCTCTCTCTGACCTGTCTGTCTCTATGACCAGTTTGTCTCTATGACCTGTCTCTCTCCATAACCGGTCTCTCTACTTAACCTGTCTCTCTGTAACCTGTCTCTCTCTCTCACCTGTCTGTCTCTCTCCAGGTGGAGGTGAAGGCGAACCAGGTGCGTCTGGTGAACCAGCTCCAGGCGGTTCTGACCGGTTCCCCTGGCCCGCCCACCCGCTGCCTATTGGCCCACTGCCTGGCCCTGCTGTACCGGCTGGGAGACCCCCTCTCAGCTGGCCAATCGGTGGACATGTGCAACGCCATCATCCGCAGCAAGGACGACGCCCCCTCCAGCCTCCCCACCAGACTGTGAGACAGGCAGACAGACTTTAACACAGACAGACAGGCAGATAGACGTTAACACAGGCAGATAGACTTTAACACAGACAGACAGACTTTAACACAGACAGACAGACAAGCAAACAGACTTTAACACAGACGGACAGACTTTAACACAGACAGGCAGACTTTAACACAGACAGACAGGCAGGCAGACAGTAACACAGACAGACTTTTATCACAGACAGACAGACTTTAGTATGGACAGAGGGACAGGCAGACAGACTTGAAAACAGACGGACAGACTGTAACACAGACAGACAGACTTATACACAGACAACATACTTTGAGACAAACAAAAGTAATTTGAGACAGACCCACATGAACGCTCAGAAATGGCACTACTTCTAAACTTGAAACGTGACATCTTAGTGTGTGCGTGTGTGTGTGTGTGTGTGTGTGTGTGTGTGTGTGTGTGTGTGTGTGTTTGTCAGTGCGGCGATAGCCTGTCTGGGCTCTCTGTATGAGCATCTGGGCCGGACGTTGCTCCACTCCTTTAACGACTCGCTGGGCAACCTGCTGAAGGCCTTCAGGAATGCTGAGGTACGACCCCATACCCTGCTGGGTTCTAGTCCCGGTTCTCATGCCCTGCTGGGTTCTAGTCACGGTTCTCATACTCTGCTGGGTTCTAGTCCCGGTTCTCATACTCTGCTGGGTTCTAGTCCCATAACCTGTGTTGGGTTCCAGTCCCAGGGCTGGTTCTCTCTATAACGTGTGTTGGGTTGTAGTCCCAGGGCTGGTTCTCTATAACGTGTGTTGGGTTCCAGTCCCAGGGTTGGTTCTCTCTAACGTGTGTTGGGTTCCAGTCCCAGGGCCGGTTCTCTCTAACGTGTGTTGGGTTCCAGTCCCAGGGCTGGTTCTCTCTATAACGTGTGTTGGGTTCCAGTCCCAGGGCTGGTTCTCTCTTTAACGTGTGTTGGGTTCCAGTCCCAGGGCCGGTTCTCTCTATAACGTGTGTTGGGTTCCAGTCCCAGGGCTAGTTCTCTCTATAACGTGTGTTGGGTTCCAGTCCCAGGGCCGGTTCTCTCTATAACGTGTGTTGGGTTCCAGTCCCAGGGCTGGTTCTCTCTTTAACGTGTGTTGGGTTCCAGTCCCATCACCTCTGGTTCTCTATAACGTGTGTTGGGTTCCAGTCCCAGGGCTGGTTCTCTATAACGTGTGTTGGGTTCTAGTCCCTGTGCTGGTTCTCTCTATAACGTGTGTTGGGTTCCAGTCCCAGGGCTGGTTCTCTATAACTTGTGTTGGGTTCCAGTCCCAGGGCTGGTTCTCTCTATAACGTGTGCTGGGTTTCAGTCCCAGGGCTGGTTCTCTCTATAACGTGTGTTGGGTTCCAGTCCCAGGGCTGGTTCTCTCTATAACGTGTGTTGGGTTCCAGTCCCATCAGGGCTGGTTCTCTATAACGTGTGTTGGGTTCCAGTCCCATCAGGGCTGGTTCTCTATAACGTGTGTTGGGTTCCAGTCCCAGGGCTGGTTCTCTATAACGTGTGTTGGGTTCTAGTCCCTGTGCTGGTTCTCTCTATAACGTGTGTTGGGTTCCAGTCCCAGGGCTGGTTCTCTATAACTTGTGTTGGGTTCCAGTCCCAGGGCTGGTTCTCTCTATAACGTGTGCTGGGTTTCAGTCCCAGGGCTGGTTCTCTCTATAACGTGTGTTGGGTTCCAGTCCCAGGGCTGGTTCTCTCTATAACGTTTGTTGGGTTCCAGTCCCAGGGCTGGTTCTCTCTATAACGTGTGTTGGGTTCCAGTCCCATCAGGGCTGGTTCTCTATAACGTGTGTTGGGTTCCAGTCCCATCAGGGCTGGTTCTCTATAACGTGTGTTGGGTTCCAGTCCCATCAGGGCTGGTTCTCTCTATAACGTGTGTTGGGTTCCAGTCTCAGGGCTGGTTCTCTCTTTAACGTGTGTTGGGTTCCGGTCCCATCAGGGCTGGTTCTCTCTATAACGTGTGTTGGGTTCCAGTTCCAGGGCTGGTTCTCTATAACGTGTGTTGGGTTCCAGTTCCAGGGCTGGTTCTCTATAACGTGTGTTGGGTTCCAGTCCCAGGACCGGTTCTCTCTATAACGTGTGTTGGGTTCTAGTCCCAGGGCCGGTTCTCTCTAACGTGTGTTGGGTTCCAGTCCCATCAGGGCTGGTTCTCTCTATAACGTGTGTTGGGTTCTAGTCCCAGGTCCGGTTCTCTCTATAACGTGTGTTGGGTTCCAGTTCCAGGGCTGGTTCTCTATAACGTGTGTTGGGTTCTAGTCCCAGGTCCGGTTCTCTCTATAACGTGTGTTGGGTTCCAGTCCCAGGGCTGGTTCTCTCTATAACGTGTGTTGGGTTCCAGTCCCAGGGCTGGTTCTCTCTAACGTGTGTTGGGTTCCAGTCCCAGGGCCGATATGAGATCCTGCTGGCGGTGGAGCGGGTTCTGCGGGGATCCGGTTCCGGCGCCGCCCCGTGCCACCGGGAGATCTACAAGGTGGCCCGGGCCTCCCTGACCGACCGCTCGATGGGGGTCCGCTGGGCCGCTGCCATGGTAACCACAGCCCCCCCTGAGACCCCTCTGTGTGTGTGTGTGTGTGTGTGTGTGTGTGTGTGTGTGTGTGTGTGTGTGTGTGTGTGTGTGTGTGTGTGTGTGTGTGTGTGTGTGTGTGTGTGTCATTTTAGGATGTGTATATGTGTGTTGTCGCAGGTGTCTGTAGGTATATATATTGTGTATATTTGTCTGTAGTTATAGGTGTGTGTAGGTTTGTGTAGTTGTAGGTATGTATAGGTATGGGTGTGTGTAGTTGTAGGTTGTATATTGTGTATAGGTGTGTGTAGCTCTAGGTATGTATAGGTGTGTGTGTGTGTAGGTATGTATTGTGTAAAGGTGTGTGTAGTTGTATGTTTGTATACGTAGGTGTGTGGTTCTATATTGTGTCTGGGTGTGTGTAGTTGTAGGTTGTATATATTGTGAACAGGTGTGTGTAGTTCTCGGTATGTATAGGTGCGTGTGTGTGTAGCTGAATGTGTGTCTTGTGTGCCAGTGTCTGTTGGAGCTGCAGCGCGAGGCCGTCTTCCTCTGGTCCACTGAGCTGCACAACATGGCCACCCTCTGCTGCAGGGCCTTCGAGGGCTCCACCTATCAGGTGCGAGTGGGCGTGGCCAGACTGCTGGGCACCCTGCTGGCCGCCGCCCTCCAGCCACGGCAGCCAATCGGTACGCAGGACACGGCCCCACCAGGGGAGAATATCCACATCACTCAACACTGTGTTACGTAGTAACACAGTGGAGTACCGGTAATGACAGTGGAGTACCGGTAATATAGGAGTACCGGTAATGACATCTGTTGCCATGGCAACGTACCATACCATGGTAGCTAAGCCGTAACCCTTCCAATATCCATACCAGTAACTACATCAGTAACCATAGCAACATCCATATCATAGTAACTACACTAGAAACCATAGCATCATCCATATCTGTCACTACATCAGTTACAATAGCAACATCCATACCATAGTAACTACACTATAACCATGGCAACATTTTTACCGGTAACTACATCAGTAACCATAGCAACATCCATACCATCGCAACTACACTAGAAACCATCGTAAGATCCATACCATAGTAGCCGAACATAGCAATCCACCCCAGTGTGTGTCTATCCCAGTAACCATGACAACACACCACACCTCACCCCTACAGCGGCGGTGCAGCCGGGGGGGCGGGGCCGGACCCTGGAGGAGGTGATGGACGTGCTGACGGCCGGGTTCCTGAGGGGCGGGGCCAGCTTCCTGCGGGCCAGCGGAGACAAGCTGAAGGGAACCAGCTCCGTGGGCAAGGACGTCCGCATGGGCGTGGCCCAGGTGAGTCGGCATAGCAACCACTCGATTACCATCATCCACACTGGTGAGTTTGCATAGCAACCACTCGGTTACCGTCATCCACACTGGTGCGTTGGCATAGCAACCACTCGGTTACCATCATCCACACTGGTGTGTTGGCATAGCAGCCACTTAGTTACCATCATCCACACTGGTGCGTTGGCATAGCAACCACTCAGTTACCATCATCCACACTGGTGCGTTGGCATAGCAACAACTCGGTTACCATCTTCCACACTGTTACGTTGGCAGAGCAACGACACCTATCGTCGTCGTCATTGCGTCGGCATAGTAATGGTTTGTTCCTGAATCCTCGAACGCCAGACTTCCGAGTCAAAAGTCGAAGATCTCCCAGCTTTCTTGCGGCATTTCTCGAAGGCACGCCCCCTTTTTGTCTTCATCTTTCGAAAATCTGAGAGTAGACCGAGAGCAGTGATGACGCTCTCAACAAAAGGGCTGTGCCCGTGAAGAGAATATATTTTTTGTATTTGTACCACGTAGGTCATTTTAATGTTGATTTTAAATGCTCTTACACACTACACGATTACATTGCTACTTTATTCCGGTCACCAATTTGTACATTGCACGGTCTTGCTGTGCGTGCAATACAATGTAAAGTTGTGTTGTTTGTTTTCGGGCTGGTTTGCTAAAGAGGCTAGTGTAGCTAACAATAAACAACGACTAGCCAACTTCATGACACAATCACAAAGACGAACGGTAGCGCTATGAACGCTCCGAGACCGGAAGTGACGTCAAACGTGCAACTCGGAAGCCTGGCGTCCGAGGATTCAGGAGCACACCGTAACCGGCCCCTCCCCTGCAGGCCTGCGTGGTGCTGGTGTCCACCATGGGCAGCTCCTGGCTGGAGGGCAGCCTCCCCAGGCTGCTGGGCCTCCTGGCGCAGCTCGCCCACCAGCCCCGGGCTGCCCACAGCCCCGCCTCCTCGGCCTGCACGCGGGCCTGCCTCTCCTACATCCTGCGCTCCGTCCTGGGCCCTCTGCTGGGGGAGAAGGCCCTGGCCAACGCCGCCAGGCACGTCTGTCTGGCCGTGCACACGCACACGGCGGCGCTGGGTGAGAGCACGCACACGCACACGCACACGCACACACACACACAGACTCAGCTGCTCATTACGTATGTGTGTGTGTGTGTGTGTGCAGACAGCGGTTCTCCAGAAGGGGTTCAGGGTCACATCATGCTGGAGTGCTATCTGCTGGAGCTGGCCCGGGTCCTCCGCAGCCTGGCCTCCACCGCAGCCCCCCTCATCACAGACCCCTGCACAGGTACCGCACCTGGTACAGGTAACACACCTGGTACACACACCTGGTACAGGTACCGCACCTGGTACACACACCTGGTACAGGTTACACACCTGGTACACACACCTGGTACAGGTAACACACCTGGTACAGGTTACACACCTGGTACACACACCTGGTACAGGTGACACACCTGGTACACACACCTGGTACAGGTAACACACCTGGTACAGGTTACACACCTGGTACACACACCTGGTACAGGTGACACACCTGGTACACACACCTGGTACAGGTAACACACCTGGTACAAACACCTGGTACAGGTAACACACCTGGTACACACACCTGGTACAGGTTACACACCTGGTACACACACCTGGTACACACACCTGGTATGCACACCTGGTACGCACACCTGGTAGACACATCTCGTACACACACCTGGTACACACACCTGGTACGCACAACTGGTACGCACACCTGGCAGACAAACACACACCTGGTAGACACACCTGGTCCACACACCTGGTACACACACGCACCTGATATACGCACCTGGAATACTGCAAACAAACTGGGGTTTCCTGCGTTTATGTGTGTGTGTGTGTGTGTGTGTGTGTGTGTGTGTATGTGTGTGTGTGTGCGTGTGCATGTGCGTGTGTGTGTGTGCGCAGCCCTCCTGGACACCGTGGTCTCCGTCCTCCTCCACCCGGCGGCGGCAGCGCGGCTGGCCGCCGCCTGGTGCCTCCGCAGCGTTGCCATGGCAATGCCCTCCCAGCGCTGCGTGCTGCTGGACAGGTGGGCCGAGCGCCTGGCGGCCCTGAAGTCGTCCCCGGAGGCCGTGGCCGGGTACAGTGCCGCTGTCGCCGCCCTGCTGGCCGGAGCCCAGCACTGCGCCCTGGGCCTTCCCCACAGCAAGGCCAAGGTACTGCATACCTGCCGTTACACCTGGAGCTCACCTGTGACTCACCTGTAGCCCACCTGTAGCTCGCCTGTATCTCACCTGTGTCTCACCTGTAGCTTGCCTGTAGCTTACCTGTAGCTCACCTGCAGCTCACCTGTATCTCAGTGGTGACTCTCCTGTAGCTCACTGTTAGCTAACCTGTAGCTCACCTGTGACTCACCTGCAGCTCGCCTGTAGCTCACCGTTAGCTCACCTCTAACTCACCTGTGACTCACCACTTGCTCACCTTTAGCTCACCGCTGAATAACTTGTAGCCCACCTGTGGCTCACCTGTGGCTCACCTGTGACTCATCGGTGACTCACCTGTAGCTCACCTGTGACTCTCGACTAGCTCACCTGTAGCTCACCTGTAGTTCACCTGTAGCTCACCTCCTCATCTATTTGTATCCTGTCTTGCTTGTGTGCATCGTGTGGTGCAGCTGGTCCTGGGCGTGGCAGAAGACCTCCTGCGCTCGGCCAATCAGAACAGTCGCCTGTCCCTGCAGAGGACTCAGGCTGGCTGGCTGCTGCTGTCTTCACTCTGCACCCTAGGTAGGTGGGGGTACACCACCCCGGGTACATGAGGGTACACCACCCCGGGTAGGTGGGGGTACACCACCCTGGGTAGGTCGGGGTACACCACCCTGGGTAGGTCGGGGTACACCACCCTGGGTAGGTCGGGGTACACCACCCTGGGTAGGTGGGGGTACACCACCCTGGTAGGTGGGGCTACACCACCCTGTGCTCTGTCTATCATGCGTGTGCTGACAGTCCTGTTGATCACCTGCAGGTACGGCGGTGATGGAGCATCACCTGGGCCGGGTGCTGCTGCTGGTCAGGTGTGTGTTCCCTCCCTCCGTCAGGGAGCAGGACATGGAGCTGCACCGTGGGGACTGCTTCACCTGGCAGGTGACCCTAGAGGGCCGGGCTGGGGCGCTCTGCGGTCAGTATCTTCACCTGAAGCTCACCTGAAGCTCACCTGTAGCTCACCTGAAGCTAACCTTAGATCACCTGTAACTCTCCTGTGTGTGTGTGTCTGTGTGCGTGTGTGTGTGTGTGTGTGTGTGTGTGTGTGTGTGTGTGTGGCGTCCTGCAGTGTTGAAGAGCCTGCTGCTGTACTGCAGGGAGCTGCTGACCGATGACATCATCAGCCGCCTGCTCACACCTCTGGCCTGCGCCGTGGCGCTGCTCGCAAAGTCAGTGTGTGTCTCTGTGTGTGTGTATATGTTTTGTATGTTAAATATGTTGTTTGTGTGCGTGCGTGTGTTTCTATATGTGTGTGTGTGTCTCTGTGTGCGTGCGTGCGTGTTTAGATTTCTGTGTGTGCTTATGTGTGCGTGTATGTTTATATGTGCCTGTGTGTGTGTGTGTGTGTGTGTGTCCCAGGTGCTCCTCTCTGACCCGTTCCTACGGGCCCCCCCTCCGCCCATGGGCGGTCCTGTACAGACTTAGGCTGTACCAGGTCCTGGCCCTGCTGCCCCCCCACACCTACCAAGGTAACCATGGCGACACGGACGACACAACCTAGCTTCAGAACACACTTCTGTCGGCTTGAGTGTGAGCGGTAACCCGACACGTGAGGTCAGCGTTCACCCTAGAGGTCATCGTGGAGCTCCTCAGACCTACGGTGATGTCATAACAGGACATGTTCTGATGTCATAAGAAAACATGTTGTGGTGTCATAAGAAAACATGTTGTGGTGTCATAACAAAACATGTTCCGATGTCATAACAGGACATGTTCTGATGTCATAACAAAACATGTTCTGATGTCATAACAGAAGACGTTGTGATGTCATAACAGAACATGTTCTGATGTCATAACAGAAGACGTTGTGATGTCATAACAGAACATGTTCTGATATCATAACAGGACATGTTCTGATGTCATAACAAAACATGTACTGATGTCATAACAAAACATGTTCTGATGTCATAACAGAAGACATTGTGATGTCATAACAGAACATGTTCTGATGTCATAACGGGACACGTTGTGATGTCATAACAAAAGGCTTTGTGATGTCATAACAGAACATGTTGTGATCTTATAACAGAAGACGTTGTGATGTCATAACGGAACCCGTGGCTCCTCTTCCTCAGAGAGCTACGGCATGGTGATGAAGGAGCTGCTCAGCGACCTCTCCGGCCCGGAGAACGCCACCCAGCCGTGCTCCGACCTCACCCTGCTCCCCCCGCTCTGTCGCCACGACGACCTGATGCTGGTGGGCCCCGCCTTCGGCCCCCCCGGCCGCGGCTCCATCGAGGAGAGGGTGGGTGACATCACATCCTGTCTCTGGTCCCTCCGTCCGTCTGCAGAGGGGAATTCCAGTGTTTAGTCGAGGCGGAAGTTGGTTCGATGTGGTCTGATGAACTTCCTCTCGCCCCTCCCCTCTCAGCTCCATAGCAGCAGTGTGGGAGGCGGTAACCTTGACAACGACCCCTTCTCTCTCTGCGACGGGGGGGAGGACAGCCCGGCCCCCCTCCCCCCGGCCGTGGCGCTGACAGCTGCCGCCGTCCAGCTGTTTGGAGAGCTGTTCCCCCAGGTCATCACCGCGCACAGGTAACTCCCTAACTAGGTCATCACTGCTAACAGGTAACTAACTTACTAACCAGCTTGCTGGCCAGATGACCTGCCGGGTTACCAACCCGTGATCGGTCCCTCCTCCCAGGCTGCAGATCCTTGAGCAGTTCTCCCGCTCGCTGGACCAGCTGAAGGGACAGAAGCAGCAGACGGTCCAGACCCACGTGTGTGCTGCTCTCTGCAGCCTGCTGAAGGTACTGCGCCACATGTGTGTCTATGGAACATACCCAGCTGTATTCTGGACAGTTGATCCCTGCCTGTTTTGGGCGGTGACCCCGTTCTTAGATGACGTCTGTTTGCGTATCGTGGGCCGTTGTACGGGACCTTTAACCCGACTTATTTAATCATCAAACACCCTTAGCCTATCGTTGTCCCCTGAGGCGGCCCTTTGTGATACCGGACGCTGCCTTCATCCCTCTCCCCAGCACCTGGGCAGCGCCGGCCTCAGCCTGGGGCCGGAGGAGCTGCGGGCCCCAGCGCTGGCCCTTTTGGTCGGGGCTCTGGAGAACTCGAGTCCCCTGCTGCGCCTTGCGGCCTCCGAGGGCCTGGCCAGACTGGTGCAGGCCGTCAACGACCCTGGATTCACACACACACTGTCTTTAGTCTGTCTGGAGAGGTACACACTGACCACTACACACTACGCACACACTGTTTGTAGTCTGTCTGGAGAGGTACACACTGACCACTACACACACACTGTCTTTAGTCTGTCTGGAGAGGTACAAGAGTGTTGTGTTGTACTGGGTGTGCTGTACTGGGTGTACTGGTTTTATTGTACTTGGTGTGTTGTACTGGTAGCATTGTACTGGGTGTACTGGTTTTATTGTACTGGTGTGCTGCAGGCTGCGGTCAGGGAGGGATGCAGTGGCGCGGAGCGGCCACGCCCTTGCCGTGGGGGCGCTGTACCGCTACGTGGGCGGAGTCCAATCGCCCCAACACCTCACTTCCTGTCTGGGGGTCCTCAACACCCTGGCCCAGGACACCAGCTCACCTGAGCTCCAGGTACACACACACACACACACACACACACACACACACACACACACACACACACACACACACACACACACACACACACACACACACACACACACACGCAGCCTCTCAGTAAGAAGTGTAACTTATAATAATAATAATTGAATTATACTTTCTACAGATTTTTTATCAATTACATCTGGTGTGTGTGTGTGTGTGTGTGTAGACGTGGTGTGTGTACGGTGTGTGTGTCCTCCTAGACGTGCCCAGCGGGGGGGGCGTGTGTGTGTCGGTGTGTGAGCCGTCGGTCGGTCACCTGGTGCAGCTGCTGCTCTCCTCCCCCCCCTCCCCCCCCGGCCTGCCCCGCGCCCTCGGACGCCTTCTGCACGCGCTCACAAGCGCCCTGGGACCCGAGCTACAGAGTCAGCAATCTCTCTCTCTCTCACTCACTCACTCACTCACTCACTCACTCACTCACTCACTCACTCACTCACTCACTCTGCCCCACACACATTATTCTTCTTCTTCTGAAATATATTAGTTAATATACATATGTTTTCCTCATTAACCTGTGTGTGTGTGTGTGTGTGTGTGTGTGTGTGTGTGTAGGCGCGCGGCCTGCGGTGTCTGTGCTGCGTGCCAGCTGTGTGTTGGCGTGCTGGATGCTGCAGACCACTCCGGACCCCCTGGTCCAGTCCCAGCTGGTCTCCTGCCTCCAGAACCTCTACCTGTTCTGCCCCGCCCACATCCACCTGGAGCGCCTGGTACCGCTCCTCTGTGTGAGTACTACAGTACTACTACTGATACTACTAATACTACAATCCACCTGGAGCGCCTGGTACCGCTCCTCTGTGTGAGTACTGCAGTACTACTCCTGATACTACTAATACTACAATCCACCTGGAGCGCCTGGTACCGCTCCTCTGTGTGAGTACTACAGTACTACTACTGCTACTACTAATACTACAATCCACCTGGAGCGCCTGGTACCGCTCCTCTGTGTGAGTACTGTAGTACTACTACTGTTACTACTAGTACTAATACTACAATCCACCTGGAGCGCCTGGTACCGCTCCTCTGTGTGAGTACTACAGTACTAATACTAATACTACAATCCACCTGGAGCGCCTGGTACCGCTCCTCTGTGTGAGTACTACAGTACTAATACTAATACTACAATCCACCTGGAGCGCCTGGTACCGCTCCTCTGTGTGAGTACTGCAGTACTACTACTGTTACTACTAGTACTAATACTACAATCCACCTGGAGCGCCTGGTACCGCTCCTCTGTGTGAGTACTACAGTACTAATACTAATACTACAATCCACCTGGAGCGCCTGGTACCGCTCCTCTGTGTGAGTACTACAGTACTACTACTGATACTACTAATACTACAATCCACCTGGAGCGCCTGGTACCGCTCCTCTGTGTGAGTACTGCAGTACTACTACTGTTACTACTAGTACTAATACTACAATCCACCTGGAGCGCCTGGTACCGCTCCTCTGTGTGAGTACTGCAGTACTACTACTAATACTACTAGTAATTCTAATACTACAATCCACCTGGAACGCCTGGTACCGCTCCTCTGTGTGGCCCAATCCCAAAGTGAGCCCTGAGGACTAAGGACTAAGGACTAAGGACTTAATTGATCTCAGGTGCAAAGCGAGCGCGTGTGTGAGGCCACGAGGCCTCAGATAGGTATATATGGGATTGGGACAGCACTTCACGAGAGCACATGTTACCTTGGCAACGTTTAATGGCAAAGATGTTGCTGACACTTGCCGGTTTGGGAATTCTCATTTTTAGTTTTTATTTTTGTTCTTTTGTAAATGCAATGAAAACAATCGGCTACAGCAATTTATTGATATTAGAAAATCTAATTTTTACTTTTGAATACTTCAGTATAAAGGATGTATTGAATAATTAAGGTGATTATTGGCCTACACATACTAAACATAAATCAGAACGGGCTACATTTGGCTGAATTATAAAAGGTATAAGTAGTAATATGAATAGCCGTTTGGGAGCAAAAAAGCTGGCTCTTGTTGGTGAGCTGATCCAAATGATCGGCTCATTAAAATAAGGAAATTCCCATCTGATCGCGCATTGACAGTAACGTCGCCTTGTTGTTTGCCTTCCTAATGTCCGGATTTCCCTATGGTCTACGCGGAAAATGTCAGAACGCTTTGAACTGTGGGTAATTCCCTTAAGCAAAGTCTGCGCTGATGTGGACTTACGGAAAGGGCTCGGTAAGTGTGGACTCAAACCCTCACGCCCTTTAGAATTCGACATTGGGATAGCCCTAAAGCCTTAATAATTTCGCGAGAACGCGCAATAAAGTCTGTGAGTCCTTGAGTCCGGGCATTGGGATTGGGCCCGTGAGTACTACAGTACTACTACTGTTACTACTTCTACTGATACTACAATCCACCTGTCCTCTATGTGAGTACCAGAGTACTACTAGTACTACAACTAATACTACTGATACTACAATCCACCTGTCCTCAGTGTGGGTACCAGAGTACTTCTATCACACATCTCAGTGAGTACTAATACTTCCCATGTTTTTGTTTGCGTTTGCAGGAGATGTTGTTGGACAGCTCCGTGCTGGTAGGTCTGTCCTCAAATATAGATCTATAGATATAGATATATACTGTAGGTGTGTGTGTGTGTTTGCATGTGCGTGTGGATATCTATCCTTCATGTACTGTGCCTTTCAATATTGAACCTACCTGCCAATTCTGAAGTTGTGTATATTAAAATCTAGTGTGTGTGTTTGTGTGCGTGTGCAGGTGGGTGTGTGCTGCTCCTACGTGTGTGTGCGTGGCTCGGTGCTGTCGTGTGTCAGACAGCTGGTCCAGCGGGGGGCTCTGCAGGTGGCCCAGCACGCTGTGGGCCTGGTGAAGGAGCTGCATCGTAGGGACCACTCCCAGCTAGGTACATACACACTCTACACACGGTATATACACACACTGTACTGGATGGATCTATAGATCTATACTGTATATACCTATACTGTGTCCATCTATACTGTCTGGATTTATACTGTATATATCTATACTGTGTATATCTATACTTTATACATCTATACTGAGTATATTATACTGTTCAAACATAAACAATGTATATCTATACTGCATATATCTATACTGTGCTCATCTATACTGTGTATGTCTATCCTGTATATATCTATACTGTACAAATCTATACTGTGTATATCTATACTGTGTATATATCTATAGTGTATATATCTATCATGTGTGTATCTATCCTGTGTATATCTATGCTGTCCTCAGAGCTGACCCTGAAGGAGGTGGGCCTGGAGGGGGCGCTGTTCCTCCTGCTGGACCAGGAGCAGGAGGAGGTGATCCGGAGGGACGTCCAGGAGACCCTGGTACACCTCCTGGTCTCGGCGGTCCAGAGGGGGAAGCTGCTCCCCTGGATCAAGCTCTGCAAGGACGTCCTGTCTGCCTCCTCCGGTCCGTCGCCATGGTTACACTCTACGACGCGCAACCAACATATTACATCCAACATGGGACACTAACATGTTACACTTAACATGTTACATCCAACATGTTACACTAACATTTGAAACTAACATGTTACATCCAGCGTGTCCTCTACATGTGTGTCACTACATGTGTCACTAGCGTGTTCCTCTCCATGTGTCACTTGCGTGTTCCTCTACATGTGTCACTACATGTCACTAGTGTGTCACTAGCATGTTCCTCTACATGTGTTCCTCTAGCGTGTTCTTAGCGTGTTCCTCTCCATGTGTCACTAGCCTGTTCCTCTAACGTGTTCTTAGCGTGCCACTAGCATGTTCCTCTCCATGTGTCACTACCGTGTTCCTCTAGCGTGTTCCTCTACATGTTTCACTATCCTGTTCCTCTAGCGTGTTCTTAGCGTGTTCCTCTACATGTTTCACTAGCCTGTTCCTCTAGCGTGTTCTTAGCGTGTTCTTCTACATGTTTCACTAGCCTGTTCCTCTAGCGTGTTCTTAGCGTGTTCCTCTACATGTTTCACTAGCCTGTTCCTCTAGCGTGTGCTTAGCGTGTTCCTCTAGCGTGTTCTTAGCGTGTTCCTCTCCATGTGTCACTACCATGTTCCTCTGGCGTGTTCTTAGCGTGTTCCTCTACATGTTTCACTATCCTGTTCCTCTAGCGTGTTCTTAGCGTGTTCTTCTACATGTTTCACTAGCCTGTTCCTCTAGCGTGTTCTTAGCGTGTTCCTCTGCCCCCAGACTCGGGCGCGGTGGAGCCGGAGGAGGAGGGGGGTGACGACTGGGCGGTGTTCCGGGCGGTCCCAGAGGGGGCGGGACCCTTCAGCGCCCTGGGCTGGCGGACGCGGGTCTTCGCCGCGCGCTGCGTGGGCCGGCTGCTGGAGCTGAGCCAGAACGCCGGCCCCGCCCACTTCGACATCACCCTGGCTCAGGAGCTACGGCAGGTCCAGACCGAGGGTGAGACAGACAGACAGACTCACTCACTCACTCTCACTCACTCACTCCTTCTCACTCACTCACTCACTCACACTCACTCTTTCTCTCTCACTCACTCACTCTTTCTCACTCACTCTTTCTCTCTCACTCACTCTCACTCACTCACTCCTTCTCACTCACTCACTCACTCACACTCACTCTTTCTCTCTCACTCACTCACTCTTTCTCACTCACTCTTTCTCTCTCACTCACTCTCACTCACTCACTCCTACTCACTCACTCACACTCACTCTTTCTCGCTCACTCACTCACTCTTTCTCACTCATTCTTTCTCTCTCACTCACTCACTCACACTCACTCTTTCTCTCTCACTCACTCACAAACTCTCTCTCTCTCACTCACTCACTCACTCTCACTCTTTCTCTCTCACTCACTCACTCTTTCTCACTCACTCACAGACTCTCTCACTCACTCTTTCTCACTCACTCACTCTCGCTCTTTCTCACTCACTCACTCACTGACTCACTTACTCACTCACTCACTCACACACACTCTGATCTTGTGCGTGTTGTAAGTGGCTTTGGAGATCTATATAGATACATCTATCTATATAGATCTATATAGATTTATATAGATACATCTATCTATATAGATCTATATAGATGTATAGAGATGTATATACATCTATATAGATGTATGTATCCAGAGCGACCCTAGCTGGCCGTGTGTTGCAGACTTCCTGGTTCTCCACCTGGGAGAGCTGGTGAGGATGTCCTTCATGGCGGCCACCGACTCCAGCGACGCAGTGCGTCTGGCCGGGCTCCAGGCTCTGCTGCTGATCATCAGGACCTTCTCCTCCTCCCCGGAGCCCGAGTTCCCTGGACACAGCCTGCTGGAGCAGTACCAGGCCAACGTAGAATACCCACATATATCAGACACTCGCACGCATGCAGAGCCTGTCAAGGTCCTCACAAGCACACTGAACTGTGTGTGTGTGTGTGTGTGTGTGTGTGTGTGTGTGTGTGTGTGTGTGTGTGTGTGTGTGTGTGTGTGTGTGTGTTTAGGTCGGGGCGGCCCTCAGACCAGCCTTCGCAGCCGATGCCCCCCCTGATATCACTGCTAAGGCCTGCCAGGTCATCATCATCATCATCACATACCGTGTCATCCTTTGACCTCTGACCCTGTGACCTCTGACCCTGTGACCTCTGACCCGGTGACCTCTGACCCGGTGACCTCTGACCCCGTCTGTAGGTGTGCAGCGCCTGGCTGTCCAGCGGGGTCGTCAGCGACCTGCGGGACCTGCGCCGCGTCCACCAGCTCCTCGTCTCCTCATTGGCCAAGCTCCAGGGGGGGCGGGACCGGCCCAGCCCGCTCTACAACGAGGCCGCCGTCACCATGGAAACGCTGGCGGTGCTCCAGGCCTGGGCGGAGGTCAGCTCGGATCCCGGCGTCACGTGACCCTGGTTGCCGACGGTAACCACAGCCTCCTGACCAGCGCTGTGTCCGTCCCCCCCAGGTGTACATCGTGGCGGTGCAGAGGCAGGGCGGCGCCCCCGGGCCGGAGGAGCCGACCAATGAGGACTCGGGGTCTGTGGCCGTGGGGGCGGACCTACTGGAGCTGGTCCAATCAGATCTCCCGACGCTGAGCCGGCTGTGGCTGGCAGCGCTGCAGGACCACTCCGCTCTGACCCTCCCCCAGGACGACGCAGCTCAGCTCCCCGCGGCCGGTAGGGGAGGGCGCCGTGTGGCTGGGTGACGGTTGTGACAGGGTGGATGGTGTGACAGGGTGACGGTTGTGACAGGGTGAAGGTTGTGACAGGGTGACGGTTGTGACAGGGTGGATGGTGTGACAGGGTGACGGTTGTGACAGGGTGGATGGTGTGACAGGGTGACGGTTGTGACAGGGTGGATGGTGTGACAGGGTGACGGTTGTGACAGGGTGAAGGTTGTGACAGGGTGACGGTTGTGACAGGGTGGATGGTGTGACAGGGTGACGGTTGTGACAGGGTGGATGGTGTGACAGGGTGACGGTTGTGACAGGGTGAATGGTGTGACAGGGTGAAGGTTGTGACAGGGTGGAGGTTGTGACAGGGTGGAGGTTGTGACAGGGTGGATGTTGTGACAGGGTGGATGTTGTGACAGGGTGAAGGTTGTGACAGGGTGGATGTTGTGACAGGGTGAAGGTTGTGACAGGGTGGATGTTGTGACAGGATAGAGGTTGTGACGGGGTGACTGTTGTGACAGGGTGGGTGTTGAGACAGGGTGGATGGTGAGACAGGGTGGATGGTGAGACAGGGTGGATGGTGAGACAGGGTTAACGTTGTGACAGGGTGAAGGTTGTGACAGGGTTAACGTTGTGACAGGGTGAAGGTTGTGACAGGGTTAACGTTGTGACAGGGTTAACGTTGTGACAGGGTGAAGGTTGTAACAGGGTTAACGTTGTGACAGGGTTAGTGTTGTGACAGGGTTAGTGTTGCGGTTGCAGGAGGAGTGTTCTTCACGGCGGAGACGAAGCAGCAGGCCAGGAGTCACTACACCTCCTGCTGGGCTCCCATCCTCCACGCCTCGGCCCTCTGGCTGCAGAGCACCGGTCAGCTGCTGCTCCCACCCCCCACATACTCCTCACGTACTCCACGACATACTCCTTTTACTCCTGTATACTCCTCTATACACCTCCTACTCCTGTACAAACCCATATATACTCCTGTACATACTCCTCTATACTCCTCCTACTCCTGAACATACTCCTCTATACTCCTCTATACCCCTCCTACTCCTGAACATACCCCTCTATACTCCTCCTAGTCCTGTACAAACCCCTATATAGTCCTGTACATACTCCTATGCATGCTCCTGTACATACTCCTCTATACTCCTTTATACTGCTAAAAGGTTAAAGGTAGTATAAAGTGTATACTAATATTGGTGTTCCAGGCTTTGTGATGTCAGAGGAGGAGCCAGCCCACCTGTCTCGCCCGGCCACGCCCACCTCCATGGGTCAGAGGGGCTCTGGGGGCCGAGCCAAGAGCCCGGAGGACATCAGCACGGACAGGCTGAACCTCATCCTGGGTGAGGACGTATTATATACTACTATACAGCATAGTGTTATACACTACCATATACAGCATAGTGTTATACACTACTATATACAGCATAGTGTCATACACTACCATATACAGCATAGTGTTATACACTACCATATACAGCATAGTGTTATACAGCATAGTGTTATACACTACTATATATAGCATAGTGTTATACACTACAATATACACCATAGTGTTATACACTACCATATACACCATAGTGTTATACACTACTGTATACAGCATAGTGTTATACACTACTATATAC